>NW_020949351.1:18488378-18661294 GCF_900497805.2 Vombatus ursinus
TCAACTAGGGAAGTTCAATAAGCAGCTTGGTGATGCAGCAAAGAGATCCTTAAGGGAAGATACAGAATCTGAGAGCTATAGATAAGTAAGAAGAGTATTCTAAATATAAGGTACAATTTATTTAAATGCATAGGAGATGAATATGGAGTTCAATTAAGTGAAAAGTTAGCGGTAAAATTTGATAATAATAGTGTAATGTGAGATAAAGATGGAAAGGCAGGGAGGAGCCAGATTGTGAGATGCTTTATAAATCAGGTTGAGGAGTATGTACTTTATCCTAGAGCTAATAAAAACCCACTAATGGTATTGAACAAGGGAGTGACATGATCAAACCTGTACCTTATGAAAATTACTTCAGTATCTGAGTGAAGGATGGATTGGAAAAGGGAAATGCTGTAAGTAGTGGAGCCAATTAAGGAACTATTAAAATACTCCAGGTAACGTTGGTAATGAAGCCCTGAAATGGAGTGACACCCATGTGAGTTGCAAACTTGAATGACTGGAATGATAATGCTACCCCCAATAGAAATCAGAAGTTAGGAGGAACGGCAAATTGCTAAGGGGAGGGGAAAGAAAAGGATGAAGATAATGAGCTTGACTTTGGAAATTCTGAGTTTAAAATGCTGAAATAACATTCAACTAGGGAAGTTCAATAAGCAGCTTGGTGATGCAGCAAAGAGATTAGGGTTGTATCCATCAATTTGGGTGATACAAAGTAAGCTACTAAAATCACTGACAGAGTATAAAGACAAAAGAGATAGAACCTTGAAGAATATTAATAATTAGGGGTATGAGATAAATGGGTGGGCCAGCAAAGAAGACTGAGGAATAGTTGTTAGACATATATAAGAATGAGAAAAAAAAAACAGTAGAAAGCCAGGAAGGAAGACATATGCAACAGCAGAAAGGTCAAGAAGTACAATGACTAAGAAAAAGCCAGTGGATTTAACAGTTAAGGTATCAACAATAACCTGTGAAAAAAGCCTGTTTTAGGGAAAGGAGACTATCTCAGAAACCTGATTGAAAGGGAAGAGATGCATTGTGGTGTAGTGGTAGAAGCACTGGACTTGAAATTAGGAAGACCTAGGTCTGAATCCTGTCTTGGACACTGTTAACTGTAAAACTGTGGGCAAGTCACTTCCCATCTTTGGATCTCAGTTACACCTCCAAAATGAAAGCAGCTAGACTTAATGACTTCTGCGTTCCCTTCTAGCTCTAAATCTATGATCCTATGATTGAGAAGTAAGCAAATATTAATCAGAAACTTTTTATAGGAGTTTGGCAATAAAAAGTAGATGAGATTAAATTAAGTCCATTTACTACAGCAACTGGAATAAAGACTCCTTGAATTTAAAAACGAGGAAAAGATTTGATCAGTTTCTCTTATCCATTTTAATTCCTTCATTTAATGAAAAGATCCTCCAAACAAGTAATTATCAATCAGCAAGTGTTTATCAACTGTCTAAGTGTCAGACATTGTGGGTTATGAACTCCTGGAAGGCAGGAACTGTCAAAGCCTTTCTTTGTCTCCCTAGTGCCTACAGTACCCACCACATAGGAGGCATTTAATCTGTGTTTTTTGACTAACTGGCTGTTGCTGGGGATACAAGTACAATCAAGGTCCTATACGAAATGGGTCTAAATTCTAATGAAGGAAGCACATATTAAAGTCTATACAGCAGAAATTAAAAGTTAATAAATACAAATTTATAGTAAATATTTTAAGAAGAAGGACACTAGTAGTTAAAGGAATCAAGAAAGATTTCATGCAGAATATAATGCTTACACAGCAACTAAAAGGAAAAGGGGGACTTTATGAGGCAAAGAAAGGATCCTATACAGTCTAGGTAAATGGGATGACTAATGCAAAAACAGAGAAAGGAGACGGATTTACAGAGTACAGGAAGGGAGTAATGATCTAATGAGACTTGAATGATAGGTTGGGGCTGGGTTGTGGTATGCCTTCTATAAAACAGAAGCCTTAGCTTCTGTTTAAAAGCTAAACAGAAGATTTTGTACTTCATCCTAGAGGCAATAAGAAGTCACTGAAGTTGAATGAATAGGAGAGTTACATGGTCAGATCTGCATTTAAAGAAAATTACTTTAGCAGCAGTGTACAGGATGAACTGGAGTGGGAAGAAACTTGCGGCACAGAGCCAAATTAGGAACTGGGCAAGAGATAAACAAAGCCTTAACTAAAGTGGCAGTTGTGGAATTAGAGAGAAGGGGTAAGATTTAAGAGATGTTGTAAAGAAAAAAACAGAAAGATTTAGCAATTGACTTGATATGTAGGGTGAGGGAGAGACCAGGATAATGCCAGCATTACAAACAATGAGCCCACAAAAGAGACCAAGAAGGAACGATTAGGAAGGTAGGAAGAGAACGATGTCACAAAAACTTAGAGAGAAGAGAATGTACAATTCGGTGTGTTTAGTAATGTCAAATGCAGGAGATGGAGAGAAAAAGGTGGTCTGAGAAAACTTTATCAGATTTGGCAAATAAGAGATTATTAGTAACCTTGGAGAGAGCAGTTTTAGTTGAGTGATGAGATTAGGAGCCAGAAAGCTAAGTGTTGAAGAGTGGGAGCAAAACAAGTTGAGACAGTGAGTACAGATTTGAGAAGAGATACAGGATCATATCTTGAGGGGATTGTGAGGTCTAATGAAGCTTTTGTTTTATTTTTAAAGATGGGGAAGACTTGGGCACGTCTGAAGGCAATGGGAAGGAACTAGTAGACAGAGAAAGGATGAAGATTCAAGAGAAAGGAGGGATGAGGATGCAGTCCACCAGAAAAAATGGTAAGAAATGGAATCAATCCACATATAGAAGGAGTGGCCTTGGCAAGGAAAAAGACCATCTCTTTTCAGAGACTGGGAGATGAATAGAGTTGAAGATATCCAGGGTTTTGAGATGAAGAGAATGGGCTAAGATAAAGTCCATATCAAATGGCCTCAATTTTTTCAGAAAGAGATAAGACCCTAAAAAGAGACGAAGCAGAGCTTGAGTAGGAAAGATGACATTTGAAATAGCTTCTATGGGAACTGAGACAAGGAATCAAGTATGATGGATCCAAAGGAATGATACAATGAGAGTCCAGCTGAGATCGCAATATGTGAATTTCTAAAATAGTCAATAGGCAAAGTTAAGAGACCCTCAGCTGCATTCAGTGGCTAAGGAGTGGAGGAATACTTCAGAATTAAGAGTTGATAAGAGAAGAGCAGAAAGAGAACAAAGGAGCAAAGGATTTAAAATCTTCTATCTGAATTAGAAAAAGGAAAAGGAAATATATGCCTAAGATTTACATATCAAAGAGTTTTGTTTAAAGTATATTCTTTCAGGCTGCCAGGCAGCACAGTTCATTGAATGCTGGGCCTGGAGTCAGGAGACCTGAGTTCACATCCAGCTTGAGACCAGTCTCACACTAGCTATGTGACCCTGGGCAAGTCATTTAACTTCAGCCTACCTCATTTTCCTCAATTATAAAATAGGGATAGTAATAGCACTTACCTCCCAGGGTTGTTGTGAAGATCAAATATTATATTTTTAAAGTGCTTAGCACAGTGTCTGGTACATAGCAGAAGCTTAATAAATGCTTGTTTCCTTCTTTTCTTCCTTTATGTAGATGACAGTAGAAGAGTGTGTCCAAACCAGAGCAATGGTATATCAGCTCCAAAGATACCTTCCCAGTTTTCTCTTTTGCATAAGAAAAGTCCCTCCTCTCACATGTATTACAGATGCGCCCTCCTTTTGCAAATTTGGAACAGGTGCCGAAGGGAATATGACAGAAGGTCAATTAGGGAAGAATAAAAAAGATTACTGTATAGCAGTGAAGACCTAGTTAAAATTATTTAATATAAATCTGTAACCAGTGAGCATGATTGCATGATATCTTACAGCAACATAGAAAAGACAGGATGGAATACTGAAAAAAGATTTGACTCTATACTTAGAGGAAACTCCTCATAATTACTAGATCTATTTGATTTTTAGAAAGTCACTTAATTTCCTTGGGCCTCTTAATCTCAGGCCAAGTTCTGAGTTTCTTTATCTGTAAAATAAGGACGTTGGAATATGATGCCATGTATAGTTCTAAATTTATAATCCCATGAGTGTAAGAAGAATTAGATAGTGGAAATAATGAAATATTGAGAGCTAAAAAGGCATGAGTAGCAGAAAGACAAGAAAGTCAGGGAAAAGTGGATAATAACTGAACTGATTAACTACAGGGCAAAAGATTATAAAGGGAGGAACCTACAGGGGCGATAAACTAAGCACAGAGGAAAAGACAGGAAGTACCTCATGATTGTAGCAAGGGGAAAGAATACGTTTAGGAAGTATGGGAAAGAGAGAAAGATGGAAAGACAGGATATTATAATCAGAAAGATCATGGAGAACATGGGAAGTGCTGTAGGACTAGAGAAAGGCAAATGATCTAATTTTGTTTTTATTGGAAATAAACCGTTTTTTTCCAAAGGGCAGAACCAGGCCAAATGGGTAGAAATTACAAACATGGAAATTTGGGTATGATTTCAGGAAAAATTTCCTAATAAATGGGCTGTCCAAAAGTGGTACAGACTACCTTAGTGGGTAGTCTATAGTGACAGGGAACCTACCATTAAATGTCTTCAAGCAGAGGATGAATAACAACTTGTAAGGTATGCTAAAGCTAGGGGATTCCTTTCAGGTATGGGTTGGAATGGATGGCCATTTAAGTCCCTTCTAATTCTGAAATACTGTGAATATATGAGTATAGTCTACAAAGTACAGGCCAGTAAGCTTGATCTGGATTCCTGGCAAAATTCTATAACCTATTATTAAACAGGAACTTAGTAACCATTCAGAAAGGGAAGCAAGCAACAATCCCCAAAGGCCAGCATGACTTCACCAAGAACAAGTCACATCACACTAATTTAATGTCTTTTTATAGTTACATAGATTTGGAACTGGCAAAATGGCTAGACTATAAGAATAGACATTAATCATTATATATTAATTAGGAAAAAAGTGTTTAGTAGAGCACTCCAAGGATCTCTTCTACTTAATATTTTTATCAATGACTTGCATAAAGATATAAGTGGAAAGCTTATCAAATCTTCAGATGACACAAAACTAGGAGGAATAGCTAACACAATGAATGACAGGGAGGATCCAAAAAAATCTTGAGTGTCTCTTAGAATACTGTGAGAAATTTAGTAAGATGAAATTAATTAGGAAGGAAAGTCTTATACTCAAGTTCAAAAATCAACTTTCAAATATAAAATGGAGACTATGACTAGACAGGAGTACATCTAAAAAAAGATCTTGGCATTTAATAGATAGGTAACTTAATATAAATTAAACACATGATCTAAGACTGAAGAAAAGTATAATACCCAGAACTAAGGAAACTGATAGATTCAATATAGTGATCATTGTTTAGATGTCATATGGAGATAACATATTCAATTGTAAGTACCACATTTTAGGAAAGACACAAATAAGCGTGCAAATATCCCGAGGACAATCAGGATAGTAAAAGGCCTTGAGAGCATGCCCTTTGATAAATCAGTTAAACAAACTGGAGATATTTAATCTAGAGAAGTAGCTTCAAGCGGTCTCCCTACTGGTGGTATATGTAGGGTGCTTCAAAGGAAGATGCACTGCTATGGCATAATGTAAATGTGAGCTATTATTCAATCCTTCACCATTGTTCTATGAATTATTATTGCTCTTACCCATTCTACTTAGGCACATATACCAGCTCCTAAAACGTCTTCCTTCCATTCCTAGCTATTCTATACATCATCTCTTCTTGCTCCCTTCCCACTCCTCTACTCCCTCCCTCTTTCTTCTCTATCTTAACCCCACCCAGTGGTCTTATTTTCTCCTTCCCTCTAACTTAATCACCAAAAGTTCCCCAGCTTTTCCCTTCCCCTCTGGCTCCTTATCTCAAGTTTCTTTCCCTTTCTCTTTAAACTACTAGACCCAAGCTTAGTTGTTGGCTTTGGCTTGGAGTCAGATGTAACAAATAAGAAGAGATAGCACTAGTCTCTCCTTATTCCTATTTTACATAGGTCCTGTCCTCTTCCCCCATTGTTATGCCATACATATATTCATCAATCATTTCAGGAATTATAATTGTTTTGCACAATCCAGCTCTAGGGCCTACCACATTGTCAGGAAGTACTCTGGCACTAAATATTGAGTATAGTCAGCTCAGGCTTGATTGATAGGCTGCAGGAGGATACAGGCCAAAAAAGGAAGAAGCACAGTCATCAGATGATGCTTCTCACTAATATCCCTCTTGCCAGAATTTGTTCCTACTGTTCCCTTGCCAACAAGGAATTCAAGAGATAAGGGGAAGAGAAGGATTTGAACACAGTACGAGCACCAGTGGGAAGATGATAAAATGGGTGCCATGTTGGGGACAGTTACGATGCTAAAAAGAGGAAAGAGAAACGCAGAAACAACCAGCACACATCCTAGGAATTGAGATACATAGATTACAACTATGACTTGCATGGAGAAGGGAAAAGGTATCACAGAAGGGAAAAGGGGTCACACGTTAGGAAAAGTGGATAGCTGTTGGACAGGGCCTAAGAACTGCTAGTTGTAACTTTGTTCATCAGACCTTCCTACTTCAAAAATGTGAAATAAAAATTAAAATTCAATCAACTTCACCTTTCCTGCTGAAGAGATTACGAAAGGTACCACAAAGGTAGGAACTTCCACCACTGTGCATGTCAACATGGAGCTGATAACCATGTAGTCCATATTGTTGGTCAATGTCATCCAGAAAAGGAATGTGAGGCGGCAGCATATAAGGGCTTTAAAAAAAAAAATACACACGAACATGTAACTCAACAAACAATACCAAAGGTCAAACACAAAGGTCACTTTGGGCCCTTAAGATTTAGGATTCTATAATTTTATTTTTTAAAAACATACATACCCCATCACTGTCACCACTAATATAAAAAGACAACAAGATTCCCAATAATTCTCAATGTTATATAACTACATGAGGTTTAAACTGACAGAGCCTTTGTTAACTCCTACAAAATGTTCATTTCTCCAAACCAATGCAGGATATCAGTTCTGTGGCCAACTAGAAGACATAAAATATGCATGAGTAAACCCCACCCAGGGTGAATACGTTTGGTCCATGGTGTTTAGAAATATACTCCCAGGACTCTTGACAATCTAAAGGCAACTCTATCCCTTTCTTAGCATTCTGATCAACAATAAAAGAATACCTTCAGGCAGAAAAATGTGCCAAAGGTAACACTATTTCTTAAAACTAGGTAAAAAGATTGCAACTCAGAAAGATTAAGTCCTATTCAATAAAGGGGATAAATCACAAATCTTTCTGAGAAAGAAAGCAAGAATTCTCTCAGTAAGGGGGACTGAGAAAAGCAACAACTTCTTGCTATAATGGAAGTTGTTTCCCCTTAATCATCCATAATCATGACACATTTTTTAGCCCCAAACAAATAAAGAAAATGTGCTCATGAATAATACAGAAACTTCAGCAGCAACATGCCACTGGTCTATGCCAATTGTTTGAAGATCTTTGTAATGATCCTTAGCATAAGTTGATTTGAAATTCTGATTCTCTTTCACATTTACTCTACAAAACGTGAAAAAATAAGAATTCAGTACGTACACAGTGGCTGAGCCTAAAGTGCTTCTCTCCACCAGTAGATGAAAATGAAGATTCGCCATAACAAAAGCCATTTCCTTCTCTTTCTGGAAAGTTAATTACAAAGAATACATTTTTCACCCAGACTACTTTAACTTTTTATGAGGTCTTCTTAAAGAAAATGGCACATAAATCTTGCCAGTAAATGCTGCTACAAGATTGGTACAATGCTAGTGTATTATTACTGCTAATATAGAATTACTATTTAATAAGACTTATACATTATACTAACAGACAGGACAGCCACAATTCACACAAACACTGTATTATAAGTGATACCCATAAAGACTTAACCTACAGCATCCTGGAACTTATGGAAGGAACAAGATAATAGAGATATAGATAGACAGATGAACAGACAGACAGATACATACATATATGAGATAACATTGAAAATATTTATGACCTTTTCCAAAAAAAAGTTTAGTATTCTTTACAAATAGAAAAGAAAGCTAAAAATAATCCAACTTGAACATGAACAGTTAATTTCACCAGTAATCATCATTGTTAACAGTGTAATGAGATATTTAAAAAGTTTAACTCTTTCTTAGCATTCTCATCTACTCTCATGGTTTCAATTACCTCCATGCAGATGATTCCCAAGACTATGTAACCAACCCTAATCTCTTCCCTAAGTTCCACTACTGTATTTCCAACTGCATGATGTATACTTCTGCTTGAATAGCAAACCAGAGCTTCAAACACAATCTGTGTTTTCCCCTCCAAAAAAACTTTCTCCTCCCAATTTCCTGCTTCTGTTAATGACAGTACTAATATCCAAGCCACTCAGGCTCAAAAACCTTGAAGATATCTTTACTCCTCCCCCCCTTTCCCCAATATATAATCAGTGGCCAATTACTGACAATTCTACTTCCATAATATCTCTTGGATTCATCCACCCCTATCCACTCACACTGCAACTATCCTAAATTCAGAGCCTCATTACATTATGCTTTAGAATAGTGTTAAAAGCCTAGTCTTCCTGCTTCTGGTCCCTTATGCTTTCCAATATATCCTAAACGTTGCTGCCAAAATAATCTACCACTGTTCAGAAATGAAATTCAAGGTTTTCTGCAGTCTAGGTCCAATCTACATTTGCAGCTTTACCTTCACACTATTCTTCCTTTTGCCCTCTGAATATCCCAATCTCTTCCAGTCTTTTCCCCACCTCTGAATACTTGCACAAACCCCATGACCTGTAGGTACTCCAGCCATCTCTCAATCTATTGAAATCCTTCTCTTCCTTCAAAGTTCAATTCTGCTGACATTCCTTCAATTAAGCCTTTCCCAATTCTTCCAGCTCAAAGTGATTTCTCCTTCCTCAAATTTCTCATAGCATTTATATGGAACTGCTCTTTGCTCTTATCACATTCCATTTTGTAATATACTTATTTCTGTACATGTTTCGTCCCTACCTTCCTTCCCCAGCATTAGTCTGCAAATCCCTTGAAGACCAGGACTATGCTGTATCCCCAGGACCTAGCACAGTACCTTATATATGGTAACCACTTAATAAATGTCTGGAGAATTTAACTAAATGTCCTATAAGTCATCTCCACAGAATAACCTGAAGGAGACTAAACAAAAACAAAAAAAAAAGGCAGGGTACAAAAGGGAAGGAGTAACAAAAACCACAGTAGACATGATTCTCTACTCCCCCCACCCCCATCATCCCTTTTATACACTATTCCCAGAATGAAAATGGTCGCATAGAATCCTAAACTCATGTGGGATAAAGCCTTATCAACCAATTATTCAGACCTGCAAAGATTTGACCTAGGTATGAAAATGTAAGACTATACTTCTTTTACCCAGAGAATCTAACTCCATAAAGAGAGCTAGCAATCAACTAACTCCACTGAAAAACAAGAAACTGACCTAATGGGGGAAGGGCAAATGGTTAAATTCCCTTCTAAAATGGTAAATTATGTTCAATGTCCTACCTGGGCAATCAGCAACATTCACTGAGAGCTAACTATATGAAAAGAACCACAATAGGCTCTATGGGTGAGTATGCAGATGAAGAGTATAAAAGAAGCCAAAGACATGGTCCTGAGCCTCATAAAACTTGAAATCTAGATGGAACACACATAGATAAAACAACAGAAGAGCACATGAACTAAGCAACATATCAACAGGTGCAATATAGAGTAACAGAGTGAATAGGTGCTGAGGAAGTAACTAACTGGAGAAGTTAATAGGTAAGAAGTGATAATCATGCAAGTTTCCTAATAGAAGTGAGTTCTCATCAAGTTTTTAAGGAAAGGTTGGAGTGTGTGGGGGAAGGAGTGCATCTGAGGCAATGATAAGGATATACTAAAGCAAGTCACAGAGTGGTGTAGGAGAAATGGCAGAACATTAGTCTGGATGGAGTAGAAATCTACACAGAGTAGTCTGTATATAAAATAAGTTGGTAAGATAACGAACAAAAGGAGTACAGATGGTAGCAAACCTTAAATGCCAAGGTAAATAGTTTGGATTTGATATGAGTGAAATCCTAATCAGGATTAGGGGAGTCAGAGAAGTGACATGATAACAACAGTCTTTCACTAATATTATCTTAGTAGTTGTATGCAAAATGGATTAGAAAGGGAATGATGAGAGGCAGAGAAACCAACCAGGGAGCCAGCATATTTATCCATCAATGAAAGGGGATGGATAGTAATGACTTTTGATGGAAAGTGATGACTGCAGAACTGAAAAGGAAGAAAATCCAAAAGACATTGTAAAGAAGGAATCAGCAGGGCTTAGTGATACGAGTGTAAGGGACAAAAGAAAGCAAAGAGACAAAAATGTTTTGATTTTAAGGAGTCAAGGGAAATAGTGGTGTTATATCTGTTAAAAAAGAAGATAAAACATTCTCAACATGTTAAATTCAGGTGTCAGTGTTTTTTGATGTCTGATGACAGCTAGAAACATAAGACTGAAGAAATCAGAGGTCCACAGCTAGAAACGTGGACTTGTTAATCATTCACATGTGGTTAACAGTTAAATAAAACCTTGAGAATACAGGAAAATTCATTACAGCAGTGAATACAGGTTGTGATAATATAAGCCTCATAAAGCCTAATATTGACCTGTTATAAGCAGCAAATGCATACCAATGTTTTCACACAGAGGTAAACAGAACTCCACTACACAAAAAGGACTTCATTCTTACCTTCCATAGACCAACTAGAAGCCCTGGGTTTAGGCAGAACGTCCGAATAAGTCTGTCAGAGCCAATCGAAGTGGATTTAGTTAGGTTAGTCAGATTGTACTCGGCAACTAAGGAACGCCTTCGAGGTCTTTGAACATCAAATGCCAAACCAAGGAAAGACAGAAGTGAGTTTTAGTATTATCAGAATTGTTAATTATCACATCTAAGAATGCCAATTAAGAAGATATTAAAAATCTACTTTTACAATTGGTGACATTGAGGAGAAAAAAAAAAGTTAGCTTTTGTAGAGAAATAGGAAAATAGCCCATCAATTTCATTCACTTCTCATTCAAATTGCATTCCCATTACTCTCTCTGCAATTCAATGGCCTAGTCAAAAGATAACAAGGGAGACAAAATTATCTTCTCTCGTTCCTTTAATACCTACTACACAGTGCTTTAGTCACAAAGAACACTACATAAATGATGCTGACCAAGTGGAGAAAAAAATAATAAATCTAAGCTGATTTAAAAGTCATGTGTAGAAACTGAAATATAACTCACATTCATAGAACACTTTAAGATTAACAAAAGGTTCTTCTTGAATACCCCTAGTCCAAGCATTATCCTCATTTTACAGATGAGGAAACTGAGATTCAGGAATGTTAACTGACTTGCCCAGGATAACACCTCTTAAGGTGAGAGCCAGAATTTCAAACCATATTTATCTTGTCCATCATTTGTTGCACTATATCATTTTGTTCTTCAATAAAACAAACAACTGGCTATCTGAAAAAATCAGACTACTGTTAGACTGAAAAAGCCTTCTAAATTGATTACTAGGGCAGAATTTATAAATGTTGACTTGGTAACACACAAATTATAAAACAAAATCTGTTTTTAATATTTTCATACAAGCAAACATTGTAGAAATTTTCTTTTGAATGACTGGCAATAAATTACAAATAACATATAAGTAGAAATTTTGACAAAGTGAATCAAATAACATTAGCCAGATTTTAAAATCAACCTTAACATTAAAATATATTGCAAACAGTATAATAATCACCTAGGACTCTCCTCATCCTTAGCAACCAACAGAACCTTTTCAAAAATATTTTTTCTAAATGTTGGTTTGGACATTAGTTTAGGAGTCAATTCTAAAGGCTTTATTAACATGCTATATAGCATGTATATAGAATCTCTACAGGAAAAGGGTGACTGAAAATTTTCCACTAAAGCATCAAGACATTTTAGTACATTGTGGAATACAGTAGAAAGATCACTGGACTTAGAATTATGTGACCTGGATTGGTATACTGGCTCTGACATTTAATAACTTTATGACTACAGGCAAGGAGTTTAGACTCTCAGAGCCTCGGTTTGTTCATCCATACAATTAAGACTTCATACTACTACCTACCTCACAGAATTGTCATGAAGAAAATATTATGTAAACATTAAAATGCTTCACCAACGTGAGATACAATTATATCTACATGAACTTGGTCAAGTAACTAAGTTTGTTTCTTCATATGTAAAATGATAAGACTATATGGCCTCTTACTGTCCCTTTCTAGACCTAAACCTATAATCCCACTATTAATCACATTAAAAACATATCCTTTTAATGTGCTTTCCCAAATTTGGTGCTACATAGCTCCCTCCCTATTTCATAAAACTCTCCCCACAAATTATCATTATCAATTATTACTATTATTATTAATAGCTCAGATTTATAATTTTTTATCTTTTAGCAGAACTGGTCTGCTCCCATTTCCATGCCTGGAATGTCATCCATACTTGCTCAATTCTTACCCCTCCTTTAAAGTTTAATTCAAAAGCTGCGTCCTCTAGGAAGCCTTACTTTATCCTTCCTCCCCAGAGTAAAACATATTTCATTCTGTACTTATGTATTAGTCATATTTCTCTAGCAAATAATAAGTCCTATAAGGATAAGGATCTTGATTCATACAAAATTTTCTCACTCAAATCCTAGGACAGAACACAGCAGGTGCATAATAAATATTAATTTCATTTTATTGTGTTCCATTGTCCTAGACCAGGGTTGGGGAACCTGCAGCCTTGAGGCCACACGTTGCCTTCTAGGTACTTGGGTGCAGCCTTTTGACTGAGTCCAAGTTTTCCAGAACAAATATTTTTATTAAGGGGATTTGTTCCATGAAGTTAGAATTCAGTCAAAGGGCCATACTTGAGAACTTAGAGGGCCACACATGGCCTCAAGGCCACAGGTTCCATCCACCCCTGTGACCTAGACTACCTGATTCCTTCTTAATTTTTCTGACAGGCTAACCTAGACAGGACAAGGAATCAATTAATCTAATGTTGCCCATACATACATGAAACAGACATTTCTATACCTGTTAATTTATCAAGAGCATACATGGTGTGATTATGGGGAGGCAATGAAGACAGTCCTTAGGGTGCAACATTCAGGGGGATTAAAAAAAAGTTTGTATAATCTCCATAACCCATGGGTATTTGTTTTATCGCAAAGTGCATTTGTTTCAGTGAAGGCTAAAGCCCTCAGGAAGAAACATAAAGGAGGGATCAATTTTTGAACCTTGCCTAGAGCTCTGATTAGGAACACATGAATACACATACACATGGTTAACCTGGTAGATGACTGGATGAATGTGGATAATAATTCCTAACCTGGTACAAAATTTACATGCCCTGGACTGGAAAAGATTGGGGAATTTAGAAGAATAAAGCTTTGCCTATCTAAAGAAAAACTATTTAATTAGCCCTATAGTCACAACCAACAATGGGCACATTTAACCAAGCATTTCTCCCATGAATGTGGGGCAATGTAAGTACTCAAGCTTCATACATTAGTGATTTAGGAAAATTCATGTGTCTGAGGAGAAATTCAAATCATGCCAAAAAGGAGTTTTGATTTACCTATCCTTAAGTGACTATAAGGTAAGAAAAAGGGGGAGGCCACAATGGTTTCTCCTTTCCTGTCATGCTAATCTATAACACTATTTCTACTCCTTCCTAATCAAAGCATTTACACACATACACACACACACACATATATGCAATAAAAACATCTACTGAAACAAATTCATGAAAAATGTTTTTACTGTATGTTTACCCACAATTTATCAAGTACTAGCTAAAGCCCATTGAGATTCAATGAGAATAAATTACAGTATCATAATGAGTTTCCCCAACAATTTCTAGCATTTGGCATTGTCTAATATCTATCATCACAGATATTATGACAATTTTGAGACATGCAATGGCATTCACCTAGCTTTCCATGTCAACGCAAAACAATATCTACTTAAGTTAGATTGTCATTCATTCATTTAATTAATGTCTGTACTTTTGATCTAAAGATCGTAAACAATATGCTACATGTTCTCAAGTGATATAGCATTTGCTGAATGTAAGAAAATGATCCAGAATGCACTCTCCAGAAATGGCTACATACACAATAAAACTACATGCTTTGTTAAAAGGGGTCATAAAAATTGCCCACTCAAACAAAAACACTACCAAAAATATTCAAGTCTTCATTAAAAAAAAAAAGTTTTCTTGTCTACTTCAGGAAGAGTGTGTGTGTGTGTGTGTGTGTGTGTGTGTGTGTGTATAAAATATATATATGTATATATGGACATATAGAGAAAAATAACAATTTATCCGAAAGTACCCAGCACCATAACAAACTCTCAAATCATTCAGAACAAAAACCGGTACCACTACTTATTAAGCATTTATTATATACCAAGTGCCATGGCTGGGCTGTGGAACAAAGCAAAATCAGAAGTCCCATTTAGGATTGTATTTATAAAAATTTAATCCCATGCGTTAGTGGTCACATTATAAAAGCCCACAAATAACAATATTTCCCCAACAAAATCATAATGGTATGATGTTCTCTGTTTTCCAAAGAAAGAATGCCATATAACTAAAAAAAATTATAATGATGCCAAAATTTGGAAGAGGAAAAATAAAATTTGAAGGTTGCTGAAAAGCCAAAGGATACTGATAGCGAATATGAAGACTTATTGAGGTTTAAAATAACTTACTATCATATAATCAAATTCAGAGTTGGAAGGGATTTTAGAAAACCGAAGACATCAATTAAATAATTAATTTTGGAAGAATACGTACAGTAAATCATTGGCCTTGGATTCAAGTAGAACTGTGTTTAAACCTCATGAGACACTTACTAGCTTTGTGACCCTGGGTAAGTGTTTTAACCTCTCAGCCTTAGTTTCTTCAGCTGTATAATGGAGATACCACCTATCACACAGGATTGTTATGAGCATCAACTGAGGTAATATATGTAAAGTGCTTCATAAAACCTTAAAGTACTATATAAATTTTATTTATCTTTATTATCATTGTTTTTAAAGAATCAGAATAATCAAGTAGATAGTGATGTGACCACAGAATCTACAAGATCCAGACCCAAATTCCACCTCTGACTTGACCCAAATCCCACCTTTGACTTTGGGTACATAGATGTGTAATACTGGACTACTCATCAATGCCCTAGGCAACTCTGAAACTACAAGTTGTAGAGAAGGTACAAATCTGCATTGGTAGAGGCAGTTTTCTCATCTATGGGTTCTCCACAGCCATGAGATCAAAGGTCCATCATTATTAGATAAATAATCATGTGGATAGAGAGATGAAGCAGCTACATACTTTATATTCCACTTTCATAAGAGCCAAAATAACAAAAAAACAAGTCAATAGAATTTATTCAACCTATCTTTTGCTTTGCTTGAATTATAGGGTCAGTGAAGTCAATGTACCACATGATCTACAATAAAATATAACAATTTCTAATCATTAAGTAATTATGATTACTTACATCATAATTTTAGTCATAATTATAATTATGAATCATTAAGTAAAAGTTAAGTTGTATTTGTTAAACTTTAAGGAAGGAAGAAAATAAGTACTTATCAAGCACCTACTATGTGCCAGGACCTATGTTAAATACTTTATAACTATTCTTATTTGGTCCTCAAAAATAACCCTGGGAAGTAGGTCCTATTATTATCCTCATTTCACAATTGAGGAAACTGAGGCAGCAGAGGTTAATTCATTTGCCCAGGGTCACACAGTTATTAAGTATATGAGACCAAATTTGAATTCCGGTCTTCCTGAATTCAGACCCAGCATTCTATCCACTGATCCACCTAGCATCTTCTTACAGTAGGATAGAATGTAGTAGAGATTTCCGTACAAAGCACAGAACAAAAAAGCTTAAAGATTAATCCTCAGTTGTCAAAAAAATTCCATTATCTAGAACATACCAGTCTAACATTATAGACAACTAATATACATAAATATAAAATAACACCTTTTATTTCTATTCTAGCAGTGATCAAGCAGTAAGTCAAGGGAGAGTGAGTTTTCACATGCAATCTTTAATTATACTTCAGGGTTAAAAAACTCAATGTCAACCAACTATCATTAACAAATTTTTCTAATCTAACAATAATAAATCTGGATGAAACTCACCCATTTTTGGTGGGGACCTTATAGCGGTCCAAAAAAACTGGTGTCACACCACATAAGTCTAGTGTTGCCAGCTTGTCTATACGTGGCCAATTATTCCCATGCCACACAACTGTAACAGATGTGTCATTCACAGAAAACTCAGCCTGCTCCATGATGTACTCTTTCCCATTTTTCTCCTTCAATACAATCACCCAACTCAATCCAGATACTCTATTTGGGGAAAAAATGGAGTTAGAGAGTTTGAATTTATCTTTGGAGAAGATATAAATGTTACACTGAGTAGTTCAAATAGATAACTTTAAAGGAGCTAATTTGATTCTATAAACGTGGGTCAGATTTAAAGATCTTGTGTCTTTTTTTTTCAATTTTTTTTCCTCAATTAACATGTAAAAAAATTTAACATTTGTTTTTTAAAATTCTGAGTTCCAAATTTTCTCCCTCCCACTCTCTCCATTCCCCTCAAAACAGCAAGCAATTTGATAAAGATTACACATGTGCAATCATGCAAACCATCTTCATATTAGCCATGTTGCAAAAAAAAAAAAAAGAAAAAAAAAAGGAAGTTAAAAAAGTATGCTTCATTCTGCATTTAGACTCCTATTAGTTCTTTCTCTGGAGGTAGATTGCATTTTTCAACAGGAGTCCTTCAGGATTATCCTGGGTCATTGTACTGCTAAGAACAGCTAAGTCATCACAGTTACTGTGTACAATGTTTTTCTGGTTCTGTTCACTTCACTATGTATCAGTTCACGTAAGTCTTCCCAGGTTTTTCTGAAACCAACCTGCTCCTTATTTCTTACAGCACAGCAGTTTTCCATCACAATCATACAACACAACTTGTTCAGCTATTCCCCAAATGGTGGGCATCCCCTCAATTTCCAATTCTTTACCACCACAAAAAGAATTTTTATAAATACTTTTGTACACATAGGTTCTTTTTCTTTGATCTCCTTGGGGTATGGCCTAGTAGTATTGCTCAGTCAAAGGGCATGAGGGTATGCACAGTTTTATAACCCTTTGGACATAGTTTTAAATTGTTCTCTAGAATGGCTGGATCAGTTCACAATTCTACTAACAGTATATTAGTGTCCTAATTTTTCAACATCCCCTGCAATATGTGTCATTTTCCTTTTTGTCATATTAGCCAATCTGATAACTGTCAGATGGTACCTCAAAATTCTTTTAATCTCTAATCAATAATGCCAGACTATTTCTTCATATGATTATACCTTTCATTTCTTCTTCTGAAAACTGCCTGTTCACTTATCAATTGGGGAATGACTTGAATTCTTGTAAATCAGTTCTCTATATATTTGAGAATTTAGGCCTTTCATCAGAGAAACTCCCTGCAAAACATCTGCCCAGTTACCTGCTTTCCTCCTAATCTCAGCCATTGTTTTTCTTTGTCCAAAAACTTTTAAATTTAATGTGATCAAAATTATTCATTTTACATCCCATAATGCTCTGTATCTTGTTTGGTCATAAATTCTTCCCTTTTCCATAGATCTGAAAAGTAAACTAGTCTATGCTCCTCTAATTTGCTTATATCACTCTTTGTGTTTAAATCATGCACCCATTTTGACCTTATCTTGGTACATGGTAAGAAATGTGGGTCTATACTTTTTCTTGTTGTTATTCAGTCATTTATAGTAACTTCTGACTCTTTGTGACCTCCATTTGGGATTTTCTTGGCAAGACACTAGAGTGGTTTGCCATTTCCTTCTCCAGATCATTTTACTGATGAAAACAGGGTTAAGTAACTTGTTCAGAGGCCAGATTTGAACTCAGGAAGATGGGTGTTCCTGGCTCCAGGCCCAATGCTCTATCCACTGTGCCATCTATCTGCCCTTGGTCTATACCCAGTTTCTGCCAAAATGCTTTCCAGTTTTCCCAGAAATTAAAAGCTTGGATCTTTGGGTTCTCTAAGTATATTATCATCTCATCTGCAAAGAATGATAGTTTTGTTTCCTCAATGCCTATTCTAATTCCTTCTATTTCTTTTCCTTCTATGAAGGAAATGCTACATACCTATGCTATAGGTAGCATTTCTAATACAATACTGAATAATAGTGTTAACAACAGACATCCTCACCCCTGATCTTACTGGGAAGGCTTCAAATTTATCCCCATTACAGATAACGTGTGCTGAAGATTTTAGATAGATATTTCTTATCTTTTAAGAAAAACTTCATTTATTCCCATATTTTCTACCTTTTTTAATAAGTGTCGTGATTTTTGTCCAAAGCTTTTTCTGCATCTATTGAGATGATTATATGTGATTTCTGTTGGTTTTGTTACTGATATGGTCAATTATGTTGATAGTTTTCCTAATACTGAACCAACCCTGCATTCCTGGTATAAATCCCACCTGGTCATAGTGTACGATCCTGGTGATATATTGCTGTAATCTCCTTGCTAGTATTTTATTTAAAATTTCTGCATCAATATTCATTAGGGAAATACATCTATGGAATTCTTTCTCTGTTTTTGCTCCTTCTGCTTTACGTATCAACATATGTGTGTCATAAAAGAAATCTGATACATCTCCATCTTTGCCTATTTTTCTAAACAGTTTGTATAGTATTGGAATTAATTGTACTTTAAATGTTTGGTAGAACTCACTTGTGAATCCATTTGGTCCTGAAGATTGTTTCTTAGGGAAGTCATTGATGGCTTATTCAATTTCTTTTTCTAAGACAGAATGATTTTAGTATTCTATTTCTTCTGTTAACCTAGACAATTTATATTTTTGTAAATATTCATCAATTTCAATTAGATTGTTAGATTTATTGGCATATAATTGGGAAAAATAGTTCCTAATAATTTAATTTCCTCTTCATTGGTGGTAAATTCACCTTTTTCATTTTTGATACTGGTAATTTGGTCTTTTTTTTAATCAAATTAACCAATGGATTATCTATTTTATCAGATTTTTTCATAAAACCAGCTTCTAATTTTATTTATTAGTTCAATGGTTTTCTTACTTTCTCTTTTTTAATATTTTTGTTACATTTGAGTGCCAAGCTATTTTCCTCCTTTTTTCCCTACCCGGCACTAGAGAAGGCCAACATTTGACAAAGATACATATATATACATATAAATGTACATATATGAAACTATACAACACAGAGTTTCAATTATCACAGGAGGTGGGTACCATCCTCCTGCATAGGTTCTTTGTAGTTGATTTGAATATCAACGTAACTCAGAATAGGTTGGTCATTCACATCTACTCTTTGAACACAATTGTTACTGTAGAGAACATTCTCTTGGTTCTGCACTTCACTCATCATTATTTCATGCAAGTCTTCCCACGTTTTCTTAAAAACAAACTGCTCACAATTTTTTATAGCACAATAGTATTCCATCACAGTCATATACCACAATTTATTTACCTATCCCCCAATTGAAGGGTATCTCCTCAATTTCTAGTTCTTTACCACCAAAAAGAAAGCTGCTATAAATATTTTAAAACACATAGGTTTGATTTTTTTTTCTTTTTCTTTTATCACCTTGGGTATTGCTGGGTCAAAGGGTATATACAGTTTTATAACTTTTTGGATATAATTCCAGATTGCTTCCAAAATGGTTAGACCAATTCACAGTTCCACCAACAGTGTATTAGTGTCCCAATTTTTCTACATCTTCTCCAACATTTGTCATTTTCCCCTTCTATCATTTTAGCCAATCTGATAGGTGTGAGATGCTACTTCAAAGTTGTTTTAATTTGTATTTCTCTAATCAATAATGATTTAGAGCATTTTTTCATATGACTGTATATAACTTCCTCCAAAAACTGCCTGTTCATATCCTTTGACCATTTATCAACTGGGCAATGACTCTATTCTAATAAATTTGACAAAATTCTCTATACATCAGAGACAGGAGGCCTTTATCCAAGAAACTACAAAAAATTTTTCCCAATTTTCTCCTTTCCTTCTAATCTTGGCTACATTGATTTTATTTGTACAAAGACTTTACAATTTAGTGTAATCAAAATTATCCATTTTGCAGCTCACAATGATACCTCATTTATCAGAAATTCTTCTATCCATAAATCTGACAGATATGTTCCACGTTCTTATAACTTACTTAGGATATCTCCCTGTATATCTAGGTCATATATCCATTTTGACCTTATCTTGATAAATGGTGTCATATACTGATCTATACCTAATTTCTGCCAGATTGTTGTCCAGTTTTCCCAACAATGTTTACCAAACAGTGAACTTTTATCCCAAAATCTTAAATCTTTACATTTATCAAACATAAAGTTACTATAATCATTTACTATTGTGTATTGTATAACTGCTCTATTCCACTGATCCATCATTCTATTTCTTAGCCAGTAACAGATAGTTTTGAGGATAATCACATTATATAGTTTAACATCTGGCACTGCTAGACCTCCTTAATTTTTTTTCAATAATTCCTTTGATATTCTTGACCTTTTGTTCTTCCAAATGAACTTCATTATTTTTTTAGCTCAATAAAATAATTTTTTGATTAATTTAATTTAGATGGCACTGAATAAGTAAATTAATTTAGGTAGATTGTCATATTTATTATATTGGCTCAGCCCACTTACGAACAATTAATATTTCTCCAATTATTTAAATCTGATTTTATTTGTATAAAAAGTGTTTTATAATTATATGCAGTTTTATATTGTCCATGGTTATTTTAAATAAACTATCTCTTCCAGCAAGGTTGTGTTGGTGATATGTAGAAATGCTGATGATTTATGTGGGATTATTTTATGTACTAATACTTTGCTAAAATTACTGTTTCGACTACTTTTTTAGATGAATCTCTAGGATTTTCCAAGTACTGTCTGCAAAGAAAGAGTTTTATTACCTCACTGCCCATTCTGATTCGTTCAATTTCCTTTTCTTCTCATTGGTATAGTTAGCATTTCTAATACAATACTATATAATACCATATAATATTGGAGATAATGGGCATCCTTGAGCTTACTGGAAAAGCTTCAAATTTATTTCCATTACAAATAATGCTTGCTAATGGTTTTAGGCAGATGCCTTTTATCATTTTAAGGAAAAATACATTTATACATATGCTTTCAAGTGTTTTTAATAGGGATGAGTGCTGTATTTTGTTAAAAAGTTTTTTCTGTATCTATGAATATAATCATACACCTTTTGTTTTTGATATGATCAATTACACTAATAGTTTTCCTTATATTGAGCCAGTTTTGCATTCCTGATATAAAACCTACTTGGCCATAATGTATAATCTTTATAATATATTATAGTTTCCTAGCTAGTATTTTATTTAGAATTTTTGCATCTATATTTATTAGTGAAATTGGTCTATAATTTCTATTTTCACTCTTCCTGGATTAGGTATCAACACCGTATTTGTTTCACAAAAAGAGTTTGGTAAGACTCTTATTGCCTATTATTCCAAATTATTTAATATTGAAATTAATTGATCTTTAAATGCTTCTTGTAAATCCATCTGGTTCTGATGCTTTTTTTCTTAGACAGCTCTATAGCTTGATTTCGTTTTCTAAAATAAATGTATTTAGATATTTTATTTCAACCCTTCTGTTAATCTGGGCAGTTTATGTTTTTACAAGTATTCTCCCATTTCACTTAAATTGTTAAATTTATTGGCATATAATCGGGCAAAATAATTCCTAATAATTGGTTTAATTTTACCTTCACTGGTGAATTCACCCTTTTCATTTTTGATACTAGTGATTTGATTTTCTTCTCTCTTTTTTTAAAATCATGTTAATCAATGGTTTATCTATTTTATAATTTCATTAATTTTTTTATTTCAATTTTATTAATTTCTCCTTTGATTTTCAGGATTTCCAATTTGGTGTTTAATTGGGGATTTTTAATTTGTTCTTTTCCTGGTTTTTTAGCTGCATACCCAATTCACTGATGTGCTTTCTCTATTTTATTGATGTAAGCATTTAGAGATACCAATTTTTCCCTAAGTACTGCTTTGGCTGCATATCATAAATTTTGGTATATTGTCTCATTGTCATTCTCTTTAATGAAATTATTGATTGTTTCTATGATCTGTTCTTTGACCCACGCATTCTTTAGGATTAGAATACTTAGTTGCCAATTAATTTTAATCTATGTTTCCATGGCCCTTTACTGAATACAATTTTTATTGTACTGTGGTCTTAAAAGAATACATTTAATATTTCTGTTTTTCTGCATTTGGTTGTGAAGTTTTTATACTCTAATACACAGTCAATTTTTGTAAAGGTACAGTTGGAAAAAAAAGTATACTCCTTTTTATTCCCATTCAGTTTTCTCCAGAGGTCTATTATATTTAACTTTTCTAAAACTCTATTCACCTTCCTTAATTTCTTTATTTTATAGTTAGACAGTTCTGAGAGGGGAAAGCTGATGCCCTCCACTGGTATGGCTTTACTATCTATTTACTCCTCTAACTCATTTAACTTTTCCTTTTAAAATTTGAATGCTATGCCATTTGGTGCATGTGACTAGCATTGGTATTATTTCATTATCTATTGTGTCTTTCAGCAAAATGTATTTTCCCTCCTTTAATTTCAATCTATTTTTGCTTTGCCTCTGATCATGATTGCAATCTTCTGTTTTGTTTTGGTTTTTAAATGTTTTTGAAACCTCAGCTGAAACATAATAGATTCTGCTCTAGTTCCTATTTATACTGTATGTCTCTCTCTGTTTCAAGTGTGTTTCTTATAAACAACATATTGTTGAATTCTGGTTTTTAATACCTTCTAATACCTGCTTCCATTTTATAGGTTAGTTCATCCCATTCGCTGTTATGATTACTAAACTCTGTATTTCCCTCCATCCTATTTTCCTTGCTTATTTTTCCCTCTTTTTACCCTGTTCCTTCTCAAACGTCTATTTTGCTTCTAATTACTGCCTCCTTCAATCTGCCCTCCCTTCTGTCAGCTCTCCCTCTTCTTTTATTCCCTTCACCTTCTATTTCTCTGTTGGGTAAGACAGATTTTTATACCCGAGTTTGTATGTTATTCCTTCTTTAAGCCAATTCTGATGAATAAAGTTCAAGCACTGTCTGCCACCACCACCACCCCATCTTCTCCTCCACTGTAAAAGCTCTTCCTTGCCTATCTCTTTTATGTGAGAGAATTTTCCCCACTCTACCTCTCTCCCCCTTCTCCCAGTGTATCTATCTTTCTCACCCCCTAATATTATTTTTTTGGAAAACACCCCATCATAATCAACTCACATCCCCTCTGTCTATATATATACTCTTTCTAACTGCCCTAATAATGAGAAAGTTCTTCCCATGTAGGAATGTAAAATAAATTTAATCTTATTGAATCCCTTATAATTTTTCATGTTTACCTTTTTATGCTTCTCTTAAGCCTTGTATGTGAAAGTCAATTTTTCTGTTCAGTGCTGGTCTCTTCATCAGGAATACTTGAATGTGTGAAAGTCTTCTATTTCATTAAATACCCATGTTTCCCCCTGAAGGATTATATTGAGTTTTGTTGGTAAGTAATCTTTGGTTGTAATCCTAGCTTCTTTGCCTTCCAGAATATCATATTCTAAGCCCTCTCACCCTTTAATGTAGAAGCTGTTAAATCTTGTGTTATCCTGACTATGACTCCACAATATCTGAACTGTTTCTTTCTGACTGCTTACAATATTTTCTCCTTGATCTAGGAGCTCTAGAAATTTGTCTATAATCTTCCTGGAAGTTTTCATTTTGGGATCTCTTTCAGGAAGTGATCAATAGATTCTTTCAATTTCTAATTTTATCCTGTAGTTCTAGGATATCAGAGCAGTTTTCCTTGATGATTTCTTGAAATATGACATCTAAATCCTTTTTTAAATTATGGCTTTCAAGTGGTCCAATAATTCTTAAATTTTCTCTCCTTGATCTATTTTCCAGATCACTTGTTTTGCCAATGAGATATTTCTAATTTTCTTCCATTTTTCTCATTCTTTTGATTTTGTTTTATTGTTTCTTGATGTCTATGGAGTCATTAACTTCCACTTGCCCACTTGTAATTTTTAACAGAATTATTTTCTTCAGTGAGCTTTTGAAACTCTTTTTCCATTTGGTCAATTCTACTTTTTAAGGAGTTCTCTTCAGTGGATTTTTGTACTTCTTTTACTGTTTGATAAACTCTTTTTTTTTAAGGTGTTATTTTCTTCAGTATTTTTCATGCCTTTTACCAAGCTGTTAATTCTCTTTTCGTTATTTTCTAGCAACACTCTCATTTCTTTTCTCAACTTTTCCTCTACCTCTCTGATTTTTAAAATCCATTTGGTGCTCTTCCAGAAATTCTTATTGGGCTTTTATCCAATTCACATTTTTCTTTGAGAATTTGCTTGTACCTGTTTTTATATCTTGTCTTCTGAATTTGTCTTGTTCTTCCCAGTCCTCAATGTAATTTTTTGTGCTCAGGTTCTTTTTTTTGTTGTTTGCTCATTTTTCCAGCCTATTTTGACTTTTAACTTTATGTTAAAGTTGAATCTCTAATCTTAGGGTGGAGAAGGCACTGTCCCAATCTTCTGGTTTTTCATGATGCTGTTTTCTGGAGGTCTGTAAGATTTCAGTGTATTCGAGGTAGTACAATCTCGGCGTGTGCTCTGGTCTTTACCCAGGAAGGAGCCTTGTTCCCCTGCAGCCACAAGTGCTAATATTCCTGTTGGAAGGACCTTGTTTCCAACAAGATAAAATTTCAAGTTGCTGAGGTTTGCCTAGCTAAAAATGTATGTTCATCAATTATTTTCTTCTTTGGTTTAACACATTTCCTGGAGGTAAGTAATACGACTGCTTTAGTTCTCTGTATTATTTATACATCATACTCATTATTAACCCATAAAGGGTTGATCTGGAGAATTTTCTAATCATCTCATTAACTTAGAGAGCAGTTAAACCTTTATTTCAAAAACTTTGCGTTATCCACACTTCTCCTTATTAGACAGGGATATGCCTGTTAGCACTTTTTTAATCAGACAAAACACAACTCCTAAACCTCAATAACTTTAAGATGAATTAGTTGCTTTAAAGATGCCCCTTGGTGTGTTCCAGGAGAAGGAATTTAGTAAAATGGACTAGGATAATCTGTTCAGTTTAAACAATTTTAACCTTTTTGTATCATGGACCCCCTTTTGGCATTCTGGCAAAGCCTATGTTTTTAAATACATAAAATAAAATATATAAGACTACTAAGAAAACCAATTATACTGAAATATAGTTATCATCAAAATACTAAAAGTTCTAAGTTCACAGACCCCCCCCCGAAATCTATTCACAGAACCCCTTGAGGTCTGAGAAACCCAGATTAAAAACCCCTGGTATAGAGTTGGAAACACTCAAAGACAGTGAAATTACAGGAGTATCCACCAGGGGGAAGTGTGCTGACTACCTTTGGGCTACTTACTATGAGTACTTTGTGTTCAAGGTAGAGTAATGAACTCCTACCCCCATGTGAGTTAGGCAAATGTTTCTTTAAAAGATACTGAGACCATCCTCAAGATTTGGTTTTGTGAAGGGACTATGGGCTCAAGCTGTTTCCTCCAGCATGACATAAAAAGCCACGTTTCAGGTACTATCCTTGATTCTTGGTTGATGGACCAAAATGGGTATCTAGGGGAAGGAAGTTTTGCTCAACTGAATCAATGTGAACTGACCTCAATATTCATCACTGTTGAATATCCTTCTCCTGCTTTTTTTTCCCTAAATATCCTTTTAACTTTTGACTTCGGAATGTCTCATTTATTCTAATATCCAACCTAAACTACCAAAAGTCTAGCCTGACTCAAGCCCAGCCCAGAACACTGCAGTTTTTCATATGTTCATGGGATCCTATGAGTTCTGTACACCTTCTGCATTTTCTGTGGAATAAAATAAAGATGTCCTCTATCTTACATGCATTTTTTACTTTCAATATTTGTATAGGATTTAGGGAATCATTCACGTCTGTAAAAACCTATAAATGAACTATACATAAACTATATTTGGAGATTTCTCAGAATAAACTCTGGGGTGGGTTATTAGAAGCCAGGAACAGACAACGAAATTTTTGGCCCCCAAGGTCAGATCCAGTACATGTCAACTCAGAGCTCTGGGCATCCTGAGCCATGGGTTATATTTTAAAGACCAACATTTTGCTAATATCTCTACAAAACATCTAACTAGCCTATGTTACTCTTTGCACTTACATAGTATCTCACCAATCTCAAATCAACCATTAAACATTCACACTCTTACTATCGGAGAGGAGAACTATGATCCTCACTCTGTAATTTGTTGCTTACCTCAGGGCTTCTTTGGTCTTCACTGGCAGACCTGTATATGGATTTACAGGTTTGAGAAGCTGAGTTACAGCTGTTTTTCCGGCTGCTATTTGTTTCACAATATATTTTTTCTTCCAGTATCCAGTTTCTTTGTCATGAAGTGATGTATGACTCAAAGATACAGCTGTCTTCTCTACTGCATTCATTTCCCAATTTGATCTCTTAGGTGAAAAAGAAGCGGAGTAGATTCTGAACCAAATAAAACTGGGAAAAATTAAAGAAAATAAATGTTAAGTGCCCTTTTCCTATTAGTAGTGGTAATCAAGCAAGGAGGCCCTGTGATATTCAAAATGATTACTGAGAACCAAGAACAAACCCACAGTAATTGAGTCACCTAAGATATTCATCAGATCATAATTTTAGAGCTAAAAAGGTTCTTAGATATCTTCTGATCCAACCCCCTCATTTTGTAGGTAAGAAAACTAAGACCTACAGAAGTGAATTGCCCAAGGTTACACAAGCATAATAGTAGAACAGTTCCTCTTATTCCAAATCCAGCATTCTTTCCACTAAATCACAATTAAATCCTCCAATGAATAAGCAAGCTTTCATCAAAGTAGGGCTTCTTAAACTTTTTCCACTGACGACCCCTTCAGCACTTCTTAAATTGCAGATAGCGACTCACAGTTTAGGAAGTGCTGCAGTAAAGCACCAACAAATACAAAATTTTAAGTCTATTTCCTCAAGGAACTTATATTTGATAGAGGAGACATTCACATATAGATATGCAAACACACATACTAATCAAATATAAGGTAATCTTGGAAGAGAAAAGTAGTACTTGGGGATACCGTGAACAGCCTTCTTATAGTAGGTAATTCTTGACATGAATATCAAAGGACAGTAGGAATTCCAGGAGGTATAGGGGAATTCCAGCATGGGGGAAAACCAGTGCAAAGACATGAAGATGAGACATGGTACATCATGTAAAAGGAAGATACAGTAGGTTAGCATGACTGGACTGTGGAGAATGTGGAATGGAGTGATATCTAAGTAGACTAGAAAAGTAGAAAGAGACAAAGTTGTGAAGAATTTTAAATGCCAAACAGAAAATATTTGATCCAAGAGAAAATGTGGAGCCACTGGAGCTTACTTAGTAGTGTGGTGACATGCTCAGATCTGTATCTTAGCAAAATCACTTCAGCACTTCAGGAGGAGGGACTGGATGAAGGAAGAGATCCAAAGGAGGAAGACCAAATTGGAAGCTATTGCAATTGTCCCGAGAGATGAAAGTCAGCCCTGAATAGTAGCTAGAGCACTGGATTCAAAGTCAGAACAAGCTAGGTTTAAATCATACCTCTGACACTCCGAACTTCAAACAACTTTCCAAAACTTACTGCCTACCTTAGCAATAAATTGCAATTTACACAGGTGGAAGAAGTTCCTACACTGATAAAATCATAGATCACAGCCTGATTAAAGGCAGAAAAAAAATGTTAAAAGAAATTAAGACTTTGCATTACAAAAAAAAATAACTACAACATGTAGACAATGATAAATTCACAGAACCTCACTTTTCTTAGTATCAATGCTAGTTATGGTCTTAGCAATGGATTTTCCTATAATATATCAAGATATAAATTATCACAACATTGAAGGAAAAGGATCATTGGTTTGTTACTGAAGGCGTAAAGGAAAAAAGCAGGGGAACTCAACAAAAAAAAATCTTTCTGGAGTGTGGGAGGGGAGTACAATTCCTGCTTTATTACTGAACTTCGGAGAAATTTTCTGTTTTTACTGAAAAGGGAAAATAGTTTAGATTATAAATTTTTTTTAAATGAAGTGCAGTCTTTAAACACTGGAGGTACTCAATAAATGTTTAATTCAGTTAAATCATAAACTGCTGTTTGTTTTTTTCTGATATGAAAACTTTCTCCAACAATTCAAGTAACTCATCTTACCTTAGTCTTCAAAAATTTCCTGCAGTACTGAGAGTCTGAGTGACTTTTCCATGACCCCACAACATACATTTCAGAAGTAAGATTTAAATCCAGACTGCAAAACTCATCCTCTTGTCATACTGTCCCTCTACTCACTTAAAATGATTTCTAAAAACTTAATCTTCTCCCACCTGGCTAAACTCTTATGGACTTTCATCAGGCTCCCTGAAATCTCATCATCCTGCATGACCACATTAACCCTGAAATTCATACCTCCACAGCACTCATTGCCCTTGGGGTCCCTTCTCTCCCTCTGACTGAAGAGGGTACAAAGTGGCCAGATGAGAGCTCTCCCCAGACTCTCCATTTAAGGAGGGCACCCAGAGCAACCATCTCATCATTTTTTACCCAGGTGCACTCCTCTGGACTTTGATTATGTGCCTGAGCCAAGTATCCAACTCTCCCAAAACCTGACTTTTCAGCTTCCTCTTATGTATTTTCTTCCCCCATTAGATCCCCCTCGAAGGCAAGGACTGCCTTTTGCTTTGTATTCTCAGTGCTTATCACAGTACCTGGCACACAGGAGACACTTATTGGTATTTGCTGACTTAACAGGCTATGAAATAGGAAGTTATACAGGAAACTACAGTATCAGATCATTATAATTCCCACAGACTAAAGAAGTAAATTGATAGGTTCTCATCTCCTGCCAGCCCTCAAAGGTCTAGGAACAAACCATACAGTGGCAATAGAATCCATTGAAGAACAAGCTGGTTTTCAAAGACGCAGAGGAACTAGAGACAAAATTGCCAACATTCACTGGATTATGGAGAAAGCAAGGGAGTTCCAGAAAAACCATCTACTTCTGCTTCACTGACTACACTAAAGCCTTTGACTATGTGGATCACAACAAAATGTGTCAAGTCCTAAGAGACATGGGAGTCAAATCATCTTACTTGTCTCGTATGTAGGCCAAGAAGCAAGTCAGAACCGAAGATGGAATAACCATCGGTTTAAGATTAGAAAAGGAGTATGACAAGGCTATATATTATCACCTTATTTAACTTATTTGCAGAGAACATCATGCAAAATACTAGGCTGGATGAATCAAAAGCCAGAATTAAGGTTGCCAAGAGAAATATCAACAATCTCAGATATACGGGTCCATGGAGTCACAGAGTCAGACAAGACTGAATGACTGAACAACAATGTGGGAAAACTGGAAAGGAGTTTATGGGAAATTAGGTTTAGATCAACATTTTATGCTACATGCTAAAACAGGCTCAAAATGGATCCTTAATTTGAATATAAAAGGTCACACCACAAAGAATGAGGAGAGAATAAAATCAAATACCTTTCCCAATTCTGGCAAAAGGGAAATTTCTTAACTAAAGAAAAGACAAAAGATACCACAAGATAAAAAACAATTACATGAAAACTGAAAAGCTTTTTTGCACAAGCAAAATCAATGCAGCAAAAATAAGAAAGGAAACAATTTAGAAAAAAAATCTTTGCATCAAATCTCTTTGTTAGGGGCTACACACAAAATTTAGAGAGAATTAAAAAATATATAAAGCAGAAACATCCTCCCCTTAGATAACTGTTCATGAAAATGAAGAAAGAGTTCCCCTAAGAACTAAAAACTACTAACTATAAGAAATGCTGCTCCAAATCACTAAGAAATGAAAATCAATTCAAAACAACCCTGAGTTTTCACCTCACCAGTAAATCTGAAAAGATATGAAAAGTCAGTGTTAAAAGGTCTATCAGAGACTAGCCCACTATGAAACTGTGAACTTGTTCAACCATTCTGTAAAGCAATTTGGAATCATGCTCAAAAAATGACTGACATGTCCACACTATTTGACCCAGTGATCCCAATGTTAGATATATACCCCAGGGAGGTCAAAAGTAAAAAGTTTCCACGTACAAATTTTCAAAGCAGCATTTTTCTGTGGTAGCAAAGATCCAGAAACATAATGCACACATTGACAGGGGAATGGCTAAACAAACTATGGGCAATTACTGTAACAAAATCAGAAAGGTTTACATGAAGTAAGCAGAACCAGGAAAACAATATATGCAATAATTACAATAATGCAAAATTTTTTAAAGAAACTGAATACTATCTAACTATGACAACCAGTCTTGGCCCCAAAGAAGAGCTGGAAAATGTACCTCCCTCCCTTCACTGTATATGTGGCAGACTATGGGTGTGGAATATTACATATACTATCAGGCATAGTCAATATATTGGTTAGTTTTGCTGACTTGATTTTTTCCCCTTTTTCATGTGTTAATGTTTGTTAAAAGGTCAGCTTATTGAGTAGACTAGGAGGAGGGATATATTTAGAAATGAATGTAGTATAAAAACAAAGCCATCAAGAAAGTTTTCTTTTAAAAAATTTAAATAAAAAATTCAATGATCTCAAAACAATCAAAATTTTAGGCAAAGGAAATGGAAAAGCACATGATGGTTGCCTGTAGGCTATAAAACACTCAACAATGATGACTTGCCCACAAGAAGTAGGTATAAATACAATTGCCAAGGTCAGACATGATCAGAAAAAAAGGGGCAGGCAAACTATATAATAAAACAAAACTAAACTAAAAAAAGGGGGGGGGGGGAGCTGGAAAGGCTAACCAAAAGAAAAATAATGACAGTGCTAGACTGGCAACCACTAAATATTAAAAGAACCATCTGAAGGCCTCAAACAGTTTCTGTATAAAATATGCAATAAGACATAGACCAATATGCCACATGAGAAAACATGGAGGACAAAAGACCTGTCTAGGAAGAAGTTACCCAATGAAATCACAAATCTCTCAAAGCACTGAAGAAACTTCACTAAGGAAAAAAGAAAAAGGCTTTAAAGTAAACAGAGGTATTTGAGCAAAAATATAAGACCCTGGAAAGACTACGATGTTATGATATTTTCTTCTCTAAAATCTTTGAAAATGGATTCTCTTTCTCCCTGTCCCAAGTGAAGAGACCACTGTTCTCTTTTCTTACATGTTTACTTTATAATTAAAAAGGCACAAGATTTATCTTTTTAAATTTCTTACATTGGGGCCCCAGACCAAAAATGCACTAACCTAAAAGTTATCTTTTAAAAAGATCAGATAACATTTAGACTTCTCCAGATAATTTGTTTCTATGTTAGCTAATCTGACAGGTGTGATGTGGTACCTCAGAGTCATTTTGATTTGCATTTCTCTAATCAACAGTGATTTAGAGCATTTTTTCATATGACCATAGATAGCTTTAATTTCTTCATCTGAAAACTGTCTGTTCATATCCTTTGACCATTTATCAGTTGGGGAATGATTTGTATTCTTATAAATTTGACTTAGTTCTCTATATTTTTGAAATGAGGCCTTTATCAGACACTGGTTGTAAAAATTCTTCCCCAGTTTTCTGCTTCCCTCCTAATCTTGGATGCATTGGCTTTTTTTGTGCAAAAACTTTTGAATTTAATGTAATCAAAATTATCCATCTTGCATTTCATAACACTCTCATATCTCTTGTTTGGTCATACGTTCTTCCGTTCTCTATAAATCTGACAGGTAAACTATTCCCTGCTCTCCCAGTTTGCTTACAGTATCAGCCTTTATATCTAAATCATGTACACATTTTGACTTTATTTTGGTATACAGTGTAACATGTTGGCCTATGCGTAGTTACTGCCATACTATTTTCCAGTTTTCCCAGGAGTTTTTGTCAAATATTGAGTTCTTATCCCAGAAGCTGGAGTCTTTGGGTTTATCAAACAGTTTATTAGTATAGTCATTGACTACTTTATCTTGTGTACTTAATCTATTCCACTGATCCACCACTCTATGTCTTAGGTACCAAGTAGATTTGATGATTGCTGTGTCATAATATATTTTAAGATCTGGTATGGCTAAGTCACCTTCCCTTGCATTTCTTTTCATTAATTCCCTTGATATTCTTGACCGTTTGTTCTTCCAGATGAATTCTGTTATTATTATTTCTAGCTCTGTAAAATAACTTTTGGTAGTCTGGTATGGCACTGATTAAGTAAATTAATTTAGGTAGAATTGTCATTTTTATTGTATTAACCCTGCCTACTCATGAGCAACTGATGTTTTTCCGATTATTTAGATCTGACTTTGTGTGAAAAGTGTTTTGTGATTTTGTTCATATAGTTCCTGGGTATGTTTTGGCAGGTAGACTCCCAAACATTTTATAATGTCTACAATAACTTTAAATGGAATTTCTTTTTCTATCTCCTGCTATTGGGCTTTGGTGGTAATATATAGAAATGCTGATGATTTATGTCGGTTTATTTTATATCCTGCAACTTTGCTAAAGTGGTTTACTATTTCAAGTAGTTTTTTCACTTGATTCTCTAGGATTCTCTAAGTATATCATCATATTATCCGCAAAGAGTGATAGCTTTGTTTCTTCTTTGCCTATTATAATTAGACAATTTGCTTCTACATAAACATTTCGAAATTGTTTCTCATACCAGTCATTTTGCTCCAAGTTGTATGTCCATAATTACTCATTTTATTTTAATTTTTAGTTTAGACATTCCTAACCTGCATATCTAAACTATAAGATGCAGGGGTAAAACAGCATAACTGAAGAATGACAATATATACTTCAGGAAATCTGACAACACTGCATCAGAATTCCTTATCTGTGCACTTTTATTTCTTACTTTCTTTCTACAAAATCTTGCTATTTGCTTTCTTCAAATTTGTTCATTCACCACTTGACCCTATTTATAATGTTTCTTTGCTTTAGCAAGATCATTCCTGAATCCCAAATTTCCTATGTCAGCATTACATAAACTACTGCTGATTCTAGTTTTAATAGAAAACTTCAAAGTAAAGACGAAAAGGGAATCAGAATAAACCTTAGTATATTAAAATATTTAGCATCAATGCTGTGCAAACACAAAATCAAAACTGATTTTCATTACATAAAATCTAAAATATTAATAGGAATAAGCAATAAGGACTAGACCTGTGATTTCACTGATGTTGTAATTCCTAGATGAGGACATTCACTCAAACAGTTCAGGTCAACACCTTCTCTGTAACTGAGAAGTGAAATCACTTAAGCCCAATAGCAAGAAGGACTTGAATCCAGATCTTCTTGATTCTAAAGTCAGCTCTCTATTCACCATTCCAGAGTACCTCTTATGAAACAGCCATTCTATAGTTCACACTGTAACTCCAGAATCCACAAAAAGAATTCAGGGTAAATTTAGGGAGCTAAAGTGTATATTTATATGTATGTATGTATGTATGTATATATGTATGTATGTATGTATTTATGTATGTATCTGTGTGTGTATACACACTCAATCTGATGATCAAGGTACAGTAAAACTTCAATTAATAATACCAACTTACATCGCATAATATTTTAAAGTTTACTATGCTGTGAGGTGGTGATTACAGACAGTATTATTCTCATTTTCCAGATAAGGAAACTGAAGCTTGGAGAAATTAAGTGATCTACCTATTGTCAGTCTGTTTTAGTAAGCAAGCACCAGAGCCAGGATTCAAACCCAAATCTCTTGATTACAAGGTTCCTATCTTCCAAAGCATCACCTGAAATATTGCTTGAAGATCAAAGGGAAGACACCCTTCTAAAAAATAATTGCCCAGGTGCTGAGATGCTTTCTAAAAATCTATTCCTTTGGGTTAGGTATTACCCTCCTCAAGCAGACCTCCTTTATTTTTTTTTTAATTTTTTTTTAGTAAGGCAATCAGGGTTAAGTGACTTGACCAAGGTCACACACCTAGTACATGTCAAATGTGTGGTCTGAGGTCGGATTTGAACTCAGGTCCTCCTGACTTCAGGGCTAGTGCTCTATCCACTGCACCACCTAGCCGCCCCCAGACCTCCTTTAAAATGCAAATAATCAAAGATGGATTGTTACATTAAAGTTAGCTTGGAGTGAATTATTAATTAATTCACCTTTCTTCCTGAATGGAATGTCCAGGATAATAAAAAGGTAAGACAATGCCAGAGGAGAAGAGAGAAGGTTGGGGTGTGAAAAGGATGGAAAAACAAAAATAAACCTCATCTAGCCATGCCAGTAATCCCTGCTGTTGGAGGAGGCTAAACCTGTTGGATCTCTTGAATTCAGGAGTTTTGAATGAAGTAGAGCTAAAGCTGACCAAGTGATCCCATTAAGTTTGGTACCAATATGGTGAGCCTCTAGGAGTGGCTGCCTAAGCAGGAGCAAACCAATCCCAGTTGGGAAAAAAAAAAAAAAAGCAAGTAAAAGTTTCTGTATATATAGATGTCAGTGGCTGCTGCACTTCCAGCCTGGGTGACATAGGGAGACCCAGTTTAAAATAAAATAAAAATAAGGTAAACTTCATCCATTTCACAGAACTGTAGAAGTTTGAGGGAAGATACTAGGCCCTCAAAACATATGGCCCAAGAGCCACTTGCAGCCTGCCAAAGGATTTCAGGTGGCCCAAGAAAAACGTAGAGGACGTAAAAGAAAGTGAAGATGTAACAAGTGCTTTGTCCACGCCCCAATTAACTCGCCTTCCACTAGTCACTATTGTGCCCATCGTGTGACTTTACAGGTGGGTTGCCACTGCATACTCTCTCCTGTTTGTCACGTGATCCTCAGCAACCATCATCAGTCTGTCTCTAGTCTGAGAGAAGCAATTTCATGATAAAATCTTAAGTAACAAATGAAATTAATTGATACTAATTGAAATTCATTTTTATTAATATGATTTGCAAAATACTTTAATCATTAATTAAACCTTTACTTGGAATGTGAGCTGCTAAAAACCTATCTGTGACCCAAAAAAGTTGAGCCTATTTTAATTTTGTCCCCTACCTACTGCCAAGTTGTGCAGATCTGATCTATGCCGATCTAAAGATCAAACCCAGACGTTACTTTTCAAAAACGTAAAGTTAAAAAAAACTCAAAACAAATTCCTAACATCAAATGTTCTTTTAATGATTTAACTTTTTTTCATCGAATCTTACCACTTGCAAAAACCTTGGAGGTTATTTACATATTTAGTCTACCAGTATACCTTACTTCTAAATGTAGAGAGGAAAATAATGTTAAAGATTCAAGTTGGTCAAGATTTTGCTATACTGAGGTTTATTCCACAGAATTTCACAAAAGATATTACGGATTTTTTAATATAAGGTTGTGTTTGAAATTTATACCTCATCCAAAGTGAAACATCTCTATAAAGCATATATTAGGTTTTGTTTTGGAAGAATACTTTTGAAACATCAATACAATATTTTACTACAGTACACAGTACCTCTTCTTCTCTCTCTAGGGAATTCTTAGAAAAATCCATTGAATTGCTTGATTAAACTTATCAATTAAATTCTTACAAACACTATGAAATATTACTAATCATCTTCTTAACTATACTTAAAAAAAAACTGCACTTGGATTTTTAAAGCAAGATATCAATGCAAACAATGGAAATCATTCCAAGAGCTTCATATAGCATTAGCCACTATTTGGTTTTAGGGTATCTGCTTTTACATCAGTTTTCCTTAATTTTCACAGAAATGACAAATGTATTTTTAAAGAAGGTGGAACAAGATTCCCTATGTCCTCAATGTTTACAATCACAACTGAAGTGTTACCTGTAAGTAAGTTTTAATATATAACATAACTTAAACTCTATGATTCTTTTCAAACTCTCTGATTGGGTCAAGAAAGGAAACTGTGTGTCTAAACAAGCTAGATTACCCTTCTAGGAACTTTAAATAGCTGGATAAAATGTCAACAGTTTAATAATTCATAAATAGGGTCACACAGATAAGGGAGCCAGAAGAAAAAGAATCAAACCAGAGAGGGAACTAGCAATTCCGTTTGAACTTGAAGATAAGGGAAATGGAGAGGAATGTGTTCCATTCCCCCTTTCCTCCTTCCCCGAATGGCTATGTTGGAGAGACTGGACAAGTAGGAGAGAATGAATCCATTTGGGAGCAGAGAAAGTACACTGAGGACAGAGAGATGTGGAGAAATAGTCACCACCCAAGAGAGGAAGCAGCTTCAAGGAATATAACCCCCTAGTGGCAGAGAGAAGCACCAACTATGGGTTGAAAAAAGTAAATCTTAGGAGTTCAAATTAGTTATTAATCCCACCTCTATCCCATATACATATGCCTCACTATCAGTAAACTAAATTTGAGTCCACTCACTTGTTGAGTCCATGGATGTGTGTATTTGTGAAAATGTGCACCCTAAACTTTTAAGAGGAATGTTCTAACTATACCACCTTAATAAATGCTGTTGCTAACAAAGCTGATTAAGTTTACTGACTTGTTAACTGAAAGGGCTCTCTGGTAGGTGCTTGTGAACTAAGGTGATAGGAATTATACCCACAGCACAAGCAGTAAAAGCCACCCTTTTGTGACCCAACTTTTGAATGCAAGTAGGGGGAGTGGTCTCACAGGAGTGTTAAATATAAATGACTTTCCAATCAGAAGAATGAAGTTTAAATCCTAGCTCTGCTCCTTTTGGTTAAGTTATTTAACCTCTCTAAACTTGTTTTCTCACCTGTAAAATGAGGGGTGAAATATTTTTTTAAAATGAAAAATAAACCCCCCCCGCCAAGAAAAAAAAAGAGGGAAAGGACCCCCTATTCAATAAATTCTAGTAGCTCCCTAAGACCTCCAAGATCAAAGAATCATTTGCTTGTTGTTCAGAGCGTTTCACAGCCTAGCCCCTTTCCATCTTTGCAGTCTTCTTACACTTTGTGTGCTTGCCTGCCACCCCCCTCACCTACCATCATGTACTCTGCCATATAGTAACAATAGCCTCCTCATTTCATCTCTCCTTTTTGCTGACGGTCCTTCCTCATCTCCCTTTCCCGACTTCCTTCAAGTCCCAGCTAAAATCCTACATTCTAAAGGAAACTTTGCTCAATTTCTCTAAATTCTAGTACCTCTCTCCACTGGTTATTTCTTAATTCATCCTGCATGTAACTTATTTGTACATAATTGTTTATATGTTGTCTCCCTCTTTGGATTGTGAACTCTTTGAGGGCAGGGAATGTTTTTTGCCTTTATTTGTATCCCTAGTGCTTGGTGTGGTGCCTGGCACATAACAGGCTCTTTATAAATGCTTATTGACTAATATGTGCAAAAAAAAAGTATGCACTTCTTTTTGTGGTGTCAAAGAACTTAAACTAAGGGAGTACCCGTTAATTAGGCAGTGCTGAAGAAATTTTTTTTGATGAGATAATTGGAGTTAAGTGACTTGCCCAGGGTCATACAGCTAGTGATACCATGTGTCTAAGGCCAAATTTGAACTCAGGTCCTCCTGACTTTAGGGCCGGTGCTCTATCCACCGCACCACCTCCCTGCCCCTAGGAAATTAAGATATATGAATGTAATGGATGTACCATAGTATTGTGTATTATGGATACCTGTGTCGTGTCCCTTAATTAGACTGATCATGACTCTAAAGTTTACATACCCCCAAGACCTAGCACAAGGCCCTTTATACATAATAGGTGATTAATAAAAGATTACAATATTGAACTGTTATGCTTTTCTTCTTACTTGTCATTGGCCAAAGAATAGAAGCGCTTGTTCACACAGCCAATACACAAAAGGGTAACAGCATCCAAGTAAGAAAATATCTTCAGTAGGATCTCAGAGGGCATACTGAGGAAAAAGTAGAGAGGAAAAAAATGTAAGTTTTTATCTGCAAATTAGTTTTCTCTGCCAAAAAATTAAGAACAGTAATAGTTCCCACCAACTGTAAATGAATGCAAAATTCAAGGAGAGAGGGAGGCAGCAAACATTTATCAAGAGCCTACTACGTGCCAAACATTAGGCTGAAGGCTTTACAAATATGATCTCATTTGATCCTCACAATAACCTTGGGAGGTAGATGTTATTATTACCCTTATTTTATAGTTGATCAAACAGATAGAAGTTAAGTAATTTACCCAGGGTTACAGAGGCAGTAATGGACAGCTAGGTGGTGAAGAGGACAGAGCACTAGCCCTGGAGTAAGGAGGACCTGAGTTGAAATTTGGTCTCAAGCAGTTACTAGCTATGTGATCCTGGGCAAGTCACTTAACCTGTTTGCCTCAGTTTTTTCATCTCTAAATGAGCTGAAGAAAGAAATGGCAAATCATACCATTATCCTTGCCAAGCAAACCCCAAATGGGGTCATAGAGAATTGGACTCAACTATAACATACAGCTAGTGTCTAAGGTCAAATCTGAACTCAGGTCTTCCTGACTTCAAGCCCAGTGCTCTATCCACTATACCAACTAGCTGCTTTTAAGGTAATTTGTATCATTACCCTTTCTTGTTTTATTAGAAAGAAAAAATTCTTTCCTCATGAACTTTTCAATAATCCAATAAAGTGACCCAAAAGCATAACAAAAAAACTAGTTGTGTTTCTCACAAACGAAACTCCAACTTTTATTTCCAGGCCTTTGCAGAAACTCTCCCCATGTACTTCTTCCTTTCTTCTTCCTCTTAAAACCTCTCATTTCCTTCAAAGTTCAGCTCAAGTATCATCTTCCCCATGAGGCCTTTCCCAACTCCTCCCCCAGACATTTATATCTTCTCCCAAGAAAATCATCTTGTATTTAAACATTTATTTTGTACAAATGTATGTCTATACATGTTGTCTCCCCTAATTTACTACTTAAAGGCAAAGACAATTTCACTTTTTTCTTTTAATTCCCAGAATTTAGCACAGTGTCAAGCATACAGTAGGTTCTTCATAAATCTCCACTTACTGGGTTTGGCCCTTTTAATCAGTACAGTTTAGTAACTATATCTCAGAGGACTTCAGAGACTCTCACAAGAAGGTTACTATTGGTCTATATTAGGACTCATGGGATCATAAACTGGAAAACACATCCTTTACTAATATGAAGAAGAATATTTTTAAAGCCTACCAGAAAATGATTTAGTATTTCCCAATTTATTTGAAATCACACTAGTTACAATTAGAGATCACAGACTTACCATTTGACCATCCTTACCTTTCCCACATTCATCCATTTTTAATTCAGTCCTCCTCAAGAGTAACCACCAAATCTTTCAGATGACTTTCTTGGTACTTCAAGGTGAAATCAGGTTCCTACAAGGTTTTCTGAAGGGTTTAAGCATTCACTTGACTAAGGGAAATTGTTGGGCCTAATCCTCTCCCCAGGTCCCTTCCAGATAGATAGATCCTAGGATTCTATGAAACATTACAATTGTATGACAGCCTGTGGGGAGTTCCTGACATTGAGGGCCATAGAAACAGGTTCAGCAAACCTTAAACAGAAGGATAAGTACAAAGTGGAAAACACAAAACTACCAGATAATACAAACTCTGACCAACATAAAAGGATTACCCCAATCACACAACCACCTCCCTATGGTGATTCAAATGGAGAAAATGTGTTTTCCTAAACCTTAATTATGAAAAAATACTGATCAACTATCTTACAGGAATCTGCTAGTCTATGGTTTTGTTTTGCTTTTTTTTTTTTAAAGGATAGGCACAGAATATACAATTAATGCAGGATATGTTTTCACAAAACATCTGAGACAGAAAGAACCACAGAAGCCACTGACAGGGAATTTTCTCTTGTGAAAAGTATTACTTCTTTGTCTTAAGTTTCCAAAGAATGCTGCTGATTGGCCGTGTATTCTCAGGAGGCCTAGAAAGTTATAAAAATCTAAAATATAAAAATCTGTGCATTAGGAGATTGTTGCTGCAATCAGCTGCTGATTTCACAAGAAAAGGCGGGGGAATCAATCAAGATAGAAAAGTGGGACTTCTGGAGCAATATCTATTATGCAGCTGGCCGGGTTTGTTGTCAGGATAGGAAGATATTTACTCCCTGTTCCAGGGAAGAAGACAAGAAAAAGTAACCAAATACTTTTACAGTTGTAAAAGAAGTCCTTTTAGACAAAACCTCAGGAATGAGGTAACCATTTACATAAGACTGTAGGTGTCTCTTGTCCAAGGACAACAAATAATTAAAGCAGTGGATGATAGTAACCACTTTATAGTTATACCAACAACTTTATTTCTCCTTACTTTCCACTATTATGCCAACAGGTAGTTGGGGAATTTCTACAGTTAGTCGATACAGCTGTCATGATTGATTGTGGTTCCTATTTCCTCCCCACTCTCGTCCTACTCATAACTGCATTAGTACTATCATCTGTCCCAAAATTTTCAAAGGCTCTTTACTGACTATGGAGGAAAGTTAAAAATTCTTTTCCCTGGGATTCAAGACCCACAATAACCTAAAACCATGCTAAGTTGTTCCCCTCAAGATCTATACTCTAGCCAAAATGAACATACCACTATTCTTGGAACATATCCTATACTTTACTACCTTTATCCCTTTGCTCATTTTGTTTGCTAAGAATGACATGTAGGTGATCTGGGATGTCAAAGGTTAAGCCAATAAAGGACAAGGTCTGGCAAGCTCTGCCACCTAGATGCTCTGCCAAGTAACAGTCTGGTAGCAGGTTAGATACCTGTCATCCAAGAACCAACTTAGCTAAAAATTCACTGATGCCCATCACTAGGTTGAACAGTGTGATGGATTTTTCAACCACTACAACTCTCAGAGTTCCACATGAAAACCACATTTCCTTGAAGTACTGAAACATTTTTTTAATGTGCACTAGAATAAGGCCTCCTGTTTAATAACAAATAAAGGTAGAAAAGCATCTATATATTTTATTATTGTTGCTGACCTGTAATTTATTTCATTTCTACAGGAACTGGTAGTGAGGAAAATCCCTCTATCAATGTATATCAGCAACTGTTTGGCAATTTATATTACCAGAGGGTCATCTGGTGCCTTGATTTGCCCAGTCACATAACCAGTATGTGCCAGAGGCAGGACTTATATTGAGGTCTTCCTCAAGGTTCTAAGTACCTCCCACTGAGCCAAAATACTATTTACTTTGTACAGATTTATATGTGAGCATGTTGTTTTAACACCAATAAAACAGAAGCTCCTTGAAGTCAAGGACCATTTCGTTTTTGTTCTTGTAATCCCAGAACCTAGCACAGTGCTTGCCATATAGTAGACATCTAGCAATGTATCTGTTGACTGACAGATTGCTGACTCCAGAACCCACTCTATTCACTATATGTCAATTTACTCTCATCAGTGAGTTAACAACTATTATTGCTGTTATATTTATTTTCTTTTTTTTCGGCTAGGCAATGGGGTTAAGTGACTTGCTCAGTGTCACGCAGCTAGTAAATGTCATGTGCCTGAGGCTGGATTTGAACTCAGGTCCTCCTGAATCCAGGGCCGGTGCTCTATTCACCACGCCACTTAGCTGCCCCAATTATTGCTGTTATAGAATAAACCTTCTGTCTTAGCTTTTAAAAAAGATTCACTTTCCTTAGAAATTGTTTAAACTTTCATTAGATTGAGCCTTGATGACTAGAGAAAGTAAACTTCATTCTCTTCCTGCAAGAAACTTCAGGGACACTGAATGACAAGAAATACTTTCCATGACTGTAGGAAAGATATGTGTGTATTTATATACACAATATAAATATATCAACATATATGTATATATGCACCATATGTACATATACACATAAAATGCACATTTAACTTATCAATTATTTCAACAGAACTGTGATTTCAGCTTATTGACTGAGTTTATCCCAACCACACTTTCTTATTCTATGCAATTCTGGTCTACGTCCTTGCATGAATTCTGCATAAATGACATATCCAACACACATCTAGCCATCCCTTCCTCTAGGTCTTTTAAAATTCTATAGGTACCAGTGCAGCCCTGGCTATTCATCAGTGTTGTCCCTCAATCTCTGAAATTATTTTGTATGTTCCTATTTACATATGGTCTTCCCATTAGCAATATAAACTCTGTAAAGGCAGAGACTCAGTTTTGTTTTGGTTTTTTTTATCCTTAGTATTTAGCATGCTGCCTGAAACACAAACATTTGATAAACTGATTTGTTATACATTTCCTGGATGCTACTTATTATGCCATTTCTTGTACCTAAATCTTCACTGGTAACATGCTACAAGATTGCTTATGACCACAGTGTGTATGTCCATCACCATTTGGCTCACATACTATTCTGATGTTTTGGAATCTACGGTGTTCCATGTATTTAGCACTGACAAAAGAGTACAGTTAAAAAGATACGGCTTTGCATCAGGAAGTACCTTGAGATTAATGAAAACTGCTACAATATTTCTCATATGCAATTGTGCCCACTCGATTGTTATTCAATCTTTGTTCCTGTTCATTGTTCATTTACAGTCATTGTCTAACAGGGAAAGGAACAGACAGAATAAGCATTTATATAGTGTTACTACATGCCAGGCACTGTTCTCAGCATTTTACAAATCTTCTCTCATTTAATCAATTCTATCAAAGACAGATGTATTTGTAGACAAACACATAGGATTCCCTAACCAATTGCATATTATAACCAGAACAATTTAATTTTTTGTTGTTTTTTTCTCCCTTTGTGGATGGTTCAACTCAGTTGAATGGTTATAAATTTCAGTGAAGAGGCCCTATTGTATTGTGTGGCTTCAAACATTGTGGTGGCATTATTTTCAAACAACTGATACATTCTTCTCATTGGTACATATGATACATTGAGATATCATATAAATTAACCCTCAATACTTAATTGTGTCATCTATAGTACAAACTTCTTCTGTATGTAATTGGTCTGGACCAACAGCTCTTATCAACTTTATCCTCCTAAGTGTCATTTCCATTTCTCAAACAGTACATAAGTTTCAAATTCACCTGTGGTAATTCCACTGCTGTCTAAGTGACTACAGAAATGCTGACAAATCTGTTACATTTTCCATCTGTTTGTTCTCTCCCTCCAAGTTTAATCTGAAAATGTTCTTTGGATAGTGTGGCTTAGTTGGATCTAACACCAAACTTCCTGCAAATTTATTTCCCCTCCACTGTTCTTCATTATTTTGTGAGATGATATTCACAATCTTGCACTATTCTCCATAATATTTTGCAAATGACTTCAGACTACAAACTTGTTTTGCCTTTGGCTAAGATGTCTCTGCTTGGTAAAATAAGTATTTGCTCGCTGTAGTAGTTTGTGGGTTCTTTCAGTATCCTAAAGCAACTAGATGTCTTGCAGTAATATTGTAACTCAATTTTTCTAGTAGTATACGATCTCATTTGTTGACATATCAAAAGAACCAACAATTAATTAAACATTTATAGTTTTTATAATGAGTTCCTCTTAGTGCTCTCCTCTTCTCCCTTTTCTAACATTAGAAAAACAAAAAAGGCGTGAACAGGACTGATCATTTTTCTTCATTCTGACTTGCCAAGGCCAATTTCATTACCTAGTGAGTCTATTAATGATAAATATCGCCATACTTATGGAGGTACTGGTACTCAAACAGAGCGTTCTCATTTTAATACAAACTATAAGACCTTAAATTCCACTAGCATAGCCTTCAAGATTTCAGGATCACTTCAAAGAAGCACAGAAGTCTCTTTAGGAAATACTGAATACTTTTAATTTTCTTTTTATATATATCAATATAATTCAAAGAAGTTTGGAAGTTAATCTGAAACAAAGAAAACTCTTCAAAAAAGAAGTAAATAGAATTACTTAGTACCATCACTAAATAACTTTAAGTACAATTCAGTAGAAAATCCTTATATAACACATCTCATAAGACACAGATCATTAGCTTTATAAAAAAAGTTCTAATGTATTTACTTTTTCTGGGTAATTTAATAATTTTATTAATAAGGCCAGCATGTTTATTAATAAAAGGATGGTTATTTGGCCATCTCTCTTAGACCAAAGAACACTCATGGTGGTGGGTTCACAGTTTATATGCCCTTTGACAAGAAGGTGTTTCTGAAGGTGGCAATCAACTCTGATTAGCTAACAATTAAAGAGAGAATGAATATTACAATGAAAGGGTGAACAATATTACAATGAAGTCTTGGGTACATGACTTGGGTCACCCAGATCTTGGTCAAAGAGACTTATCAATTTCCATATCATCTATCTAACAAAAAGGACAATCAACACTTACCAGACCTGTCTGAGCAAACACAGTGAGCAAGAATGTACCCGGTTAGCCCAAACTTAGAATTTCTTTTACTTTCTTTGATTACATTTCAGCCATCCCGGCTGGGTAAATGTTTTGGAAAAAATTTTCCACATTGGTTGATTTCTGGATAAGGAAGTAGAAAAGGGGACAACCTTGATCCTGGTACAATAATTAATTATTAAATACAAGAGAGAGATAATCATTTCTCACTTACCCCCATTTGATTCTATTGAGAAACAAAGTCTCCTCAATAAATCACTAACTGATATTACAAACACTTTATCAAGGGTTCTTAACTATGGAGCTTGTAAGTGGAAACAATGTAAGTGGAAAGGAGAAAAACTGAAGGGGGCCATCCCCTTTGGTAAGCAGACCTTACAGATAAAAGTCGAAAAAGGTAGAAAAGTGAACAGTAAAATAAAAGTCTGGTCCCTTTGGGTCTTTGGAAACATCAGATGCAACTCTCTGGTTTGTGTGTGGTCTCAAAGCAGTTCTTCTCTGGTACAGGTCACTTGTAAAGATGTTCTTCTCCGCTACAAATTTCCTACAAAATTGGTCTTAACACAATTTTTATTGTAATCAGGTCAAATAATGAAAGTTAGCTCAAACTTTGTTTCTCTATTATTAGAAAATCAAATTTGGAACCTTTTTAGACCAGGGAATTTACATTTTTAGGTTAACTAACTGTCGTGTGTATATGTATATAAAAACATACATATACACATATATGTACAGATGTATATATAGACATAAATATATATATACGAAACTCAGATACAAACAGAAAATTAGAGCCCAATTTGTATACTTAGCATTACTCACTCCTCCATTAGGAAGATGAGATTCCACTAAAGAATTAATAACAGAACGCTTTTTATAAGATGAACTCTAATAAAAAATTAATTCATTTAAAAGTTACCAAATATTGCTCTATATTGAATCCTCTCTGATGTTCTGCTATGTGCATGGCAATGTTTTTTTTTCTTTTCTTATTTTGTATTTAAGTTTAAAATAAATTTTAAAACTAAAATAAAAAATAAATTACCAGATGAACTTCAGTTGTAACAAAAGGTTCTGGGATGGAATGCATAAATACAATGAATAATCAATTTCAAACAAGTAAGTTTGAGCATATCAAGTAAGTTATTTATAATAAAACATTTTCAACTTGTACCCACATTCAAAGGAATAACCCCTACTAAAAATGATCTCTTTTAAGTCATTTACATGATAGACCACAAGACATTCTTCTCTTGGGATAACTGTAACTGTGTGCTGCTACTCTTTTCCCTAACACAGAACTGAGCAGTTATGATATTAACTTCACTAAATAACAGAATTCTATCCTAGTTTCACAAATGTTTGCATCGTTCTTAATTATGCCCATCCCATTAAGTGAAATTAAATGACCTTAACTTACACAGTAATATACAACTAGTAACAGGTATCAAGGCTAAATACCTAATTAGTTATTTGGAATATAGAAAGGACTAAAATTCGGGACCAAATAGCTCAGATCTTATACCTGCATCTCACTACAGTAACTCAGATATAGTTCAGCATTAACCTAAAAACCTAAAAGGTAAAGATCTAATATTGTTTTCATACTGATCATGGTAATGTATTACAAGGGGGACTACTGACCACAAATCTAAAAGTAGCTTAGAACCAAAAAGAATAGAACAAAGAGAGATTCAGTTAGCACAGAAGTCAATAATGCAAACCAGAAAGTGACTACTACTTTTTTGTATTTTACCTAGTTGTCAAAACAGGCAGGAATGAGGAAGGAGAGAAGGAATCAAACATGAAATGCCATAATGGACAATAATTATACCAATCATGTGTCATTTCCAAATAAAGTTAAAAAAAGAAAGCCTTCACAAGACATTAATAAGTCTCCAAAGAGGCTGCTTCTAATTGCCTTCCATTAAGTTTCTATGAAGTTTATTCATTAAAGCAGGTAGGTGATACAGTGGATGGAGTGCTAGGCCTAGAGTCAGGAATCCCTGAATTTAAATCTAGTTTCAGATGCTTACTGTATGACCCTGGGAAAGTCACTTAACCTCTGCGTTCCTCAACTAACTCAACTGTAAAGTGACGATAATATCAGAATCTACTTCCTAGGGTTGCTGTAAGATCAAAGGAGTTAATATTTGTAAAGTGATTAACACAGTGCCTTGCACGTAGTAGGTGCTTTAAAAATGCTTTTTCCCTTCCCTCACCTTTCATTCAATACTTCATATCAACAATGTGTTACACTCTTAGGTTAATTATTTCATATGGTGGGGTAGAAGAGAAATGGAAGGAAAAGGTCACTGCATTTACAAAAGAAGTTTAAATAATATAGTAAGCAAAATCTGTTCTTCACCAAAAAAGGAAAACTTAAAAGTTCATATTTTTAAATACTTACAGAAAAACTGCCTATAGAAATGCCCTCCACTTCCTTCCTTAACATATATTATTATATAGCTATTCAAAAACCTATCACAAAAAATACTATCTCCTGAATTTCTCCAATGTTTAGGTTTAAGTACAAAATTGAAGTCCTTAGGTTTTCTTCTCTGGCATCCAATTATTTTTCAAATTCATATTGGAAAATTGTACACTGCTTCCTGACATCTCACAGAGTATTTTATCTGATCACAAAGAGGAAATCTCCTATAATCCTAAACTTGCTGTTGAAGCACAAGTTCTAAAGGGAAGATGATCTTCCAAACCATCTAACATCAGATAATTCAAGAGAATACTCTGCTTTCAAAGCAAAAAAATCTGCTCTCTCTCCCCCCACTTTCCGCTGGTCTCTACTCAGAAGACAGAATAAATGTTAAAGGCACTTTAACAACAGGAAAATTAAATTTACTTGCTACTTTTAAAGATTTAGTTTCAGAAAACTAGTCTAAATGATAATGATGACAGGCTGATGACTCACATCAACCCCTCTGTACTGTACATTCATCCTACACCCCTCTGTCTATTTTTAAAGAACTCAAAGCCAAAATAGCAATTTGATATATACAGTATCATACCCCCCCCCCAAATCTCCTTTCCTCCTAAAAGGAATGGCAATCAAAATGACAGACTACTTCTGTTACTTACCCTTCTATGTGCATAGAAAGTTTTGCGGATGACTTCGTACAATGTCTTTCACACATGGTAGACTGCTCTGAAGACTTAGGATTAAGCATGACATCTGATCCCTTACTGAAAATAATCAGGAAGAAATTAAAGTTATATAATTACCAATTGGAGACTGCAAATGCATCCAAAAATGAAAAGAAAAGGAAATAAATGAAAAGGCAATATATGAAGTATAGTAAAAAAAAAAATATTCCAATAGGACTAAGAATCCATGGCCCCAAAATTTACTATTGGGGTGACACTGGGACAAGTTAAATCACCTTTCTGAGCCCAAGTATCCTCATCTGCAAAATATCTGCCATGGGATTGACAGAAAACTCAAATAGGATGGTGTACTATACATTAAGATCTTAGTAATTATAAAGTACTATGTAAGCTCTTATAATATTAACTTGAAGGACTCAAACTAGAATGTCCCTCATATAACTATATTGTAGCTAAGAAGCCTATGAAATGTTGTCTTCTAAGATGAGTAAATAATAGAATAAAGTCTATTCTCACATTTCTGTTCTCATCTTGAGAGATGAACAACTGCTTATTCAGGGCTCTTAATACAACAAACGGATGATTTTTCTGTTTTTAAGATACCTTGGGGGAGAGGGGTTAAGCAATCCTTCTCACTTACTCATTTTAAAAAAACTGCCAGAGGACAACTAACAAACCTAGCAGTTTGATATCATCAAGGAAATTATGCTAGATTTGGAGAAAGATTGACCTAACATGACGTAACATAACATGGCATGATGCGAGTTCGGATATAAAATCCTTGAGGGCAGGGAATGATTTATTTTTCTATTTCCAGTATCTAGTATAGTCTCTGGTATATAGTCAGTCTTTTAAAAATACTTGCTGAATGGCTAATATGAAATAAGTTTTACTTGATTTCACAGGTATAATTGATATAATGCCTTCTCAAGGGGTGGGAGAGGGGCAGGAGGGAAAGAGAATTTGGAACTCAAAATTTTTTAAACCAATGTTAAAAATGTTTTATATGTAACTGGGAATACTTAATGAAATAAATGAAAATGTATTTTTAAAAATACTTGTTGATTGAATCGAGAGAAACCTGGGTTCAAATCCCTACTCTAACCCTATCTATGACACTACAGACAAGTGAATCACCTTTTTCATCTGTAAAATGCAAGTAATTATATAGGATTACTTTCCTATTTGGGGCTACTATGAAGAAAGCAATTGGTAAATCTTCAAGAGCTACCAAAATTGTTAACTATAAAAATAAAGCACCAAATTGGAAACATGTCAGTATGTTTTTATTCACCGTTGTCTACTAATCTCTGATGGACACTGACCAGTTCCAACTCTAGCTATAACAATTATATGATGGCAGAAGAATAAGTAATTATTTTAAAACTAACCAATATTTACCTGTATGTGATGAAAAATAAAACAGCAACCTTACTTTTTACCTACTTTTTCACTTTTAGGGAATCTCCCAGAAAAATACAAATCTAGACCTCTCTAATTCATATATAATTTTACCACATGGCCCCTGGAATTCACTAGAGTGAATTGAGAGTTATATAAATACATATTTTTACATAATTGTTGTTTCTCTTTTGTAAAAGAAACAGTGTACTTACGATAAAGAAAGAATAAAGGGCCTAAACAATAGTGAGTATTTCTAAAATGGAACTAAAATGAATGAAGTCATCCATGCATGATAGCATTCTCAAACACTTGTAAACTACACAAAAGAACAGAAAAGTTTAATAAGAACTAAATATTCCCACTCCTCTTTTAATAACATTTCAATTTAATGATATTTCACATATGAATTTCTTTTACAGTTTTTACAAAGCACCTTCCTCACAACAACCTCGTGAGGAAAGTATTACAGGTATCTACTCCCAATTCAAAATTACACAATGGAGACTTGCTCAAAGTCATCTGAAAAGTAAGTAGCAAAACTGGGACTCAAATCCAACTCCTTTTCAAATCCAATGATCTTTTTACACGTAGTTGAATTCTAGGGCTAAAAAAAAAAAAAAGCACAGATGATCTTGTCTAGCCCCTTCATTTAAAAAAAAATGGACCAAGAAAAATAATTTGCGAAAGATAAGTTAACTAGCTGCAAAGCCAGTACTAAAATCAGTGTCTCTTGATTCCTAGATTATTCCCAGCATATCATCCTTTCCTAACTGTTCAAGTACCTTTAAAAACAAGCATCTCCAACTGCACAACATTTATTAACCCTCTATTTCGAGAGCTAGCCAATTAACAATACGGCAGGTTCTGTACACCTTCTAAATGCGTGTGTCCATATAGCTAACAAGGCTAAGATGTTCATTTGATTCCTGGACACTATTAAAGCCTATTTGCTATCCAAAATGAAAATTTTAGTTGAAGGAAAAAGTAAGTCACTTATTGATTGAGTCCTAGTTCTCAAATTATCACTATACCAAAATGAACTACACCAAGTATGAAAAAAATTTTTTGATAATTTTTCTATATTTCTTCTCTATTTCAGAAATTTTAGGCATTATGAAATTTGTGGATTCCATAAGTACACCCTTTTTTTAAAACAGAGAATCATGCATTCCTTACTAATATCTAATTTTCCTGTTTTATCTTGAGAAGTTAACAATTGCCAATTGTTTGGACAATAATCAGTCAACAAAATGATTCTTAGTAAATGTCTTTCCTTTACCAATGAATCCACAAATTACGGATTATACTCAAGCTTCCTGCGCCTAACATAATAAAAGGCACTCTAATCATATCATGTTGTCACTAAGTTCACTCAATGTAAAAAGTAGCGAAAGGCTGAAGATATAAAAATCTTTCTGTTCTCCCCTATAAAGAGGGCACAAAAAAGTCTAATTTCAGTAACAGTGACAAACTAATTTAAAATTCACATTTCCTATTTGAGTGCCAGGGTATTTTTCTACTAAACAAGTTATTAGTGGCCTTCTCAACATGTTATTTGTCAAAGAGTTTGTGGTATTTGTAATTCCTGAGTTGATAACTGTGCTAAGAACTCAGAATAATTTTACTATCTGTGAACTAGAAAATATGGGTGCAACATAATACCCCATTATCCTGTGAAGATCTGTTGACCCAATGGGAAAGACAAGTCATTAGTATGCCAGTTAAAGACAAGACAGATATTACCTAAGAAGAGTACTCTAATTGTAATTTTACTTCAAAAGGCACTCAGATTCAAAGGCCACGTCTGCCAAGTGAGAGCTATCCTTTTCAGTGTGGAAAAAGTCTTCACTTAGGTCACCTAGAACAGTTGTAAGAGCTTACTTTGGTTACACACTACCCTGTCTTCTTTCTTTTCCAACTCTCTCAAATACATATCCCCAGGGAAACACAGGAAGCTTCAAAAATAAATAAGACCAAAGAAATGGAACTGAAGGGGCAAAAATAGAAGTCCTAAAGGCAAAGAGAGATATACTCCTGTAACAGATCATGCAGAACTGGCATACTGTAATAATCAAAATCATCACAATAAAAAAAATTTATTTGGTGCCTGCCTGTGTTCCAGCAAGTATGCTAAGCTCTTTGCAAACATTAAGTCATTGTTTCCTTGCAAAAATCCTAGGAGGTATAAGCTATTATTATCCCCATTCCATTTTACAGTTGTAGAAACTGAGGCAAACTAAGGTTATGTGATTTGCCCAAGGCCATAAATTCAGTGTCAAAAGCAGGATTTGAACCTGGATCTTCCTGATTCCAGGCCCAGCACTCTATCCACTGCACCACCTAGCTGCTTCTAATCAGAGATAATTCTGTACCAAAAGGGTGTTGAAGTCATATAACAATTCCCCAAAGTATTTGGAATTTGTGAGAGATAGCTCTACTTGATTAGACTAAAAAGCTACCAATGGTAACAGTCTGACATAGTAGAACCAACACTGTATATATCTGGAATCAGGGGATATGGGTTCTAATCCTAATCTATACTTTTATTAACTCTGTGATTCCAGAGCAAATCTTTCAACCTCTCAGTTTCAGTAATGATAAAAACAGGGATAAATAACATTTGTACTAGTTCTCTTACTCAGTTATCGTAAAAAGCAAATGAAAACATAAGTAAATCAATCAAGCAGTTATTAAGCACCTAGTATGTTCTCAGGCACTGTGCTAGGTATTAGGCATACAAAGACAAAAACAAAATAGTCTGTGCCCTCAAGTGCTAACAAAGTATTGGGAGAGACCACACGTGCACATAAACATATACAAAATAATAAAGCAATTTCAGGAGAAGGCACAAACAGTGGGAGAAATGAGCAAAGTATACTCTGAATGTGCACTGTTAACAATTTTACATGGCATGTATATATATTATGTTATAGATATGGTCAATGTCATATGCATTTCCATCATTTATCTACACTGTCCAAGGTTAACTATGCTAAATCCCATGGCTTTTTCTCCATCCTTATCCTTCTTGACTTCTCTGCAGTATCTGACACTGGACTACCCCTAGATACTCTTCTCTGCTTTCTCCTTTCTCACCGTTCCTTCCGAGTTTTCTTTGCTGAACCATGACCCATTACCCTGCTCCTTCCCATGTCTGCACCCAGCGAGCTCTCCTAAGCCCTCTTCTCTCCTTTGCACACTTCTTCAGTGATCTCATCACTATCCTCTTCTCAGTGTTGAGATCCATCCTGCAATAATCAACTGCCTGTTAAGACATCTAGATATGACCACCTAGTTATCCCATAAGAAACAAAAATCCCTGCACTCAAACAGCAAGCATTCTAGTCCGGGTAGGGGGACCATGTATATAGAACATTACCAAGTTATTTCTAGGGAGATAAGGATGGCAACTGGGGTTGAGGGAGAATCAACACAGAGTATCTTATAAAAGGTGACTCTCAAACTGAGCTTTGAAGGATGCCAAGGACTCTATGAGGCAGAAATGATAAGGCAGTACATTCCAGGTATGGGGAATTCACAAATTTGCAAACAAAGAGGCAGGAGAAGCAACACCATATTTTTTAAAAGCAAACAGGCCAGTCTGACTAGACTGCAGACCTCAGAAAGAGGAGTAATATGCTATAAACATGGAAAAGTAGTCTGGAACCAGACTGTGAAGGGCTTTAAAAACCAAAGAGCAGAGGAGCTAAATGATCCCCCTTCTTCAATATGTCCTCCCTATTACAACTGCTATATGGTTTTCTATCTGCTGCCTCTATAGCTTTGCAAAAACTATCCCATATGCCTAGAATGCTCTCTCTCCCCTCACCTCTGTCTCTTGGAATCTCTACCTTCCTTAAAGGCTTCTGAACTCAGCTGTCACCTCTTAGACAAGGCTTTCCCTGGTGGCCCAAGTTGTTGGTGTTCTCCTCTTCCTTCTCTCCCAAGGAAATTATTTTGCATGTATTTTGTTTCAGCTCCAGTGGAATATAAATGTCTTGAGAGCAGAGAATGTTAGGTTTCTGTCTTCATATTTTCCACGTTTTTCTCTGTCTTCACATTCTCCCAGAGCCAAACGTAGATAGCATAAGGAAGGCGCTTAATGTTTGTTGAATTGAATTAATGTCATCTATTAAATAAGTCTTCTTTTGCTCTGCATATTACGAATCATAGAAGGATTTGGATGGGTATATTTCAGACCCAACCCTCCCCCAGATTTCAGTAACACAAGTCAAAAGAAGACAGGGAGAAGTCCCAAGTTCCTTCTCAGCCTAGACCCATTTCATATTTGGTATTAGAAGCAAGCACAAATAGTACAGAATTTATTTCAGAGAACAGACTTTGGGCAACAGTTTCCTTTTAGACAGTCACCAGCTTAAGCTTCCCTGGAGTCTGACTGATGCTGAGCAACACAGGTTGCCTCACTGACAGATTTCTGGTAGCCAGGGTCTCTCTCCCTCTAAGTCCAGTCATGTGGAGATGGTGAAATTCCTTGGGCCTTACTGGAGTTTTCCATTAAATAAAAAGTATGATATTTCTTCAAGTTTCCTCCAGAATTCTCCAAGAGTTCAGCAAGTGATTTGAAAATGCTGGAAGAATAAAAAGACACTAGCCAGAGGGCCTTAACCTGGGGCCTGTAAACTTGTTTTAGTTGATGTTGTTTTGGGGCAATTGTATACCAATATAATTGTTTTCCTTTGTAAACCTATGTATTTTATTTTTATGCATTTAAAAACAATAATAAGGCTATAATACTGTATGTACCCTTTGACCCAATAATACCATCACTACTAGGTCTGTATTTCCAAAAGAGCAAAGAAAAAGGGAAAAGACCTACATGTACAAAAATATTTATAGCAGCTCTTTTTATGGTGGCAAAGAATTGGAAACTGAGAGGATGCCTGGCAATTGTGGAATGGCTGAACAAGCTGTGGTACATGATTGTAGCAGAAGATTTTTATGCTATAAGAAATGACTAACACAATGGTTTCAGAAAAATCTGGGAACATTTATATGAATTGATGCAAAATGAAATGAGCAGAACCAGAACAACACTGTATACAGCAACAGCAATATAACGATGAACAACTGTGAAAGACTTGGCTATTCCAATCAAAAATACAATGATTCAAGACGATTCCAAAGGACTCATGATTTAAAACAAATTTTTTAAAAAGCTATCCACTGCCTGGAAAGAGAGAACTGATAAACTGAGTGCAGATTGAAACATACTTTTTTCACTTTATGTTCCTTTTTTTTGGCAACATGGGTAATACGGAAATGTTTTGCATGACTCCACATGTGTAATTGATATACCGCTTGCCTTCTCAATGGATAAGGGACGGGAAGAATTTGAAACTCAAAATTTGAAAAAAATGTTAAAAACAATATATAAATATGTAAAATAAATAGATAAGCAAATAAACGTTAAAAACAATATGAGAAGGGGTCCACAGATTTCAGCAGACTACCAAAGGAGGCCATGACTCCAAAAAATAAAAATAAAGGTTAATAACTTCCGCTAGGTAGCTGGCACAAAGGAAACAACAGAGACGCCCCAAAAGGAAAGATCCCTATTCACTCTCCTAACATCTCTGGGCCTCGGTATACTCATCCATAAAGCTGCCCACCTGCGATGTCTTCCAGCTCCGGATCTATTCCTCCCCACACCTCCTGCCCCTGCCACACCCTCCACGAAACCCGGGGGCCACAAGGCGGAGGTGAGATCCCAGCCGCTCGTCCCACTCACGCGCAAGCGTGAGGTGTGGTTCTCTCCCCCGGGGGCCTGAGGTCTCGGTGGCCCAGAGGCCAATTCCGACCGCGAGAAGCCAGCGTATCTCCCCACCCCCCGCCCCCCGCCCCCCGCCCCCCGCTTCTCTTCGGCTCCCCTCCCCCTCTCCTTTCCCTAACTCTCCCTCTTCCTTTCCCTTTTCCTCCTCCTCTTCCCCTTCCTCCTCCCCCCAGCTAGGTTACCTGGGCCTCCGGAAGAAATAGGGCCCCGGGGCCCTGTCGAGGGGCGCGGGAGGGGAGGCCCAGGCGGCGTCGACTGGCGGCAGGCGCAGCTGCCACGGGATCTCCTCCGCTGCCCGCACCAGCCCCTTGCAGTGCTGCCGGAGGATCCAGCCCCGTCCGGTCGCCATGGAGACGCTAGAACGCTGGCCCGGGCGGGACGGAGCCCGAGGGCGGCCCGGAGCCCAGATAGAGGGGAGGGGCTCGTGGCCTTCCCCCTCTGGAAGAGGAGGAGGAAGAGGAGGAGGAAGAGGAGGAGACGGAGGAGGCGGCGGCAGAGGAGGCCGGAGCGCTAACGACCGTCAGCGTCTCCGCACTCACGGCCCCCCGCCCGCCGCCGCTCGCCGAAGTACTCCGGGCCTCCGCGGAAATTTCTTCCTCAGGCACTCGGCCCCATCACCGCCTGCGGCCGGGCCGTTTTCCTCCGCCCGCCGCCGGTGGCGCGCAGGTCGCTCTTGGGTACTAGGCGGCTGAGCTGGCGATGGAAGGGTGGGGTGGGGGTGGGTTAATGGCCCGTGTATAAGGTCGCTGCCCCCTAGAACCCAGGATAAATTTATGGAGAACTGACGGAGGCCCTGGAGCAACTGATGGGGAGTGTAGTGGGAGAAGGAAAGAGAGTCCTGACCTTTCTCATTACCAATAGTCCTTAATAAAAAAGAACATACAAATGATGGACGAAATTCCAAGCTGTTGGGTTTTGTTTTGGTTTGGTTTTTTTTAGGATTTGACGAAGTCGATAAACCATTAGCTAATCTGATGGGGGGAGGGAGGAGAGAGAGAGAGAGAGATCAAACCGGCAAATAAAAGATGAATAAAGTGCACATCGGAAAGGAAATTTTAAAATTATCGAGAACTACTTTACACAACTCTACGGGCTACAAAACGGAGGATTCAAGGGGAAATTGGTAAATGTCTACAAAAATATAAAACACCCAAACGTTCCGGAATGATGACGCGCCTCTGTGCTGCCAGGCTTGGGCTTCATCTTACGCGTGTCCCCCACGTACTGTGACCTTCTAGAGGTCAGAAACTTTCATTCCTGGCTTGGCCGGTGGTAGGGGCTTAAAAGGGTCCATTAATTCATTCAAGCATCTTCGTAATTATCTCACGTTCCCTCACCTCCGCCCAGGGAGCTTTTCCAGTCTGGCAGTTCACTTAATCTAGTGTCTGCCACACCAATGCATCTCCTTTATCTTGAGGAGTCTGAGAATTTTTATGCAAATGCTACTCTAAAGTGAAGCAAAACATTTGTTGTTGTTTTTTTAATAAAGCACTAGTGAAGAGTAACAATCCCTAGGTTTTTATCGTGTATTTTTTAAACAAATGTATACTAATATTACAACTAATATCACGTGAAGGAGTCTTCAATTTCATATGTAAGTAGATTGGAAAACATGATGAAACAACAGGCCTGCGCCTGTTTCCTTGTCAGTAAAAAGAGGGATTGGGCTAAATGGTTTCCACTGTTTCTTCCAGAGTTTACCAGTCTATGATTATGAGTTATTGCCAATGATACAGGCTTGTTAAAGCTGGAATCCTTGGATTATTACTTACATCAACGCTGCGAGGTCTACTGGAGCAAAAATGCTATGTCAGTACAGAATATTAACAGAAAGGTTTGCTGCTAATTAATCTGTGATCTGTGAAGTTTATTATCCTGGCTTTACCGAAGTACGGGAACGTAAAGACCTAAGTAATTTGCCCATAATCACAGAAAAAAAAAAATCAGTGAACGAGCAGGAATTAAAATTAAGCCAATTCAATTTACACAATCCTTTTAATTTAGGGTACTGTGAGATTTGCCGTTTATAATTATTAGATATCAATATAACTATTGATTTTGCAAGAGGTTAAAGGGAAAGCTCATAATTAAACTCAGAGAAGAGGGATAAAGAAAATTTTAAACGTGCCACAAATTTTTTTAAAGCATAGTTCATTCTTATACTTCAACTACGTGCAGCCCGTGCTTTCAAACAAGAGCATGAGAGGTGGCGAGGGGGTTAAATGGAGCTCCCCACACATTGCATTGTGGAATTTGTAGTCCGCTTTTACTTTCCTACGGCGGGCAAGTCTATCAATAACAACGTCTGCAAACTACTAGTCCCAGGGATCCTCGATATTTTCCAGGAAACTTTGGAAATACAATGGCGGGGGATATGTGAATGTCAGTGAGCCGTGGGTAAAAGTTGTCGTTTCTATTTAAGTAAGAGGAGGGCCACAAAGGAAAGCAGGTAGAAGTTAATTTTTCCACTGATATCTTCCTTTTAATTAGAAATCGCTGCAGCTCACATTGCCATATGAACCCTGTGCTCCTGTTTGTGGTTCTAAGGGTCACTCACTGCAGACCGCGGTAGGTGTCTGGGCGGCCGTGCAGACTCTAAACTCGTGCAAAGTGTGTCTGGTGGCAGGTTCTGTCCGGGGAACCTCTTTCTCCGAGCATGATTTCTGCGTCTTTACTTCGAGCTATTCAGTACACAGAGAAGCTACACAGCTCCCCTGGAAAGCGACTGCTTTTGCTCCAGCTGGTCCCCTTCAACAAAGCCTGTATTAAGACGTGGCCATGTTTGAGGTGGGGGCTCCTGGAGCAAAGGGAAGTTGTACTGCAACCTAGACGCATCCTTAGGGTCACTCAGAAAGGCATCTGGACTCAGGGAAACAAGGCCCTGAGAGCAGAAGAGGACGGCAGCAAACAAGTGTCTGTGCAGAAAAGTCAGAGGGAAGGACCTGCTCTTTCAACTTCACAGAGAGGTAATAATCAGTGAGTTGCTTGTGCCTTTTGAATCAGATGCAGTGTTTAAATAAGAAAAAAAAAAGAAAGAAAGAAAAATTGACACAAAGATAGAACATGAACACAACCAGAGTCATGGAATACGGACTTGACATTTCCTCAGCCAGTTAGAACACTGGTATAGTATCAAATCAAGTAGTATCAAAGTCCTACTAAACTGCTATTTACCGCTTGTGTTATTTTCGTCAAGTCACTTCATCTCTCTAGGCCTCAGTCTGCTTCTCTGTAAAAAAAAAGGGGGGGGGAATTGGACTAGAGGGAGTTTTAAACTTTTTTATGTGTTATGAACGAACCCCTTTGGCAGTCTGGTGAATCTTTTGGATCCATTCTCAGAATATTTTTAAATGCATCAAATAAGGTACATAGAATTACAAAGGAAACTATTGTATTGAAGTAAAGACTTTCCCATACAATGCTGGGACCTCCAAAATCTCTCCACAGGGTGGATCAGAAAATTGCTAAGGTCCTTTTCATTTCTAATTATATTTGATCGTAATCTGCCCCATTACACCTAGAAAAAATAATGAGGGGGAGGGGAGTAACCACTTATAGACTGTTTTAGTATCCATTGGGGGAAAAATGACTAGAACCCTGCTCAAAAAAAAAGAAAAAAAATACTTCCATTTAATTGTCACCAGATTATTTTAGTCATATTCAAGAAGTATTTAGCAGCCCCTCCTAAGAGCCCAACTGTGCACTATGTTCTTTGGTTGTACAAAAGCTGTCTTTCCCTGTCTCTAAAGTGCTCCCTATTTGGGAAGTAGGATACATATCATAAAATAATTACAGAGTGAGAACTAGTTAATAAGGTATTGAAGTACAGCTGTTTGAAAATAAGACTATAATAAGGTATTAATTATGCTACAGATAGAGAGATTAGGATGGGATAGACTCATTAAGTAAAGTTTTACAGAGGAAGTTGGACTTGAAGTGGGTCTTAAAGTACAGTACGACTGAGACCTAGCACAGGGCTTTGCAAGTAGTAAATAAAATGAGTGGGTTGCCCTCTGTTGGAGAGACACTCTAATGAATTGGAAAGAGCTATCTATGGATTTGGAGTTGGAAGGTCTAGGTTTGCATCTGGGCTCTGCCACAGCTCTACCTCCGTATTATGAAGTATTATTCATTGAAAGATTAAGGAAAAAGGCATTATCTAAACCAGAAGAATTAGCATCCAGAGGGGTCTAGTTGACCCAAAAGAGAACAAATAATTTACTTTGGGCAATAAGGTCATGTGATGTGCATGTGCATTATTTGTTCTTTTGCATTATTTTATTTTGTGCAAATCCAAATATTGAATAAGGACAAAGCTCACCGAAGCTTTCTCCACTTCTGAAACTTTATTGGGAGACTGAGTGACAACCTTGGGTGTGTGGTGAGAATTATCTTGTTTGGAACAATATAGTGAACAATACATCTAAACCCTGGTTTAAATGAAAGAGTTACCTTTAACACAGTTGGTATTTGTACTATCTCATTTCATTTAAGAACCTATGTTCCAAACTATGAGAGAGAAGTATATGATCCTAGTTACTTTTTTTAAGAAGGAATTAATCATGAGGCTGGAGCCAAGATGTCAGAATAAAAGCAGGGATTTGATTTTGCTTTCCCCCAAAGCCCTCCAAATACCTGTAAAAATGACTCTAAATAAATTCTAGAGCAGCAGAACCCACAAAATGACACAGTGAAACAAATTTCCAGTCCAAGACAACCTGGAAGGTCGACAGGAAAGGTCTGTTGCACCAGTCTGAGAGAAGAGTGTAGTCCAGGGCAAAACGTGCCAGCACAGACTGGGCCCCAGCAAACCCAGAGCAGGCTTCAGGGCGGCAGCTGTGGAGGTCTCTAGACTTCTCAACCCACAAATGCCAAAGACAACTTACAAGGTCAGTAGGAAAGGTGTGTCGGACCTGGGTGAGAGAGGAGTTCAGTCTGGCCCTAGCCCTGGGGCTGTAGCTGCTTCCAAAGCTCTCAGCTCACAGATGGTGGTAGGGAGATGAAGCAGCTGATCAGAGGGGGATTATAGGGATCTCTTTGCTGGCACTGAGGCAGGATTCTCTTGCTTTGCCCCATGCTTTAATCTGGGTCGCAGTCCTGGGTGTTGATCTAGGGCAAGGAGGAGCACTGGCATGGCAGAACTTGTGGCAGTGGTGGAGAGGTAATCCTCCTCACAGTTCCAAGGCAGAAAAGAGTGCTTGTGGTCACTCATAGACTAAAGCACAGGCCAGCAAAGGAGTAAACACCTCTCCTTTGATCATACCATCTTGGAAGAATTGAAAATTTACAAGTCCCTAGAATTATCTCTGAAAACAGCTGAATAAAACCCCTAAAACTTGGGATAGTACATTCTCCACACTGGAAGCAGAGCCCTACTTTAACAAAAAGTTAAGTCAAGTAGTTGGTTGGGAACATGAGCAAACAATGGAAAAATACTCAGAGTATATAGAAGCTTACTTTGGTGACAAAAAAGATCAAAACATACAACCAGAAGACAGCAAAATCAAAGCTCCTACATCCAAAGTCTCCAAGAAAAATATGAATTGGTCTCAGGATGTGGAAGAACTCAAAAAGGATTTTGAAAAGCAAGTAAGAGGAAATAGAGGAAAAATTGGAAAAAGAAATGAGAGTGATGCAAGAAAATCATGAAAAACTTTTTCATGAAAAATCATGAAAACAAAGTCAACTAGCTAAAAAAGACCCAAAAAAATACTGAAGAAAATAACACCTAAAAAAAAATAGACTAACCCAAATGGCAAAAGAGGTCCAAAAAACCAATGAGGAGAAGAATGCCTTAAAAAGCAGAATTGGCCCAATGGAAAAGGAAGTCCAAAAGCTCACTGAAGAAAATAATTCCTTAAAAAATTAGAATGAAGCAAATGGGAGCTAATGATTTTATGAGAAATCAAGAAACAATAAAACAAAACCAAAAGAATGAAAAAATAGAAGACAATGTGAAATATCTCATTGGAAAAACAACTGACCTGGAAAATAGATCCAGGAGAGATCATTTAAAAATTAGTGGACTTGAGGCAGCTAGGTAGTGTTGTGGATAGAGCTCTGGCCTTGGAGTCAGGAGGACCTGAGTTCAAATCTGACCTCAGACACTTGACACTTATTAGCTGTGTGACCCTGGGCAAGTCACTTAACCCCAATTTCCTCACAAAAAAAAAAAAATTGGATTACCTGAAAGCCATGATCAAGAAAAGCCTAGACATCATCTTTCAAGAAATTATCAAGAAAAACTGCTCTGATATTGTAGAACTAAAGGGTAAAATAAAAATTGAAAGAATCCACCAATCACATCCTGAAAGAGATTTAAAAAGGAAAACTCCCAGGAATGTTATAGCCAAATTCCAGAGTTCCCAGGTCAAGGAGAAAATATTGCAAGCAGCCAGAAAGAACCAATTCAAGTATTGTGGAAACACAATCAGGACAACATAAGATGTAGCAGCTTCTACATTAAGGGACCAGAGGGCTTGGAATATGATATTCCAGAGGTCAAAGGAGCTAGGATTACAGCCAAGAATCACCTACCCAGCAAAACTGAGTATAATCCTTCAGGGGAAAAAATGGATATTCAATGAAATAGAGGACTTTTGAGCATTCTTGATAAAAAGACCAGAGCTGAATAGAAAATTTGACTTTCAAATACATGACTCAAATACAAGAAGCATGAAAAGGTAAACAAGAAAGAGAAATCATAAGGGACTTAATAAAGTTGAACTGTTTACATTCCTATATGGAAAGATGATATTTATAACTCATGAGACCTTTCTCAGTACTAGGGTAGTTGGAAGGAATTTATATATAGACAGAGGGCTCAGGGTGAGTTGAATATGAAGAGATGATACCTAAAAAATAAAATTAAGGGGTGAGAAAGGAATGTACTGGGAGAAGGAGAAAAGGAGAAGTAGAATTATCTCACATAAAAGAAACAAGAAAAAGTTTTTACAGTGGAGGGGAAAAGAGGGAATGTGAGAGAAAATGAGTGAATCTTATTCTCATTGGATTTGGCTTAAGGAGGGAATAGCATACACACTCAATTGGGTGTGGAAATCTATCTTACCCTACAGAAAAATAGGGGAGAAGGGGATAAGAGAGGGGAGGATGAAAGGGGGGGGCAGATTGGGGGAGGGAGTAATCAGAAGTAAACACTTTTGAGGAGGAACAGGGTCAAAGGAGGGAATAGAATGAATTGGGCGGGATGGGTTGTAGAGAAATATAGTTTGTCTTTCACAACATGACTATTATGGAAGTGTTTTGCATGACTACATATGCAAACCTATGTCACATTGCTAGCCTTCTCAATGAAGGTGGGTGGGGAGGGAGGAAGGAAGAGAATTTGGAACTCAAAGTTTTCAAAACGAATGTTAAAAATTGTTTTTACATGCAACTGGGAAATAAGATATATAGGCAATATAGGAGTATAGAAATCTATCCTGCTGTACAGGAAAATAGAAGACGAAAGGGATAAGAGAAGGGAGGGTGGTGGTGATAAAAGGGAGAGCAGATTGGGGGAAGGGGTAATCAGAATGCACAGGGTTGTGGGGTGGAGGGAGAGAAGAAATGGGGAGAAAATTTGGAACTCAAGATCTTGTGATAGTGAATGTTAAAGACTAAAAATTAATTAATTATTTTAATTAACCACAAAAAAAGAAGGACCTAATCATGTACAAATTTGTTTATGGATATGTCAGAATGTAAGTCAGTTTTCAATATCAAATGTTCCTCACAGTTAAATTATATTTTCCTATACCTTTGCTTCTAGAAGTAGTCTAGCTGAATTCAAAACTTATATTTAATCCATTCATGAAACTTTCTTCAATTTCCACAAATGATCCTGTTTGTTAGAAGTATAATGAATATTTTTATTCGTATTGAGAAAGCCACATGAAAAGTACAGGGCATTCCCCACATCTGTTCAGTTTACAAATCATTTGGGCTGCCCAAATTCCCTTTCAATTTCCATTCTTGCTTACTGAAATGTCTTTGGCCTATTCAGTGGGGGTGGCATTACTAGAAAATGATGACAAACTAAGTTGTTGAAGCCAAGACTTTATTTCGGCCTTTAACAAACAAATTACCAAAGTCAATTTTTTCTGCCCCCCTTTGCATAGTTTATGTAGCGTTGTATTCTTATTATAGTACACAGTGCAGGATATTGGAGCAGTTATCATGAGAACTGCAGAAAGAAGAATTGTCTTTGCACATAGAAAATGTGTGGATATTTGACATTTACCTGGCAATGTGGTGTCTTAACAGTTTTAAATAAAGCACTTTAGAGACTGACTGGTTATTATTTGAAAATCATCAACTAGAAGAATGTTCTTTGGGCCCCCTTGAAGCAGTGGAGTTTGCGGTTTCAACTATAATAACTCTTTATTTTCACCCACCTCTAACTGAAATTTAGTATTTCCCTCCATTATCAAAAAACATTCTTTTGAGAAGGGATCCATAGGCTTCACTAGACACTAATAAAAATGTTAGAAATGGCCTTTAAACTGTAGTCTTTAAAACTGTAGTTCTTTAAACTAGTTGGAAAAACACCATTTAAAACACTAACCCCATGTTTTTGACTCAGTAGTAGTTGTGCAGTTGTTTCAGTCATGTCCGACTCTTCATAACCTCCTTTGGGGTTTTCTTGGCAAAGATACGATAGTGGTTTGCCATTTCCTTCTCCAGGTCATTTTACAGATGAGGAAACTGAGGCAAATAGGGTTAAGTGATTTGCCCAGGGTCACACAGCTAGTAAGTGTCTTAGGTCGTGTTTGAACTCAGGGAGATGAATCTTCCTGACTCCAGGCCTGGCAGTCCATTCACTGTGCAACCTAGCTGCCCTTCTACAAGTAGTAGCAAAATTTTATTAATGTGTATATAGTTCATGTATAACTTTTGTTGTTTTCCCTTTACAGTGAAAGAAGCTGGAAGAGATTTTACCTATTTAATAATAGTGCTTATTGGAATCAGTGTCACAGGTTGAAAAAAATAGCAAGTATAATTTCTAAATTTCTCCATTTACATATTGCCTCAATTAGATCTTATTTTGTTTTCATTTGCTTATCCTGTTATTTCAGGTGGCTTATTCTATGTGATTTTCCAAGAACTTTTCTCCTCATCCAGCCCTAATAAGATTTATGGAAAAGCCTTAGAAAAATGCAGATCTCATCCAGAGGTTAGTTGTTAAGACTGTTACCACATATGAACTAGAAAATAAAATAGAGACAAAAAAGCTGGTGGGAAGCATGTTACACAGGATTCTAGTACTGACTTACATTGAATGCTGGTGTCCTTCGGGCGACCTGACCTCTTATTTCTAAATGGGATTATAATACTGCATTCCCAAGGGGGAAATGTGATTTTATATTAGAAGCAGAGTGGTATAATGAAAAGAGTGCAGGGTTTAGACTTAGAAAAGAGGAAGTTGAAATAGATGGCCGCTAAGATCTATTTCATATCTGTATCTATGATCCTATATAGGACGCATTTTGAGCCCTTCCAAGTGAAACTCAAACAAAAATTCATACTAATGTTATAATTATTAGTAATACAAAATGCTCTGAAATGTATTAACTTTACCAGGGCTCATTTTAGTGCCCAGAAGTATTATTTTACTTGATATACTAGTGGCAGAAAAATATTAATTCATCCTTCACTTAACAGTGCTAGATTTACTTCCCAGAAGTAGCTCAGTTACTAGGAGGCTCTCACAATGATTAAAGTTTGAATGAGTAACTTAAAGGTATTGGCGTCATTAATGTCAATTAAGATATTGTCATACATGGCCAAAGATTAAATCAAAAAGCCATCTCTCCGTCCCCACACACTCCCAATCTAAGCCATTTTATGGCTTTGTGGGAATTACTACACCCTCCAAAGTTTTCTCTTTTTCATTGATCTTTCAGTTCTTAGAAGCCAGAATACAATCCAGAGGGTCTTCTGTGTCTAGAGAACCAAGTATAAAAAATAGGAGTAATCAGTATGGATAACAGCATAGCTAGAAAGATTACATCATAGAACTCATCCACTTAGAGGATGTCCACTGTTGTTGAACAAAGCAGAATTTCATCAAATGAAGCTAAGACTGATATCACAGTCAGAATTTGCATGATCTAAAAGGTTAACTTGAGGTTTAAGCAGGCAAAACAGCTAATAGAAAGAAATGATTATTGTGATGTATTTAATCTGTTGCTGTTTGAAGTTAATTATGTGAATAAGCATTTGCACCTGTTCCAACTTCACAGTTCTGGGACACATTTGTTATAACATTACTCTTTTTTAATTTATGCCAGAAAGCATAGAAACTGAATACCCACCTCAACAAAGAAACAGGGTATTACAGGGGTGAAAGAAGTAATATAGCGTAAGGGAAGAATATTTAATTTATTTGGATGAAACACTTTATTTGCCTTAGCAAGTATTTCTAAAGGGACATAATTTAAAACTCTGTTTAAAAACTGCATAGCTGCTTCACTATGAATTTCCCATTAGAAGTAGTTTATTAAAACATCTAGACTTAGTCTGTTCTAAATATGTCGATAATAATTGATTTCTACCTTGTTCTAGCATTTGCTTTTTAAAGTATTTTGTTTTAATAGCATCTTATATTAAACTTTGTTCTTTAAATCAAATTAAAATCTTTGAACATTTGATTTTAACATCATGAGCTGCTGTTAGTATCTGAATGCCTGAACATTTTGTTTTCAGAGACTTTTTGTGTTTAGTGAGGGGTTGATGAAAATAATTTTTCACTTCAACTTTGATTGAGCCTTCAGTGCATCAAAGTCATTAAAGAACTAAAAATCACCCCCAAAACAACTCTTCTCATTTCTTTTAAGGTCTTTGTTTTACTTTAAGACTGGAGTTGTGACATAATAGGATTAAGCTTACTGATTTTTGGTAGAATAAATCTCAAACTTCCTGAAAGGAATATTTTACATGAGAAACATCTTAAAAGCCATTTACTTTTAAGTTACTTTCTTTTTTTTTTTCATAGGTAGTCAGTGTTTTTGGTCACAGCATTAAAGGTTATGGGGAATCAACAAGGCGAGGTAGAAGACAGCATGTCAGGTATGATAACTTTGCTTGTAATGAAGTTAAGTAATTATGAAAATTAAAATCATTCAGATGTGATTTGCTTATCTTCTTGGCAGTCATATTGAATATGTAAAAGATGGGCTAAAGCACATGCGTCTGAAATTCTACATTGAAGGCTCAGAACCAGGGAAGCAAGGAACTGTGCATCTTGAAATGAAAGAGGTATGAAAATAACCGTGGATGACATGATAATGAAATTCTTTGAAATTGACATTGCTGGAAAAAATAACACCTTTGAAGTATGTTTTTCCTACTTTCAGAACCCAGAAAGTGGCAAATATGAATTTCGCTATATATTTGTGGATGTTGATGCCTTTCCTAGAAGAACCATTGTTATTGAAGATAATCGATCCTGAGATAATTAACTAAAAGAATTAAGCAACTCTGATATGTTCTACTATGTAACATAGTAGGGAATCAAACTATTCTGATTTTCACAGTTCTCTTTATGAGCCTATTATGAATAAGATATAAAAAAGGATGTGTAATAATGAGGGGATGTATGTTGCATAAGAGTGATAATATTAGAGATCTTCAGTTGGGCAAACCATGAAATAAAGTACTTCTGTATTTTATCCAAGTGAATTGTTATTCACAGACATTATTTTTGCTTCATCTAGAACAATGCCATCTTTCAAAATAGGAGTTTTCTTCTATTAAAATTTTATGCTGCTGAAACATGGAAGATGAATTATAGGACTCTGTGCTTTTCCTTATGTTATGCAACCTTATAAAAAACCTTTGAAATAAAATTAAACTTGGAAAAAAGATGTCAGAAGTAAATTATCTTGCTGTACAATTTTGAATCTGAATTCTGTGTGAATATGAGGAAGTAACTTAGGAATTAGAGCACACCAACTAATAATGGAGTAAAGCTGTTCAAAATCAACAAAGATTGGATGCTATGTTCAATTAATCATAATATTTAGGGATTCTTTATATATGCCATCTTTTATAATATGCTCTTTTACTTTATACAGCCAAAGGAGACCTTGGAAGTAAATAAAGTTAGTATAAATAACAGTTCCTTTGATTATAAATAATCTGTGTTGTATAAAGGTTTTTGGTGGGGAATAGATAGAGTTGACTGTCACCAAGTAGGGATAAAGATTGCTAAATCCATTCCTAAAATCTTGGTACAGAGCAAAGTGTGACGTCCGAGTGTTGGTCTTCTGGTAACTAAAACGTTGATACAGCCTTGCTAAAAGAAGGAAATGCTTATTTCAAAACATTTAAATAAGACACTTGCTCATGTTTTAATTGTAAGAGAGACAGTTGAATATGAAGGGGAAAAGCACTGGATTCAAAGTCAGGGAAGTCCTGGGTTTGAGTATCTATGTGATCATACATGACTCGGCCTCTCTCAGACTTTTTTCATCTATAAAATAGAAATAGAATTTATATTATTCACTTCTTATAGTTATTGTGAGAATCAAATGAGATACGGAAGATAGAGCACTTTGTAAATCTTTAAATGCTACAGAAATTTTAGACATTAAAGTATTTTACTTACTAGTGATTGTGAGACCACATTTTATTAGAGATGTGGAGTATCAAAGAATGTTAGAATAATAGTACCTAGCATGTACATAGGACTTTAAGGTCTTCGAAGTACTTTGATGGTGATAATCAGAGTTTGAAATCCAGAGGTAAATCTGTGTTGCCATTGAAATATTTAATTATCATTTTGCCTCAAAACGAAGAACATTCTGTCTTTTATGAAGCTATTGTCCTTTGGGTTACTTTGGATTCTGAGAGGGTCCCCTAATGGTGCCTGTGAAGATTTCAACACACCCTTGAAATCTTTTTGCTTTTGGCCAGTAGGGTGAGATCAATGGAGATTTAGTCTCCAAATAAACCCTGTGAATTATTGCTTTGAGAGAGGAGGGCAATTTACAAGTTTTACTGAACTATAAAGCACATGTACTATTTAGGGAAAATTCTAACTCAATTCAAATATAAATACTATGGAAAATAGCTTCTATAAATTGAGACCATAACAACAGTGCAACTTAAATATCATGCCACTTACACATTCAAGTAAAAAGATGGAATTAACGAAGACAACCGGGATAAAGAAGGGACTGAAGATTATGGCCTATTGAAAGAACTGGATTGGGATTCTTAGCCTAGAAACTAAGTTGAGTACATCATTGTTGTCTGTCATCTGGAAAAGGAAAATAGACCTGTTCCGCTTGGCCCCAGAGGGCCAAGCAGTGGAATGGGTGGAAATAGCAGGAAAGCCAATTTGAGCTCTTGCTTTGGTATAAAGAAAAGGTTCCCAACAATTACATCTGTGAAAACGTAGAATGTTCTGCCTCAAGAGGTAATGGGTTCCAATTTTTAAGCAAAAGCAGAGTGACCAGTGTACAGCAATGGTGTAGAGATTGTTATTAAGGTTTAGATTTAATGGATGTCCTCTGAAGTCCCAACTCTGACACTGTAAAGAAAATTCCTATTAAGGTACAGATTGGTCCCTCTCAACTGAGATGCTATGAATTAGGTTATTAGTTATTACTCCCTTCTCCCTGTTGGGTTGAAATGACACAAGGCCACATGGCCCAACAGCTCCCTCAAATCTTGAAAAAGCAGAGTAAGGGAGAGCTGAGTAAGTAAGGCCAGGAAGAAAACCAGAGAGATATATAGCAAGCCATTTTTCACTTCCCCATACACAAAAAAACAAAAACAACAAAAAAGCCCTAGATCACATAACTTCCAGGGCCACCAAAAAACAAAGCAAAACAGGAATACTACTATAGCAGAAGAGCAGAAGCTGCTGTTTACAGTAAGAGGAAAAGCTAAGTAGCACAGATTGACAGGATTTTGGTCCTCTAAGGGGTCTCAGCATCCATCCATCTAGACCAGCTCCAAATGTAAAATGAGAGCTTTCTAATTTTGGTTTTTATTGGCATCAAACCTCAGTTTGCCTCCTTGTAACTTCCAGCCATTCTTCCTGGTGCTCTCCTGTGGGGCCTAACAGGGCAGTTCACCCCTTTTTGAAGTAGCATGTCGTGAACACTTGTCCTGCTCCGTTCCCAGTGATCTGCCTCAGTTTTACCAGCTGTTCTGACCTGGGCTCTGGACATCGCCCCTGGCCAGGGCCATCCTAGACTCTGCCCTTCATATCCACCCAATGGAATATGATTATCCATTGGGTGAATATGAAGCACTGGCCCTGAAGTCAGAAACGTGTTGGGTTCAAATCCTGACTCAAACATATCTGTACAACCCTCTGAAAGCTATCTAACCACATAGACCCTTATTGTCCTCATCTATAAAATGGAGACAGCAGTTTCAGTAGCACTTGCCATAGGGGAATATTGCAGTGACCAAATGAGAATAATATATGAAAAATAGTTTGCAATATTTAAAGTGCTACATAAATGTCACTTGTTATTAGTATCCCTAGTGATGTGTTTCATTCTGCTTTGAGCCAAGACTTGCTTAAGTAGTGATCCATGAATATGCTGGATGGCCTGAATTACCTCTGTATATGACTCATTTCCTATCCCCTGAAATCCTTCCTTGACCTTAGGAGGCCATCACTGTTATCCTTTATCCAGGCAATTGGTTCCAGGTTTTCCAGTCAGCTGCTCTCCACCTGTCCCTGGTCAGTGGCTACCTGCAGCACCTGCATAAGATGTTGACTCTCTGTGTCCAAAGCGTAAGTACCTGGGACTGAGAAGCATATGTTGAATGGCATCGTACCAGAGTAGTTGTCTAGTGCCAAGAGGGAAAATGCACATTGGGAAACTGTGATTTAGGAATTTGGTTCTCCAAGCCACTGTACCCCACTTTTCTAACTCCAGCAAACCCTGGGACTTGACTCAATGCCTATTTCTGGTTTCTGCTTGTTGTTACCTTTTATATCAGCCAGTCAATCAACATGCTTTTTTTAAGTGTGTTGTGCTAAATTGACATGCTTTTATTAAGTCACTTTGTGCTTAATGTGCCAGGCACTTGGCTAGACACTGGGGAATAAAAAGACAAAACAGAACCTTTGCTCAAGGAGCTTACATTCTCTCAGAGGAAATAGCACATATAGATAGAAACAGATGCAAAGTAATTTGGGAGGAGGGGCTGCTAACAGCTGGAGAGATCAGATTAAGGTCTCATTGAGAAGATGGAACTTAAACTGAGTTTTAAAGGAAACCTGGGATTTAAAAAGGCAAAGGCAAAAAGGGAGTGCATTCCAAGCATGGGTTTTATAGGCTATGCAAAGGGCACAGAGAAGGAAGATGGAATGTTATGTGTGAGGTTCAAAAGGCCAGTTTGGCTGAAATGAAGAGTGCATTAAGAAGTAATATACAACAAGGCTGGAAAGGCAAATTGGAAACAGACTGAAGGGTTTTAAATGCCAAACAGAGGGCTTTGTATTTTTATCCTAGAGGTAATAGGGAGCCACTGGAATCTAATGAGGAGAGGGGTGGTATAGGCAGAGGTATGTATACTTTAGGAATACCATTTTCGCTCCTGTGTGGAGGAAGCATTGGAATGAGGAGAGACTTGAGCAGGAAGAGCAATTGGAAGGCTATTGCAATAGTCTGGGATGAGAGACGATGATGATCTGAAGTAGGATGGTGGCCATTTGACTGAAAAGAGAAGTAGATGTGAGAGATGATATGGACAAGACCTGGCAACTGATTGGTTGTGAGGGGTGAGAAAGAGTGAGAGTCAAGGGTGACTTCCAGGCTGCAAACCTGTGGACTGAAAGGGTGGTGGTGCCACTGACAGAAAGAGGGAGGTTTGGAATAAAGATGAAATAATGAAATGAGTCTGAGGTGCCTCTGGGTCACCATCCAGCTTTCCCTGTATGGGGCCCACAGAGTCTCCCTCCTCCTTCTCCTTCCTTAGCCCCTAAATTCAATATAAATCCCTCCTTTAATTGTTGGGAAGGGCAGCTAGATGACTCAGTAGATAGAATGTCAATGTCAGGTCTAGAGTCAGGAAGACTCATCTTCCTGAATTCAAATCTGGCTTCAGACACTAACTAGCTGTGTGACCTTGGGCAAGTCACTTAATCCTATTTGCCTCCATTCCTTATCAGTAAAATGAGCTGGAGAAGGAAATGGCAAACCACTCCAGTGCATTTACCAAGAAAACCCCCAATAGGGTCACGAAGAGTCACTCACGACTAAAACGACTGAACACAAATTGTTAGGGAGAGAAAGGAGGGCAATGAATCTTACTACATCCCTCCTTACTTACCTTACTTTCATCCCACCTAATGGCATTAGTCAATCTCCAGAAAAAAAAAAACAACCATAATGCTATATGAAACATTACAATGAAGCAGTTAGTTCCAAAGGAACAATGCTATAAATGAGCTTACAGAGCTTAGCACGTTGCATGATTTTTAATGGGGTTTGGTTCTAAGGGGTTACCAATATTATGGCAAAATGATATTGCTCAGGTTTATGTCTGTATGTCTGTAACCATTTTGGGAAAACAACAGGAATTCATAATAACAAGCAAAAGGAAAAGTACAAAATTACTTAAATGTTAATAACTAACTCTTGTATTTCAAATATATGTTAAGGAAACTATGAATTAGTCTTTCTTAATTCCCTCTTCTCTTATTGATTGAACTCTCTTTTAGATCTTATACCCAGAGTAAGCACTATTCCAGACTTTCATAGAAGTCCCTCCCTCCTCCCCCTTTTTTTTAACCTCTCAAAATTGGTTTCTCCTGGAATACCCTTTTTCCTTAGACAAAGAAGTAAAATCCAAATAATATCCTTGACTCCCTCCCTACTATTTCTGCCTGTGCTTCAGTTCCACAACCTGAGTGGAAGTGTAACTTGTGGCTCAAAACCATAGCTCTGAACTAAAAGACAGAATTCAGTATGGAAGGCTTCTTAATAATAATTATGGGCTAATTTTCCCCTTACTCAGACAGAAGTCTACCTAGGAACATATGAATTTGACTTGATACTAGCTAGCTCTAGCCTAGAAGTATTCAGTTTTCCTACAAACATTGAGGTTACAAAGTGCGGAACTTAGTACAAGTAAGAGGTGTGTAAAGAACAAAGAAACTAGGTAGCCTGGTTAGAAAAGGAACAGTTATAGCCCACCTTCCATAAAATGCCATTTTTTCCTCTGTCCCAGGGGTTCAGTTACCACATGAAAACTCATAGGTGATACACCTAGTAAAGCCCTTACCTCATGCAACGTTATAATAGATGACACTAACTGACATCTGTACCAAAGTTTACAAAATGCTTTACATACATTACCTCATTTGAGCCTTACAACAAGTCAATGGGGTAGATACTGTGAATATTATCATCCCTATTTTACAAATGAAACTCAAACTCAAGTGACCTGTTTTTGGTCAGCTAGGGCAGCTAGGTGGCATTTGAATAGAGTGTTGGGCCTGGAGTTAGAAAGACTCATCTTCCTGAGTTCAAATCTGACCTCAGACACTTATGAGTGTGTGACCCTAGGCAAGTCACTTAACCCAGTTTGCCACAGTTTCCTCATCTGTAAAATGAACTGGAGAAGGAAATGGCAAATCAATCCAATATCTCTGCCAAGAAAACCCCAAATTAAGTCATGGAGAGTTGGACACAACTGAAAAAAAAAAAACAAACCTATTTTTGGTCAGAGCTAGTTAAGTATCAGCGGCAAGATTTGAACCCAGTGCTTTCTGACTGCACACCACATAGTACAACACCCTGCTTGAAGTAAGGAAAACTTTCCTAACATTTAGAGTTGATGAGGCTGACTTCTGGCCAGCAACAATGACAGCCTTGCCTAAATCTAAATCTGCCCAGTTAACAGGGGGCTCTGTCTATTGATAAGAAAACCTCTTTGTTTATGACTAACCCCTGTGGTTTATGCCCATGTCCTTGAATGTTGCAAGTTAAATTCCCTGTTATGTGACCACATCCCTGAACTGTTTTGTAAAGTACCCAACACACCTGCTTCCCCTTTCCTGACATCCTTCCCTGTGGTTAACTACTCACACAGGAACATACTCCTACCTCTACCTGAGTGCCCAAAATTTGTGTATGAAAGTAAGCCCCTGTCTTATCTCAAACTGCTAGTGCTCCTAAAGACGAGCCTGTTGCCTTTGCGTCAATAAAGTCCTCTTGACTAGGAGAACCTCTGCCCCCTGAATTCTTTCCGGACAACCCGACTCCAAACATCCTCTACCTCGTCAGAGCCAAACAAAAGTAAAATGAACTGCCTCAGGAAATAATAGACTCCTCTTCACTGAAAATCTTTACATCAAGTCTGGGCAAACACTTGATGGGGATGGAGTGAAGAGGATTCCTATTCAAGGGCAGGCTGAACTTCTGTAATCTATTTCAGATCCTGTGATTCTACACAAACGCTTCTCTTGTATTGTCTTTGCCTACTGTGGAAACCCTCTACTGCCTAGTCGGGTCAGCCTCTATGTATCAGGTTAAGAAGCCTGTCGCTATTCAGTTGTCAGACAGCAGAGGTAACTAGGGAATATCTGTGGCATCCTCTCCCTCTGATACTGCCACTTGTTCCCCCAAAGAGTCAAAGCCGTTTGTGAATTCAGGCTTTAAGAGCTACTTTCACTCTTCTGAATTGGGGTCATTTGATACCCTATTTTATTCAGAGACCAGGGTGATTTCTCTGCTGAGCTGCTTGCTGCTGCCATCTGCTGGCATCTTTCTGAAATGTGGCTGCTACTTCCGGAATCTCAACCCTTTTAGGCCTTGGCCCAGGGCTATTTCCATCTCCTTAGTGATGCTAGACTTCAGGTCCTAGCCCCTAGCCAGTGTCGTGGAAAAGCCCTTAAGCATTTGAGGCTGTATTTTGAGTCAACCTCTGCTGCTACTAAAATGTTTCTCAGTCTAGACTCTTATTTAACTTAGGTGCAGAAAATACCTTTATACTTTTATCATACCTTTGGTTGAAAGCCCCAGTCATTGAAAATCATCCTGGAAGTTAACACTTAGCAAAACTCAGAGCTGCCTGAAGCTATGGTGAAGAGATTCTTTAAACCTTTATTTAAAGCTAAGTTAATGCAAGGCACCTTGGGAGCAGGACTGAAAAGGGCTGAGTAGAGCTAGTGCCTTTCACTCAGCTTTCCTCATATCCACACTCAGAAACCAAATTACTACTTTATGAAACTGGCAACCTTTCTCCTACTTACACCCCACCAGTCTATGATCTTTATTTTCCGATGTACATACTCTACTGTTTATTGTTGTTCAGTTGTGTCCGAGTCTTTGTGACCCCCATTGGGTTTTCTTGGCAAAGATACTGGAGTGGTTTGCCATTTACTTCTCCAGCTCATTTTACAGAAGAGGAAACTGGGACAAACAGTTAAGTGACAGAGTTAAGTCACACAGTCTGTAAGTGTCTGAGGCCAGATTTGAACTCAGGAAGCTGAGTCTTTCTGACTTTAGTCCTGACACTCTTAGTAGCAACTGTGCCTCACTTTACTCTGATACTGTTCTGTGAACATTCCATGGCACATGAATTACATGCCTTAGAATCACTAAATTACTTTGAACAAATTATCAAACTTTTCTATCTGCACTATGTTATTTCAGAAATCAAAGGTCTGGTCTTTAAAGAGTCATTAAGATTCCTTCCAGCTCTAAAATTCTATGAGTCTTATTTTTTTGCCCTGAAAATCAAGACTTGAGTTCTTTCTCCCACTTAGAGTACTCTCCTCTTTCATTTCTGCCTATTCAAATCACAGCCCAATTCAAGTCCTAAAGTCCTAGCTCAATTCAATTTCAATACAATAAGCATTTGTCTGTTATGTAAAAAGCTGTGCTTCTGTGAAGCCTTCCCAAAGTATTCTAGCTTTACCCCTTTTTTGAACTTCTACTGCACTTAAAATCTATGCCCCCAAATTTAGCAGTGCATGGAATTTAAATTTAGGGGAAGAGGATTTAAAGCTGGAAAGAACCTAGGAGATTATCTAGTCCAGCCCCTTCAATTAACAGATGAGGAAGCTGAGACACCAAGCTGAAGGTGACAAATATTTGATGGCTTCATTATACAGAAAGGCAGCTGATATTCTAATGTTTCCTAGCTGTGTGATCATAGGCAAGCTACTTAAGTTCTCTGAGCCTAAGTTTCCTCAACAGTGAAATAGAGGACAATAATACTTGCATTACCTACATCACATGGTTGTTGTAAGGTTGAATGATATAAATTAAATTAATATTAATTAAATTAATTAAACTAAAAATTTGACCAGGCTACTGTAATCCCTTTGTGAGTCCTTTGAGTAAATCAGAAAGGAAACAACATCAAAGGATGAAGGATAACAGACCAGGCTTGTCCTGGCATCCAAAAGTCCTGCTGACATTTAACAATTGGTTTAGTGAGTCTTGGAAACAGACTAGAAGAGGAGCTCAGCTCCTGGAAGGATAAGTAGAAGATCCCCATAACTGAAGAAAGGAAAGCTACAGGAAGTGTTGTAGAGACGAAAGAGCAGAAACCCAGGAAGAAGCAACCACTTCAAAAGGAAAAAAAGTCTCTGCGAATAAGGTTTCGTGGGCCAACTGGCAATCAGTTGGATTGGAATAGAAACTTTTACTGAATCCTGCCACCTGGACAACAAACACCATAGTGGTAATCTTGTATAGTTATCTCTCATATTTCAGGGGTTAGGGGCATGGCACCCCTGAGATCTGGAAAATCTGCATAAAATTTTTTGGCACTCCCTTCATACCAGAGAAGGAAGTCTGAATTATTCTGGCATTAAAAGATAAAATGTTTTGATATTATACAATATTATATATATATATATTTTATGCATTTCCAAGTTTCTAAACTTTTTCTATGTCATCTGCTGGCTTTCTCATGTTGTCTGCAGCTTCTTTAAAACTCCCAAAAAATTCCCGTTTAATTTCTTATGCAGACCATAGATATATTGAAACCACAATGGGGAAAGTCACAATGTGGAAGAGGTACTCCTTTCATTTTCTCCTTTCACTTCTTCACTGAAGCCTGGAAACTTTTCCTCTAGGAATATAGAAGTCTGTTTACTTTTCTTTGTTTTAAATGTTTCCTTTGTCGTTACAAACAATATTAAACCACTGGCCATTAAAAGTTGAAGTATTTTTATTTGGAATATATTTCCTGAGCTCCATGACATCTGGTTCCCTCCTGGTGACACAGCTTCCCTGACCACTCTTTCCAGCACTGGTTGCACGTTCACTCATATTCCCAACTTACTGATTGTGGTGGGGAAATTGGGATATTCCTGGTTTCCCACTAGCAATTCCAGGCTCTTCCTTCAAGCAGAAATCATTGCTTCTGTGCTCCTGGCTTCCAGCTTTGAGAGAGAGAGAGAAGATGGAAGAAGCTGGAGCTCTCTCTCCTTTTGCCAACTCCACCCCACCCCTCACGCAGGGCAGGGCCTTCATCTCCAACCAATAAGGAGAGAGTCCTATACCAATGGGCTTTGGGACAAGAGTTACACAAATATAAAATCATCTCTTTGGCTTTTAAAGCGCTTCACAACTTGGCCCCTTCCTACATTTCCATTCTGCTTACACCTTACTCCCCTCCGTGTATTCTATGATCCAGAGATACTAGCCTCTTTACTATTCTGCACACAAAATACTTCCATTTCTAGACTCTGGGCATTTTCACTAACTGTCCTCTATGCCTAGAATTCTCTCCCTCCTCACCTCTAACTCTTGGATTCTTTGACTTCCTTCAAGTCTCAGCTTAAGGCCCATATTTTACAAGAAATCTTTCCTGGTCTTCCTTAATCTTAGTGCCTTTTCTCTGATATTATCTCCAATTTATTCCTTACATATTATGTTTCTACATAGTTGGTACCCAAAGAATGTTGATGAACCTGGAGGAAAGCCCCCATCTCATTAGGCAGAACCCATATGGAAGATTATGGGAAGCTATGGACAAAGTGTCACAAAATAAGGCATGGGTAGCTTGCTGTCTGCAGTATTTAAGGTAGGGCCCACTTCCATGAAGTCACAAATTCCATTCAAGTATTGAAGAAGTCTTATATTCTCAATTAGATTGTCATTTTCTACAAGTAAGGAACCATGTGTTCTACTTCTTTTGTACATCCCATATTTTTAAGCACAGTGCTAGGCACATACAGATGATGTAAGGCAGATCTTTTAAAGCCTGCTTTTTGTGTATTTTGTTTCATAAACACCCCAGTACCATAGTGACAAGTACCACAGAATGTCACTTTATCCTCTTACCAGTAAAGGCTAGCTTTCTATCGTATATGTTCAATTATTCTGCCCAGACTATTGTAGTCTTAAATGTCAGGAACAGTGAAGCATCTTGCTCTACAGGATGACCCCAAAAATAAACCTGAGTATACAATGTGACTTTATAGATAGCTATTGCAGAGCCTTATGAGAAAGCAACATGTGACCTTTACAAGCATCATTTTCTTCAGAGCATACAGACAGTAGAGTAGGTGTTACCAGACTCCACTCAGATGATAGAGGTGAAGACAATGTTTTATACATGTGTGTGTATGTATGTATATGTATATATGTATATGTATGTGTGTATATGTATATAGGTATATGTCATATATACCTATATACATATACACACATACATACATATACACATATGTATATATATATACATATACACGCACACACAAAAGCACACATTAAAAGCCCCTTTATAGGTAATATGTTAAGTTTAGCATATATATTTTCCATAAAATAGATTTGAAGTTGCTGGCTTATGATATTTTTTCTATTTCCTATGAAAGGTTAAATGTTCATTATCTTCTTAGTCAAGCATTTTTTACTATATAGTTTCTCTGCTCTATTCTATAACATTTTCACGAATCCTCTACAAACTCTCATAAATTTCCACATGAAAAGCCAGACCTCAGGGCTTATTTTTCTGCTCAATTTTTATTGATACAGCATTTAAAGAATGCATAATAGCCCAGAAAACTCAGCTCAGGGAATCATTCAGGAAGACTTACAAAAGGAGGAATGAGTGAGAGGTTGGTCTAGATAAAGGGATGGGGAACCTGCAGCCTCAAGGCCACATATGGCCCTCTAGGTCCTCAAGTGCACCCCTTTGACTGAATCCAAGGCCACAGGTTCCCCACCCCAGAGGGACTGGGGAAGTAACATTCCCCTTTTTTCTTCCTAGTCCAGATTTGGCACTCGCTTTATTGATTAAGAAAGGTTTATACAACAAATTGTATAGAATACATAAGTAAAATCAAAATGTCAAACATATTTCTCAGCATCGAAACACTGCATCAGCTGAATTCCTGGCAACAGCATTATTTCAAAGTGGAAAATACACATCAAGGTAGTATAAAGCAATACCTTCAAAGGTTGCTGTGCTCTACTATTGTTGACAGCCACAACACAGAAACATTGGGCTGCCTAGAACAATAAAACGTCAAACCAGAGACTTAACATTTAACCTCCACTTGAGAATAGTACCCTGGCTGATAGGGGACTCTCCAGTCTTTTCCTCTGCTCCTTCCAGGTGCCTTCTCAACCTGGAGATGTCTCCATCCCTGGAGCCAGCCTTCTCCTCCCAACAGTGAGCTCCTGCCAAGGACATAGACCTAAGGGAGTGCCTGGGCCAGCTACAGCTCCACTCCTCACTCTCTTGACTTTTCCATCTCAGCCCATACATGAGTACAAACTCTTCTTTCCTCTCCAACTCCCCTCCTTTTCCCCTTCAAGTTCATTTTATGTGTTACTTCCCTCTATTAAAATATAAACTCCTTGAAGGTAAGAACTGCCTTCCTTTTTTTCCTTTTGTTTCCCTATTATTTTCTTCCTTATGCTAGTATCTCTAGTTCATCTTGCTTGTTCTCCCTATATTTTGGACATTTGCATTTGTACATCTAGGGCCATATGCTTTATTCTTTGATTTTTCTCTTGGATTTTGTTTCTTATAAACTTTTGCAAGTTTCTAATGCTATTCTTCCTATATTATGAAATCTAGCTGTATGTACATATATATGTATATACTCGCCTTTTTTATTAGAGTTGGAAGAATCTAGATAAATATCTACATATGTATCTAGATATAAATATAACAATGTCAATGACAATCATTCCTTTAGCCCCACAAGCTCAAAACCTTGAGTGCACATCCACCAAGTACCTTTCTATTGCCTTCTGTGTGATTTTTACTTTTCATTCTTTTTTTTTTTTTTTAATTTGCTTTTTGGTGAGGCAATTGGGGTTAAGTGACTTGCCCAGAGTCACACAGCTAGTGAGTTTCAAGTGTCTGAGGCCACATTTGAACTCAGGTCCTCCTGACTCCAAAGCTGGAGTTCTATCCACTGCACCACCTAGCTGCCCTTATTTTTCATTCTTTACAGACATATGTACTCTACATCTCGCTACCATAGAGAAATACCAGTAGAATCTTGAAGTTTAAAAAGACAAGCTTTTGTTTTCAAAGCAAGCTTGGGATCAATAAAGCAGCTCTGTCTTTTCCTGAAGGAAATCCTATCTGCTCTTCTCCTCTTGTTCAAGTGTAAGGCCAACTAGTTGTCCCTCTGTACTGCCTATCCCAGATAGACATACTGATGGACAAGCTCTATAATTTGTCTATCTAAATGCATGATAAAATTTGAGTAATAGACATTCTGAATCTACTTGGTCTTTCTTATGTAAATGAATAGGCCCAACTCCTTTTAAGAGATTACAAATTTCTTCCAGGAGGCTCTGCAATATTCTGAAGAATACTAAGGTACCTTAGTATAACAGAGTTCAATAAAATTGCTTTCCTCCCACTTGAGATCACTTGCATTAAAGAAATGAGAGTTTTGATTAGGGGTGTTTAGAGGAAAGTAACTTGAGCATATGGACTACTCCATAAGGGTAAGACAGTCCCAGGCAGGTTGCCACAATGAGAGTCTTAGGTACTATAAAAGTATAAGAGAACTTGGAAAAGGGTAGTAGGCAGTGAGAGTCATATGCTCAAAAGAAGGTGGGAGGGTGCTAAAGACAAACTTTGCCCATTTCTAAAATTTGCATCAGGGTCAGCTCCTGCTCCCAGAAACCATAACAACATTAGCTATAGTTTTAAACTATTTTAAGGATTACAAATTGTATTAAATGAATTATCTCACTTGATTGATCAATCAAAAATTATTTGTTAAGTGCCAGGGGTTTATGGGGTGTTCAAAGAGGACTAGCACCTCTGGTATGAGGATTTGCCAAGCCCTTTGTAGGAATTTTTCTCTTTTATTTAATAATTATTGTATTAGGACCAAGGATTTTCTCCCTTTTCTACTTCCACATCCAGAAACCAACCAGTGTAAGAAATCTTAGGCAGAGATTTACCCAGGCCAAGATTTACTCAGAAAGTAAAATAAATTCTGAGTTTGGGCTAATTGGTGCATTCCAGCTCATTATGTTTCCTTAGACAGGTCTGGAACGTGTTGATACTCCCTTTTATCAGACAGATGATATGGAAATTGATGTCTCTTTGACCAAGCTTTGAGTGATCCAAGTCACATAACCCAAGACCCTCATTGCAATAAAATCCAGTCTCTCATTGTAATATCTATTTTCTCCTTAATTGTTAACCAATTGGTGTTGGTTGCCACCCCCTCAGGAACATCTACTCCTCAAAGGGCATATAAACTGTGAGCCCACCACCATTAGGGGTCTTTGGTCTAAGAGAGATGGCCAAATGACCAACCTTTTATTAATAAACATGCTGGCCTTAATAAAATGATTAAATTACCCAGAAACTATGTCTCTCTGAACTTTTTAATGGTAACACCTTTTCAGGGCTTCTCACATACCTTTGGTGTCCCCCTGTCCCTACTCTCAGCTGTGGCTCCAAGAAGAGTAGCATTCACCACGGCGGTGCATGCCACACCCTGGTAAACTGTTTCAGCAGACTGGCCAAACCAATTTGAGGGTAAACTAATGGGCCTCAAACCTGTCAATGAGTTAGAGGGATCTACCCCAAGCATGTGACAACTTCCTCCAATGGAATAGGAAGATGATAACAATTTGTTCCAACAGCCACGAAGGTGGATGAAGCAGATACTGTGGATCCCAGGCCATCACCAGTTGTTTTGACTTTTATCTTGCCACTGGAATTCAGCAATTGGAAGAGAGAGTGCAGCTAACAACTTTGTACAATGCTGCCTTGCTTAAATCCAACTCACACACCAGTCAAGGCATTGCTTGTGATGTCATTGGTCCTCTTTGAAAACAGAGGACAAACAACAATTAAATGCCTACTATGTAACAGGAACTTAGAACAACTTTGAGAGAAAGGTGATGCAAGTACTATTATTCCAATTTGACAGATGAGGAAACAGATTCATAAAGATTAAGGGACTTGTCTGAGGTGATACAATTGAGTGGCAAAACCAGTACATGAACCCATCTTTCTGACTCTAGAATCAGTCTTCTTTAATTCTCTTTCTTTTCCCCTTTCTCCTTTAGAAACAATATATTTGTCAATAGTTCATTGACTATATTTCCTGATTCAGAAAATGAGTCACAAAAACTGAAAGAAAAAACATCTGGCTAGCTATATATACTTTCTCTCAGAGACTGTCTGCCACCTGGTATTGGCCATCCTGGTAATGAACTTCCTATACTTAGCTAGCCTGGTCTTGGTCACTAGGCCAGCAGGCCAGTATTAAATGTCTTTTCAGGTTGGTACCTCCTGCTGTAACTTGGGCTCCATTTGGTATAACCTTTGAGAACTTCCATACCACAATGAGACATCACAATAAAATCTGAGTGGATGTACAAGTATACTATTTTTTGAAGTCCCCTCTGTTGAAACAATGCATCAAATCAATGGCATTGACTTCCTTGACATATCATAGCAAGTAGTGATTTGCAAGACTATAATAGTATATTTGGAGGTTGTAAATTGAATGCAAGAACTGGGTTTTAAGGATGATAGCACCTATAGAATCTAGTGGAGTTGAACTGTTAAAAGCTGGGGATAAGTGACTTTCATTTGAAAATAGCCAGAGGAACCATAGCAACCAAATCATTCCTTTTAGCTATGTTTATAGTAAAATAAGAAATATTAACGTTAATTCACAGCCAAAATACAGTTTAAGTGCCTCAGAACTCTAGGTAAGTGTTCAACCTGGCCCGGGTTGAACTTGACCCAGGTCTTAGTTAATTGTTTTTCATAATCACAAGTAACTTTTTTGTGACTGTTTCTATGCATTCAACTCACCTACAGAAGTATGAATAGCCCTTTAGAAAACAACATTCTGAGTTTTGGGAACGTTTTTGTAATAACTCTATGGGGAAAGAGACAAAAGAAAAGGGGTTTCCTAGTGCAGGGGGTGATAGGGAAATATGACCCCAAGATCTATTCCACTAATTACATCTTTGTAGGAGAATTGCTTCTTTAGATAACTGACTACCAAGCCCTGAAGAGCCAGTCATTTAAAGAGGCAGAGACAGTACAGATGGCATACCCTAATTCACCATTGAAAGGAACCTTAATATCTCCCTCTATTTTTTCCCTCTCTTCCTTCTTACAGGCCACATCAGGAGCCCCTTAGCTTGGCAGCTTGTCTTACTTCATGGCAAGTTTAGTGCTACCTCCTCTGTACAGCCTTCTCTGATCACTAGCTGAAAGTGTTCTCTCTCCTCATATTTTCTTAGAACATATTCCTTGAATCTCTTTCTTTCACTCCTGATCTTGGTTTTTGTTTATTTCTATACACCATATTTGCCTCCACCATATCCATTCCCAGTAGAAGGTAAGTTTCCTGAGGATAGGCATTTTGTCATTTTTATCTTTGTATGCTCAAAGCAGAGTTAATTGTCTTGTAAATATAACAGACCTTATCAAGATTTGTTAAATTTATTGAATTCAAAAATCTCATATTTGTCAACATGTCATTGTGGGTTCATACCAATGTTTAGCACTTCATAAATACTCACCAGCAAAATCTCACAAAATTACAAAGAAATAGATGGATTTCAAATACAAAACCCAAACACAAGGAGTGTTGGAAACATATTTTTAAAAATTCCTTTTAGTTTGTCTAGAAATATTAAGAAATTCTATTTCTCCAGCCTAAAACCCTTTCTAGATTTTTCCATTTGGGAAAGTGGGAAGAACAAAGGCTAGAGCCTTCCTTCAGAATAGAGTGTGATAAACAAATTTGTCTAGATGGTATGATTTCCTCCCCACCACCTGTAGTGACTAGTGCCAGGACCCACTTAAGAAGAGTGTCAGTCCTCTTTTGAAATTCAAGGTTTAGAAACTGATCATAGGAAGGAACTCTTTTCAGTTCTTTAGGGAATGATACAGGAAGAAACTAAGTAGTTCTGGAATGTTAATCCCAAATTATATTTTTAAATTATCTCTTTCTTGTTCAAGACTCCTATAAATGTCACTTGACACCTTCTTGGCGCAGAGGGTCATGTCAGAGGGCATAGGGAACTATATCAGTTTGAATCTCTCTCTCTCTCTCTCTCTTTCTCTCTCTCTCTCTCTGTCCCTGTCTCTGTCTCTCTCTCTCTCCGAGAAATAGCTTAGATATAAATTAAATAAAATTGTTTCTAGCAGACAAGCCTAAAACACAGAATATATTATTAGTATTAATTTTTTCTTCAACATTTGTAAACTCTATGAAAAGAGAAATCACATATTGTAAATCACCAAGTACCTAGTACAGCTCTCTGCTGTCAATCAATCTGCACACAGTAGAAACTTCATGAATGTTTATTGGATTTTAATTCTTCAAAGAGCAAAAAACCAGAAGAGGTAGTTGACCTCTTGTTCACATACATGGTAGATGCTTACTGAAGACTATGAAATACCCTTTTAACAGATTTAGAATTTGCTTAAACAAAGAATTATAAAACTGAACAAATTTCCATGTGGTTGTCGTTGTTTAGTCATGCCGGATTCTTCATGGCCCAACAGACTAGACTGTCCAAGGGGTTTTCTCGGCAAAGATACTGGAGTGATTTGTCATTTCTTTCTCCAGTGGATTAAGGCAAACAGAGATTAAGTGACTTGCCCAGGGTCACACAGCTGGTAAATATCTGAGGCCAGATTTTAATTCAGGTCTTCCTGATTCCAAGCCCAGTGCTCTATCCACTGAACAACCTAGTTGCAAGTGTAAACCTGCAGAAACTTCAGAGTAATGCATAGAAATTTTTCATTTGTTGATACCTCAAAGAGACCTTCTCAAAGTCCAATAGCAAATCCATTTTGACATAGGCATCTGATTTTCATATACTTAATAATGCCCCAGATAACATAAATCTTATGTTTGATCTAATTTCCTATAATTACATTCAATCTGCAAATATTTACTAAATTCCGAAGCTCCTTATTGACAGTTATGAGATTTGGACTGGGCCTTCTAGTCAAACACTAGATAATAAATGACACTCAATTGAATAAAATGCCACAATTTATTTCTGAGTTTCTAAAGATGTCTTTAACACTCTTGAAACTTAGATCCTATGAATTTATTCAGCCGTATTTATTCTAGGACCCAATCTGGGATCAAACATTTAGGACATAAATTATGTATGCTTTGGCATTATATACCATGAGGACATTGACTCACCATCGCTATGCCACTCATTTTTAGTTTTTTCTGCCACCAGTGGTGATGTTTTGCACTGAGCCAGTCACACTCTCCTTATGACTGGTAGTATATAAACATGAAGACACTTGCTAGGGTAAGGAGTGCTGTTTGTCTGTGACTACAGATTTCAGGGAAGCTAAACGACTCAGACAAGGATTTAAACTATAAATTGACCTCATCAGCACAATGCTCTAAGTGACTGAACCAATTAGCCATCAACTAATATATTTGTTAATTTATATAACTGACTAGTCAATAACATTAGATAGAGCACAGAATAAGAAGAACTAAGTAGTCAATGGTAAAGGCAGGGTTTGGTCAAAAGAGGAAGAATTTTTATGTGGAACTCAATTGTCTGTTTAGCCATTTCTTGATGTCTATATTATCTCTCCCAGATTGTGATTGAGCACAAGAAGCTATGCCATTGTACAGCATTTATACAGCACTCACATGTTGATAACATTTGTTTATGACATTAAGAAGTGGCTTCTCATAGTCATATCAGTCCTTACAATTTAACAACAATGTATTTCATGAGGAAATTGTAAAGCTTGATAAAAATATTTAAAATTAGAAACCATTCCATAAATTAAGCCAAAGGTGCTCACCCAGGATTTCGATGCCTGTATAACCCTTCTGCCACAGAAGGAAGAAGTAAGAGGTTACAAGGAACAGGTAGTGAACCTCCAGGATTCTCAGCAGGTCAGGAGCGAACTGAGATAGGTGAGGTATAGCCCCGGCAATAGATAATAATGAGGTATTGTCTTTGTGAGGCAAAAAAAAAAAATCTCTTTAATAAAAGGATTTGTTCCAACTCAATCAAAAGGCCACACCCAAGGACCTAGAAGGCCACATGTGGCCTTGAGGCTTCAGGTTTCCCATCCCTGCTCTAAACCATAATTCAATAGGCAAATGTGACATCCAAATATCAGCAGATAGCATTATATGATGCCCCAGAGAGATCACATGTTGATTTGTATGAGTTTCCAAAGTCCTCTCAAAGACAATGAAACATGCCATCTAGCTACACCAACCATTCAGATAGCTGATGTTTTTAAATACTATTTCTATCAGTGGCTGATGCTCCCAATATTTCTTCAGATAAATACTCAAACTGCCAAAATCCTAATGAAGGCTATCATTTCTGTGTTTTCCTCTGCCATTGAAAGCTGATAGTAAATAGATTAGATTCATGCCATAGTATACTTGTATTGGTCCACCTTAGTTCTCTTGTTCAGTATCCAGTACTGAATACACATCCTGGTCTTCCAAATCTTCTTGCATATCAACTGGTCATAGGATGATGCCATTGGTTAACAGTTTTTGAAATGGTTTTTGAAGTCTTTTATTTCAGAGAGGGCAGTCTTCTGAGGCTATTCTGGATATGGTGGATTCTGTGTGGTATTTCACTGGGCACACCCCTTATCCCACTCATACCCCACTCGGTTCCCACCAGTCCTCATGCTGAGTTCTTCATACAATCCTTCCACTATTTGACAATTGGAAAATCACTAAAGTCTAATGTACTTTCTGAAGAGGAAGAGTCAGTGTACCTGAGATGCATATCTATCACCATTTGCTTCTTCTTCCAGTAAGCTTCCTTACAGAAAGCATGGATTTCTGAAGACTGAATCCCAGATTTCTACCAGCATTCTGCCAGAGACTGGAGTTAGTCCCAGGCAATGTTGGCATACTGGGGATGTCTACCATGTCTGAAAATTCCCACAATCATTGTTATCTACCTTTCTGCTGACATCCACAACTTCCCTAAGGAATTTATGGTTTACACTGATGCAACTCAAATACAGCTATGTGCCTCTGAACTTCTCTTTCCCTAACACACTCAGATTAGAGACCCCAGCAGACATAAATTACACCAGGATCAAGGTACTCTGTGGTTCCACATTCATAGGTCATGAGCCCCCACCAATGTGTGTACTTCCAAAAGCCATTCAGAGGACACAATTAACTCAAAACAAAAGCATTTATTGAAATTTGTTGTTGTTATTATTGTTGTTAAGTCATATCTGACTCTTCATTTGGAGTTTTCTTGGTAAAAGTGCTGGAGCGGTTTGCCATTTTCTTCTCCAACTCATTTTACAGATAAGGGACTGAAAGAAAAAGGGTTAAGTGACTTGCCCAGGGTCAAATCGCCTGTAAATGTCTGAGGTTGGATTTGAACTCAGAAAAATGAGTCTTTCTGACTCCAGGTCCAGCACTCTATCCACCGTGCCACCTAACTGCCCTATTTATTGAAATGGCCTAATAATAATAATAATAGTTAATATTTACATAGTGCTTATAATATTCTAGGAATTGTGCTAAGCACTTTACAAGTATTATCTCATTTGATCTTCCTCACAACTCTGTGAGGTAGTTGCTATCATTATCCCCATTTTACAGATGAGGAAACTGAGGCAGAGGTTAAGGGACTTGCCCAGAGTCACATAGCTAGTAGGTGAATTGGCCAGATTTGAACTCAGGCCTTCCTGACTCTAGGCCCAATGCTCTCTTTATCCACTGTGTCACCTAGCTACCCAATAAGAACACCATCCATAAAACACCTCTCACATAGGACATACAAACATATATCAATGAGAAGAGCAGACACATTTAGCACTCATAAACAGAGAGGTACACACATAGATAGCACATGTGGTTAAGGCAGTTTATACTTCCAATGCTACTGAACCCCAAGTGTTTCACATGATGTCCTTGTACCGTTCCTTTTGGCCTGCTGTATCTTCTGGCTGAGTCACTCCTGTGGGTTCCTTGGGCTTGTGCCTGAAAAATGTGAACCTCTTCAGTGTTTGGCTGTGCTCAAGCCTGTTTTCAGGTTTGAGCTCAACTGAAATTCTAACCTAGGGTAATAATAATAATAATAATAATAACATTTATATCATACTATCAGGTTTGTAAAATGCTTTGTACATATTATTGTTTTGACCTTTGCAACAACACTCTGAGGTTGGTGGTATTACTATTCTCATGAGGAAATGGGGCTTAGAAAGCATAAATGGCATGTTCAAGATCACACAGCTAATACGTGTCCAAGGCAGGTTTTGAAATTAAGACTTCCAAGACTTCCAAATTAAGATTCCAAGTAATCATTATACCACCAAATAGTTCCCTCATAGGGTATTGCTATAATCTTTCAGAAAGAACTGGGATCAATAGGAGTCTGAGGTCTGGGACCTTCTGTCTCCTGAGAAGGCTCACAGGTAGCTGGACTCTTCTTTCTCTTAGCTGATTGGACTCAACTTAGCAGCTTAATTCTCCTTCCCAGTGGATAGTAGCTTATGCTATGAGATGCCACTGACATTTAGGGATGAAGAGAGAATTTCCCTCCCTAACCTCGATGCATTCTCCAAGAGGTACAAAGGAAAAGGTAAAGACTCAAACTACTTCTGAGCTCTCTCCTCAGAGAGATTTTCTCAGACCTTGGGCCACCATGGTCAAAGTCAGTCCTTAGCCAATCACTTCCATACAATGGGCAACATTTGTACTGTTATCAGGCTGTTTATATTTTATCAGTTACTTTACCTTACTACTTTGTACACTGTCATTTGTCCTCCATTTTCAAAGAGGATGCAGGGTGATGTCTTGACTCATGTGCGAATTGGATTTCAATGAGGCAGAATTGCAAAGTCATCAGCCTCACTCTCTTTTCCAGAGTCATAAGAATGCAGTGGCAAGACAGAAGTAGGATGACTGGCAATGGCTTGGGATGCAGTGCATGGCCTTGGTGTCTTCAATATCTGACCAAGCTCTTAGGGCTCCACAACACCTGCTTCAGCCATCTTCATGGCTGTTGGAACAAATTGTTCTCATCCACTCATTCTACCAGAGGAAGTCTTCATGTGGTTGGGGTAGAAACCCCCCTAACTCACACATGGGTTTGTGGCCTGTCATTTACCTTCAACCTAGCTTAACGCATCTGCCAAGATATTTTACCAGGATGTGGCTGCTGTGTAAGTAGCAAGAACACTGCATTCTTGGAGCTGCAGGTGAGAGTTGAGTGCCAGGTACACACCAAAGGTGAGCACTGAAAACGGCTCAGCAAGCCCTCACACCAAGAGGTGCTAGTCCTCCTTGAATGCCCATATACCTCACTTTGTACACTATTATCAAGATGTTTAGGAAAACTCCTTAATTTAAGGAGCTGCTTCCTCTGCCCCTCCTTTACAGATAGTTCTAACCCAGAGACCAATCCCTTGTAATATCCACTGTAACTTTTAACTCATTGCTTTGAGGGTGGGAAGTTGGAGAGTAGTATAAATATTCTCTACCTGCCCTGGAAAGTTGTAAAATGAATCAACGACTCTCTTCTATAGCTCTGAGCCCCCTTGCTCTTGCAAATAACAAAGTTTTACATCTCTTTCTGTCTCTGTTTGTTCCTCTCTCTTTCTCTCTCTCTTTAACTCTGTCTCTCTCATCCCTCATCCAGATGATTACATCTTGAAGATCCCATCTTTCTTCTCCTTCACATCAGCAATTTTGAGGAAATACAAGTCAGATTCAAAAGGAATGATTTGTGTGGGTCTTTCAGTTCCATAAAAGCAAAGGGCAAGGAAGACACACAAGACCCCCTTAATAGGTATTGCTGCCAGGATTTCTATCTCTCTATAACCCTTTTCCTTTCTTCTCACCACCACCCCCCATCCCCACAAAAAAAAAAAAAGCCTTGCTGGCTTGTGTCTTACTTCACTTCTAAGAATCTGGCTAATGTTACTGCTACTGCAAAGGGCAGAGGAGCAGTTATCATAAGAGAATAGCCATTTGAAAATCTGATCTTCTCTTAAAGATGTCCAAAATCAGTGCCAAAGAATTGGAAATTGAGGGGTTGTCCATCAATTGGAGAATGGCTGAACAAGTTGTGGTATATGATTGCATTTGTGCTATAAGAAATGATACGCAGCATAATTTCAGAAAATCCTGGAAAGATTTACATGATTGTTACAGAGTGAAGTGAGTGGAACCAGGAGAACATTGTACATAGTAATAGCAATATTGTGCCATAAACAATTGTGAATGGCTTAGCTATGATCCAAGACAATCCCAAAGGACTCATGATGAAAAATGCTATCTACCTCCAGAGAAAGAACTGATTGAGTCCGAATGCAGACTGAAGCATACAGTTCCTCTCTCTCCCTCTCTCTCTCTCTCTCTCTCTCTCTCTCTCTCTCTCTCTCTCTCTCTCTTTCTCTCTCTCTCTCTCTCTCTGTCTCTCTCCCCTTCTCCAATTTTCACAAAATGACTAACATCGAAATATATTTTATGTGATTGTACATGTATAACCTGTCAGATTGCATACTGTCTCAGGGAGTAAGAAGAGGAAAGAGAGAGGGAGAGAACTTGAAACTCAAATTTTTTTTAAAAAGAATGTTAAAAAATTGTTTTTACATGTAATTGGGGAAAAAAATTAAATACTATTAAGAAGATGCCCACAGTTTTTGCTCATGTATGGTGGGAAGACCTGGAAACTTGATGCACCAGATTCAATTTTAAGAAACTGAAAGCTCCAAGAACTTGTAGAAATGACACATCAAGAGGGAATTACCTATACTAGAAAGGAATCTTTGCTTTACAAAAAGCTTTCTCAACAGCATACTTTTAAATACTGAGTTCCTCAGTGTTAGTACATTGTTTATAGTTCAATAAGCACTTGACAAGGTCCTGAGCAGAAACACTTAAAACTGCAGTGTTACTAGTCACTGACAATTGAAGATCAATAAGAAATGAAGACAAAGCATTGCTGACATTTTGGAGCTGTGTTGTTGGGTTTTTTTAAGCATTGACTCAGATTTCACATGTGGGTTAATTGTAATGGGTGTCCTATGGTTGGCTCAATCTCCTACTGATGAGGCATTGAGAACTCTGGTTTTGAGTGAATGATGATCCACAGGGGACCTCCAACCTGAAATCACTTATCTGAAGGCCCACATGTGAAAGGAGGTGTCCCAAATGCTAAACCAATTGTCAACCGTGGCAGAGCTGAGACACTGAGCAGTTACTTTCCCACCACAAGATAATAAGTATGTGTGTGCATGCATGTGTGATCAACCAATAGGAAGCTGTAAAGATGGGTCACCTTCTGTGGTATACCGGTAAATTGTTTTTAAAATCATTTTAAACTCTTTAGTTAACTCTTCCAGGAATTCTGAACTTATTTCCATGCTGCATTTTGCTCTGAGGCTTTGTTTACTGATGTTTTCAAGTCCTTCTCTCTGTGTTTGTCTGGAGCATCCCTGTCACCATAATAGCTCTTTATGGTGGGATTCTTTTTTTGTTAGCTCATATTTCCAGCCTGCTTCTTGACTTTGGATTTGAAGTTCATGTTGGGCTCTGTACATTTCTAGGGGGAGTGTCTGCACTGTGCTTCTGTCCCCTTACATCCTTCTGCTCTTTTCACAGCACAGGCTGGGTGGCTGTAAGCTTGTAGTGCTTCCAAAGTGATATGATCATGGGCAAAGTCTGCTTACTGTCCTCCTGGTTGGAACTCAGAAAGTCCTTGACCTAGGTTTGGTCTGTCAGCTTGTCCCTGGTTGGGAGTTTCAGCAGACTGCTGCTGGGCTCAGCCACTGTTGGTCTGCTGGGAGGCTCTATAGATTCAGAGCAACTAACTGCAGTCTGGGACTTCTGTCTTGTTTATTCCACTGCAGGTTTCCACTGTGAACTGTAGGCTAGAAATGAGTGCCTGCTCCTGGGATTAGTGTTACATAGCTACTGTTTGCAACCCAAACTTGTTCCTTACTCAGTATGCAGTTAGGGCACCACCAGAGACAGCTGCAATCATTCCTCTGGGACCTCTCCTCTCCATCCTGGGTCTGTGACTCAGAACTGGGTGATGAGCAACAGAGCTACCAGAGAGCACCCATTCCTACACTAGTTAAGGGATCCCCTGGGATCTCTTCCTGTCCTGGTGCCTAGTCTCAGCTGTCTTTCAGTCTCTGAATTCTGGAATACTCTGCCCATCAGGCTGCTGTCCAGACGTTGTCTTCCTTTTTACTTTCACATTGGCAACTTATACACATTTGAGGATCCCATCATCAATTGCAGCCTCAAGGTCAAATATCAATTTGTCTCTTCCATACTCCCGTACTACAAGACCCTTAAGGATCTCAGACATATGAAACAGATAACTGTTGACAAATTATTTCAATCTTGTGTGTCCTTCACAATCTCTAATGCCATCTACCAGATGTGAAGGACAGAATGATGGAGGTGATGTTGAGACCTTCCCAGTCTCAGAGTCTTCTAACAGCAACCTCTCCCTTGGTTTTCAGAGGGTGATCAAGGTAGAGAGGTTTAAATAACTATGGCATACAGTACAACACTTTCACACAGCCATATGACACAGTGGAAGTTAAGATTAATGTTAAAAAATATTTTAGTTTTAATGATTTTACTTGCTGTACAGTATTTATAGCACTGTAGTTTTCATGTGTTATAAAAAGTGAATACTATCTGAAATTACAGGTTTGTTTGTTTTTTTAAATTGAGATGCTAGCACAAAGGTTATAGAATTCTAGGGAATTACTAGTGAGAAAAAATGTTTTGCATGTTATCAATTTTATTTTACATACTGTATTTTATGGATTACTTTATGGTTACTGTGTTAGGAAAAGTGTATATTAACAGGATGTTTTGTTACAAAGAATTGTATGCAGAGAAGTTTATTTTCAGCAAAATATTACAGTTTTTGTGGTCATAGGAACGTAACCCCTTATTTCCCATAGGTTCAATATATCAACATTCATGTTTTTGACTTTCGTGTTGTTTTAGGAATGGTACCCCAGAGAAAGTTGAGAAGTGATTGTTATTTCTCCCATAATACATTGTTTTTATTTTGTACACATTCTGTGTTTCTATGTGTGTTTGTATACATATACATATTGTCTTTCCCAATAAAATGTAAGATCTTTAAGGACAGGTACTGTTCCATTTTTATTTTTGTGTCCCCAATGTCTGATACATAGCAGCTGTTTAATAAATGTTTTTTTGGTTATTTGATGGATTTTTTGTGTCTTTATCCCTAATTAATAAAGGTATATCAAACTGAATTGAGATAATTTATACTTTTTATGTAAGTTATCAATTTGATGAACTTATTAAAGGACAATTTTTTTGGATGAAACTTTCAATAATATTTTCCTATAGATCAGGGGTCCTTAGCCCTAGGTCATGAACTTGTTTTTGCTTAGCTTTATTTTAGCATTTTCATAACTATATTTTAATATAATTGTTTTCCTTTGTAGTCCTATATATCTTATTTTGTGTATTTAAAAACATTCTCATACAGGATCCAGGTTTCACCAGATTGACAAAGGGGTCCATGGCACAAAAAACAGTTGAAAACTCCTGCTACAAAGGGAATGGGCATCCCCTTGGCACCTCCTGAAGAATGGGTTTCACATATGGAGCTGCCCCCAGATGAACTAGTCATCTCCCATAATTGAGGGACTCTTTGGGGAGAAGCTGCCCCTTTGTGCCAACCTATAAAAAGAATCCAAAGACCACTCTGAGCTCTTCTGACTTTTTTCCTTTTCCACTTTTTTTCCAGAGAGCTCCTGAGAGTCCAGTATATGAGGCTGTCCCATCACAACTCCCTCTTCATCCCACGAGCAATTAATAGCTGCATTTCATCAGAAACATACTTATGCAGTGGCTGAAGAAGGGAGGGAGCTCCTGGAAAATACTGATTCCCAATACTAGCCTATTAGTTAGAAGAGGGGTGATTGCCTTCCTAGGAAACACCAACCATTGAGATTACCTCGTGAATAACACCAAACTTAAGAGTTTGTTCATCTGGTTTTGTAGAGAGGAGAATTTCCTGAGTATCTCCACTCTTGGTAAGAGAAAGTCATGCCTGTAACCTCTTGTGTTCTCCCCCAATCCATTGTCTTATAATTTGAGAGCAGTTCCTGTTACTTCCTCTTGTATTATTTCAAAGTCAAGAATTCAGTTACTTTAAGATAGCTTTCCTCATACCTACTAACTTATTTAGCATACTTATGCTCAGTGAATCATCTAAAAAGAAACTTCAAAGTTCCCATAACACCCAGAGGAACTTGTGAGCAAAGGCTTCTGAAATTTATTTCATCTATCATTTTGCCACATATGTCACTGCCATGTACTAAATTTCTCACACTGCCATGTACTAAATTTCCATGATGGAACAGTCACATCTTCTCAAGCCTCGCTAAACAAAAGATTCTATGTTCTAATTTGTTTATATATATATACACACACACACATACACACACATGTACGTGTGTATGTGTATGTCTGTGTAAATGTATGTGTATATGTATGTATACACACATGCACAAACACACACACACACACATATATATATATACATAAATATGTATATATGAATGAAAAGGTAGAAAATCATTTCAAGGGAAAATGAGAAACCTAAGAGGTAAAATCACAATTTTAGGCATGACTTTTTAGTTTAAATTTTTAAAAATTAACAAACCCAAATGGATTAAACAAGGTACTACTTATGCCTAGATAAAATTTACTACACTATTACTTCAGAAAATGAAATGTTTTATGCAGTTTTAGCAAATGAATACATTAGAAAAAAGCATATGCTGTCATAACCCTGCTTAATGCGTTTTTTAGTTACAATGGTTTTTTTAGCACAGTGAAATGTTTAAATGTCTATCTATGAAACAAGATGTTTTCTAATTCACTTGGCTCATGGTATCTACCAAAACAATTAAGTTATTTTCTAGCCTTTATCACTAACAAACAGGTATTTCTGTTTCCCCTATGCCTTTTTATTAGACAGTAAAGCTGGACAGAAGCTTATGATTACTACTCAATTTTAAAATTCAGTGCTTAAGTTTTAAATACTGGGGAAATGTAATTCATCCATAAAATGTCAATGATAGGATAATATAATGTATTTCACTGGGATGGTGTCTATGACACTACCATTAACTGCTGAAGAGATTAAGAGTAATAACGCTGGGGGCAGCTAGGCGGCACAGTGGATAGAGAACCGACCCTGAAGTCAGGAGGACCTGAGTTCAAATCTGACCTCAGACCAAACACTTGACACTTACTAGCTGTGTGACCCTGGGCAAGTCACTTAACCCCAATTGCCTAAAAAAAAAACAAACAAACAAAAAAAAAAGAGTAATAAGGCTATCATGAAAACCCAAAGAATTAAACTACAGGTCTGCAGAAAAGCAGAATAGACTTCCAAGAGGAGGCAATTGTTATGTATTAAAAATACTTGGGTATGGACTTGTAAGACAGCTGGCCTGAGTGCTAGATGTACAATAACTCTATTAGTGCTTATCCATAGAACACCAAGGCCTTCTCTGGGCCTCCTTTTTCTCATCTAGAACATGCGGGGATTGGACAAGATCTCTGAAATCCCCTCCAGTGTTAACATTCTATGACAATGTTGTTGCTGTCATTGTTCAGTCACATATGACTCTTGGTGACCTCGTGGACCATAAGAGGCCAATATTGTCCCTGGATTTTCTTGGCAAAGACACTGGAGTGGTTTGTCATTTCTTTACTCAGTGGATTAAGGCAAACAGGTTAAATGACTTGGCCAGGGTCACATAGCTAGTGAGTGTCTGAGACTGCATCTGAACTCAGATCTTCCTGACTCCAGGCCTAGCACTCTATCCACTGAACCACTTAGCTAACATTTACAATGCTATTAGATTGTAAAGTGCTTTACATATATTATTTCATTTTAACTTCACAAGAACCCTGAGAGCATTATATTATTTATTACTGTTATTGCCAAATTGTTGTTCTTTTGGAGTTCAGTCATTTCAATCATGTCCAATTCTTCATGACCCCCTTTAGGGTTTTCTTGGCAAAGACATCAGAGAGGTTTGCCATTACTTCTCCAGATCATTTTACAGATGAGGAAATTGAAGTAAACAATGTTAAGTGACTTACCCAGGGTCACACAGCTAGTAAATGCCTGAGGTCAAATTTGGACTCAGGAAGATGAGTCTTCCTGAGTCCAGTACTCTTTTCCCTGTGCCACATAGCTGCTCTATTCCAAAATTACAGATAAGGAAATTGAGGTAGAATCTAATGACTTGCCCAGGGTCACGCAGCTAGTGTCTGAGGCCAGATTTGAACTCAGTCCTTCCTGACTCCAAGTACAGCACTGTATCTACCTAGCTACCTAACTACTTGATTTTAATGCCTTCCTTTTATATCAAAAGCAAAACAAACAAAAAAGTTTGATAGTTGTGTAAGATAGTGTGCCCACTTAAGATATATATGTGCACATGGCTTGTGTGGCTATATCAATGCATGGCATAGATAAATATTTCTGGAATTTTGCTCTCCCCTCTCTATGGGAGACTGTAATTCCCACCTTGAAGGGAGTAGGACTGGACACTCGATCTTTATACTGCCTATCTCCAAGAGTATTAGCAGGCCAAATTTATACCCACTCCCCTCCCCCAAATACTTCCGTACTAGAAGTTCACTTTGATTCAGAACAAAGGCCTTCTCTATTGTTGTTCTAATGGAAGAGGGTAGCCCCAAGCTTATCCTCACTGACTTGGACTCCCTACAAAACGCTAATTATGTGAAAGATCATCACTGACACTCGAAAGTATGATTAGGTACAAAGACACAGTAGTAAATGACCATAATAATCTTGTATTTGATAAACCCAAAGACCCCAGCTTCTGGAATAAAACTTACATGTGACAAAAACCATTGTAAAAACTGGAAAATAGTATGGCAGGAACTAGACACAGACCAACATCTCACAGCTCGTACCAAGATAAAGTCAAAATGGGCACATAATTAAGACATGAAGAGCAATACCATAAGCAAATTAGGAGAGCAATGAATAGTTTATCTGTCAGATCTATGGAGAAGGGAAGAATTTTTGATCAAACAGATAGCATTATGAGATATAAAATGGATAATTTTGATTATGTTAAATTAAAAAGGGTTTACACAAATAAAACCAATGCAACCAAGATTAGAAGGAAAGCAGAAAGCTGGGAAACAACTTTTACATCAAATATCTCTGATAAAGGCCTCACTTCCTCAAGTATATAAAGAACTGAGTCAAATTTATAATAATACAAGTCATTCCCCAACTGATAAAGAGTCAAAGAATATGAACAGGCAGTTTTCAGATGAAGAAATCAAAGCTATTTATAGTCATATGGGAAAAAATTCTCTAAATCACTATTGATTAGAGAAATGCAAATTAAAACAACTCTGAGGTACCACCTCACAATTACCAGATTGTCTAATATGACAGGAAAGGAAAATGATATATGTTGAAGAAGATGTGGGAAAATTGGGACACTAATGTATTGTTGGTGGAGTTGTGAACTGATCCAACCATTCTAGAAAATAATTTGGAACTACGTCCAAAGGGCAATCAAACTTTGATCCAGCAATACCACTACCAGGTCTGTATCTCAAAAAGATCATAAGAAAGAAAAAAGGACCTATATATACAAAAATATTTATAGCCCTCTTTTTGTGGTGGCAAAGAATTGGGAATTGAGGGGATGCCCATCAATTGGGGAATGGCTGAATAAGTTGTGGCATATGAATGTAATGAATACAATTGTTACTGTACTTACTATGCTTCAGGCATTGAGCTTTATGTCCTAGGAATACAAACACAAGCAAAAAGAAAGAGTGTCCCTGTGCTCAAGGGAAGACAACACATAAAAGGAAGCCAAAAAGAAGTGAGGGGATGAGGGGATGAGGTGATGAGGGTTCACGGCCTGAGGGACGTGGTAGATAGTTCAGAAAGTCAGGAAAACAGCCTGGATAGACATGAAGACATAGCTGGTCTAGACATCCTCTTTAAAATGGAGCGTCTGGGAGGAGCCAGCCAATCAGAAGGAGAGGCCATAGGGGCAGAGGACACTTCCAATATGTGAAGGGGTAAGGCCAGGAGTAGGGCGAGCTTCCAGAGCAAAGGGATTTCTAGGACAAGATAAGATAATCAGGAGTACACCTTAGAGAGGAAATGGATATGGATTTAAGGAAACAGATAATGAATCTAGCAATAATAACCATACAAGTAATAGCTAACAGTTATACAATAGAGTTCTTTAAGGGTTGTGAAGTGTTTTACATCCAGGATTGCATTTGGTTTTCACATCAGCCCTGTAAGGTAGGTACTATTATTTTTTTCCATTTTATAGATAAGGAAACTGAGGCAGATAGCAGGTGTGACTCCCCTAGGGTCACACGGCTAGGAAACATCTGAGGCAGAATTCAAAATCAGGTCCAACTCCAGCACTCTGTACACTACACTACCTAGCTACCTGACAAGAAGGCATGATATTGGAGTGATGGAGGACTTTATCTGGACATATGCTAGAGGTCTTTCTCTACCAAAAGCAGAATAGTATTAATGATAATTTCATTCTTTAAAAAGGAAGAATTAAAAAAAAAAAAGCCTACATTCTAAACCTGGTTCTACCCAAAAAGGAGAAAATGGATACTAAAATGGAAATGATGGGAGCCATGGGGACTATTGGTGAGGGCAGTTTAAGTGACTATTCCATTCTAGAATTTGTGATAGGGGAGAAGAAATCCAGCCATAGTTTGATGTCTACCATAGCCATATCTAGAAATATTTGTACCTGGGACAAAGTAAGGTGTGGAAAGAAAGCAAATTCATTTGGGGAAGAATAACAGGAGTGGTATAGTTGCATCAGGAAGCAGGGAGGCCTCTTTTCAAAGGAGTCTGAAGGGCTTGGGAGATAAGATGGGCCCTGGGAGACAAATGGCACAGTGATGGTTGATGGTGATTGCCTGGGAGATAATTGCACCCTTCAGCAATAAGAGGCAAGGCAAGGTCCCAGGATGGCCCTGGAATCAGGAAGTAAGATCTTCTCTTCTACAGCTTGGTGGTTTAATGGATCAAGTAATGTATTTGGAATCAGAAAGACCCAAGTTCCAATTCTGCCTCAGACACTTACTGGCTAGGTGACCCTAGATAAGTCAGAACTTCTCTCAATCTCCATTGGGACATCTGTGAAATGGGATAATAGTAGCACCTACTTAGAAGGTTATTGTGAAGATCAGATAAGATAAAATATGGAAAGCATTTTTACAAACTTTAAACCACTGTATAAATGCTAGCTATTATTCTTATTATTATCTTTGATGTAAGAGGTACGAGACAAAGTCCTGTTCCTCCACGCTCTGACCCCTGGATTTGGGGAGAATGTATTTCAAAGTGTTCAGAGAAAAGATATGGAGGATCTCGCAGACCAAAATTCTACAAGGTAACTAAGTCCAAGAGGGAGAGGTTTAAAGATTTAGTTCCATATTGATCAAATTACTTAATGGGACTTAATAGAATTAGAGATAGATGGGAAATTGCTATACAACTTTACTCCTTCCTCCTCTAGTATTTCTAGTATTTTCCTGAAACTCTTCTGAGCCTCAGGGTAATTGATGTAGCCTGATGTAGTGAAGAGATTATTGGAAATGGAAAGAAGAGCCAGTACTTTTCCCCAGCCTCAAAAAGACTCAATAAAAGATGTTGACCAAATGGAAGCACTTACACTTTAAAGCAGGAACAGATAAATGGAATTTAGTTGCCCTGAATTAGCTAAGAGTAAGAGATTATTGGTTGGGATAGACCAGTAGTAGAGAGACCTTCAAAAGCCTAGCAAACTAAGGTATCTTTTGTGCACGGAACAGAGCAAGGCAATTGTATTTGTTTTACTTTGCCCTCGGGGCAAAATTAGGAGCAATCAATAGGTGGAATTTGTAGAGAGGTTGTAATGTAAAGGAAAACTCCTAATAATTAGAACTCTCCAAACACATAATGGAATGACTTAGAAGACAGTGGGTCACTGGAGGTCTTTAATCAGAGGCTCAATAACTACATGTCAGAGATATTCTAGAGAGGATTCTGTTCATGTACAAATTTGATGTAGTCCCTTCCAACTCAGATTCTGTGATTCTATAAACTTACTTAATCTTTCTGGGCTCATTTCCTGAACCCTAAAATTATTATAAAATAGGTGACCTTTAAGGTTTTCTAAATCCTAAATGCAATTCTAAATTCTCTGATGTCTTTATGAATTTGTGGTAGTGTACAATGGCCGCATAGGGGAGCATGATAAGAAAAGCATCGCTTAACTATGTTTAGAGACTCCAGGCAGATCTGTCTCAATCACCCGGGCATTCAATTATTCAAAGGTGACTGAAGAAGCAAACTACTCAGCTCTGGATTTGCTGAGCTGTAGGAAACGCAGGATAGCAAAATTATGGACGCAGACAGACCTCTCAGGCTCAAATTCATTACATCTTTAATAAAACAAGATAAAACCTGGAAGGTAAATCACACTTCTGTGAAGGTTTGAAACAACTCCAGAAATCAGGATTAGCAGGGACATAAACCTGTATCTGGCTATATCTATAATGCAGCAAGAAAACGGCTTTTTGAGCCACAGGTTTGATGGATGTATTCATCTCATAAGAGCATATTAAAAACATAGAGCTGGAGCTGGAAGAAGCCCCAGAGCCAGCCTACCTAATCCTACCCCTTAATTTTACAGATGAAGAAACTGAAGCAAAAAGGGGTTAAATCACTTGTCCAAGATAGCTAGGTGGCTCAGTGGATAGCACACTGAGTCTGGAGTCAGGAAGACCTAAGTCTCGGGCTCTTACTAGCTGGGTGACCCTGGGCAAGACATTTAACCTCTGTCTGCCTCAGTTTCCCCAACTGTAAAATGGGAATGATAATAATAATAATCACACCTTCCTACCAGGGTTATTGTGAAGGTCAAATGATATGATATTTGTAAAGTGCTTGGTACTGTTCTTGGCACACCATTATCATTGTACATATATATTATGATATAATAATATATTATGTGTATATTTTGTATATATATGCATGTGTGTATGTATGTATATACATACATATACATTAAGTATTCACTTTAACAAAATAGCTGCTGACACAGAGTAGATATATCAATTTGATCAGAACCTAGAAACCATACAATTTAGTTGCAGATAACATTTAGTACAACAGAACACAGTAAACACTTATTTGGGACAGAATCTACCATGATGGGGGCAGCTAGGTGGCGCAGTGGATAGAGCACCAGCCCTGGATTCAGGAGGACCTGAGTTCAAATACGGCCTCAGACACATAACACTTGCTAGCTGTGTGACCCTGGGCAAGTCACTTAACCCCCATTGACCAATTAAAAAAAAAAAAAAAGAATCTACCATGATAGCTCAGTTAAAATTCTTGGATCCCTGAAATTTGCATTTGTCTAGCACTTTACAGTTTCCAAAGCCCTGTTGGCCCTCACAGTGACCAAACAAGAAACTGGGAAGCATTATTATGCCTTGTTTAAGGAGGAAAAAATTACAGCCCAAAGAGAGGAGCTGGGACTAGAACAAAGGTCTCCTGGTTCCTTATTTGGCACCCCTTCATTCACCTCAGTGCCTTTCAATGGTTCCCATAATCACAGAATTTCACGTCGTCTGGGTCAGTAAGCCTCTTTCAGTATTGCCCAGTTGTTGATGGACTGCCCAAATTTCTCCATGAAAGTTTTTTTTTTTAATGGGTTCAAATTCTGACTCAGACATTTAACAGATGTGTGGGCAATGCGTGTAACCTCTTAGCCTCAGTTTGCTCATCTGTAAAATGACAGGGTTTGGGACTTGATGACTTGTAAGATCCCTTCTGGCTCCAAATCTGTTTTTGTTTTGGTTTTTATGATAAGGAGGCAATGACATGTTGTGGAAAGAGCAAAGAATTTGAACTCTGATGGTTCTGCTTAGCTCATGGTTCTGCTACTACATGTGCAACCTTGGACAAACAATCTGGGACTCAATTTCCTTCCCTGTAAATTGAAGGCATTCAGCTATCTATAAGGTTTCTTTCAGCTCTCAATCCTACGACCCTTAAAACCCAAATATAATAATAGATCACACACGTATAGTTCTTTAAGGTTTGTGAAATGCTTTATGTAAGTTATCTCATTTGAAATATACAATAACTATTTTAAGTAGGTGCTATTATTGGCACCCATTTTCCAAAGAGGAAAGGAAAGTTGAAGGAAGTTGAGTGACTTGCCCAAACTCTTATGAGGAGTAAATGTCTGAGGCAGGTTTTGAGACCAGGTGTGTCTCCAGTTCTAACACCTTATCCACTATGCCATATTGCCTCCTACTAGCAAATAGATGAATTCTCCCAAATGTTGTCAACATACTTGTTCACACTTAAAGCCAAGGAGTAGCTTCTCTGCTACTGAGGCAGTTTCTGAGAGTGGGATCATATCCCTTTATTACCATGCTTCTGAAGCCATTTAGATTCCTTGCTTGCACCCATGCTAATGAAAGAGAACAGCACATGAATGACTCACTGGATATAGAATTAGTGTTTATGAGTATTTCCTGAATTTACTTGGATTTTCCATTGTGCCTCAGCTCTTTTTCTTTATTGTAGAGAACTGAAGGCTGGCCATGGATTCCTATTGGGAACAGCCAGTAAGTAGGGGGTTGCTAGTGACAGCAAGTCTAATTTTATTTAGAAATAATTAAGTTACAAATTATATTAAAGATAATAAACCCACTAAACTAAATGTTGCAATGGCTATTATCTATTCATGTTTAGCTTGTGGAACATGAAATGGGTATAAAATAAAACATAGTGTTTATAGTGCTTTTAAATAATAACATAATTGAATCTTAATAGGTTCATTACTTTCTACATCAAAGATTTGCAAGGACATTGTTCATTTTCATCTTTATTAAATGTGTTTGTCAACATTATTTATATATTTTCATTAACATCCATTTATTGCTGACTTTATTTTTGTTTATCTAACCACAAGTCTTAATGTGATTAATAAAAGATAATCAGAATTTCCTAATTAAGGTACAAGATTAGGCAGAGGCATGTCACATATGAAAAGAGTTATGAATTTGGCATCAGGAAGTCTCACATTCCAATCCTGCCTTAGATACTTACTAGTTCCGGGAAAGGCATTTAATTTCTCTAAGTCTCAGTTTCCTCATCCGTAAATAATAGTACCTATCTCACTGGGGTTATTATCAAGGTCCAATGAGAAAATCTATGTGAAGCACTTTGCAAATCTTATAGCACCAAGTAAATGTCAGTTATTATTATTCTGTCAGTAACATAACCTGTGGCCCAGCAGGGTACAGTTAGAACCCTATACTCTGAGGTTCCATAGATCAAGAATGACTTCTCAAAACTTAGTTGGCATTGTGCAAGCTCCTTAGGCTTTCTGGAGAACCTCAGAATTCATCTCATGTCTAGGTCTCTACATGTGAGTAAAAGGGTCCTCAGTTCTCTTTGAAAGCTCTCAAGCTAAGGTAAAGTATGTGTGTGTTGTTCGTGGAGATTATGTATGTCCATATGGGACTGTCTAGGTGTGGCTCACAAGGAGTCAGTCTCACGTGCTCAACCCACCCTTCTCCAAGGAAGACTGACTCTTTTGAAGAGGGGAAACAGGAAATTGGTATCAGAGGCTGACTACTCTGCTCTCATCAGAGAAAGGGTACTGGGTTAGAATTCTCTCTATTGCCTCCTCCTCTAAATACTGTTAGTCTAGTGGGAAATAACTTCTAGTTTCAAGGTAAGCTACTGATTGTTATCTCTTAATGGGGAAAGAGTACCCCAAGCTATATATCTCAGTCTTGACCTCCTTCCCACCCAATGCCAGTAATACAAAGACTACAGGTAATAAATAGCAAATAAGCCCATTTGTCAAGCAGATAACAAACAGAAATCAGAGAAGGCATAAAGATGAGAATATGCCAGACAATACATAGAGTGAATGAACTCCCCCATCATGAGAGAGATAGCTCTACTGAACCAAGAGAAAATCCCAGATCTCACACAAGCAGAAATTCCTTGAAATCTCTACTACGATAACCTGGGGTTAGAGTTGTGACTGAGGTGTCACTTTCTCAACATGTTGACTTCTCCCCAGTGTCTTTCTCTCCCTTCATGGACCTCTCTTTAAAGAAAATCTGGAAGCATGTGATATGTCTCTCAAAAATGGAAGCCAGAAATCAGGATATCTCTTCTCCCAAGCTTGCTCCCAAACATTGAGTAATCAGTTTCCACAGTGAGGAGTCTTATGCAAATGGATTGGAGCCACAGGTTACAGTAATAATATATAACAGAGACAGGACAGCCTTTGTTTCTCCCCACCAAAAAAAATGTCCAAAACAAAAAAATGACATTAAAAACCCATAAGCAATCAAGACAGTGTCCTTTTGGCGATAAGAAATCCTGTCTTTTTCCTAGGCTTTAGCACCACCTTGTCATCAAAACTTGCTGGGAAAAGAGATACCTTGGGATTGCCAAAGAGGCTACACTTTCCCATTGGGTCTACACTATCCAAATAACCCACAGGAATTAGAGGGCAAGTTCCAGGTTTGTTCATCTACATTATGACTCTGACTTTTGCTACACCTCCTATAGCCAAGTTTCTTCCTCTTCTCTCCAGAAGGCTGAGACTAAATTTTTTTTTACCATTTCTTTGCCAAGAAAAGCCCAAATGGGATAACAGAGTTGGATACAACTGAAAAACAAGTGAACAACCACTGTTCCAGATGCTAATGTCTATCTGTGGTCAATTCTTTCTCCACCTGGTGATGTTGATCTATCAGTTCCTTTGTAAGCTCAGATCCCACTGTATGCCTCTACCTGGTATATACAATCCCTGGTCCAAAAAAATCATCCCAAATGCCATTCCAATCATCTTGACGAAATTTAAATGAATCAAATAGCACTTCACCCAAAGGTATTCCCCAACCCCATTAAGGAGATTTGAACATAGTTCCAAATGAGGATGTTGTAGCTCTCAAAGACACACAATCAAAGTCTCAAAGACCTTAACCTTCAACTCTCTTGTCACCCTCTACACTAGAAAATGGTATTTAAATTTTCTCCTTGTAAGTATATTGCTAAAGAATAAGGGTGAGGGAACTTTAGACTGGGAGCCACATTTGGTCTTTAGTTTGATTTAACAGAATATTTTTCTACTTACTACTGCTAAAGCCCAGAAGACGATTTCCAACTGGAATGATCTGGTTGTCCCATTACAGTAGACCTTATCAAGATTTAACGTTGGTCAGAAGATAACACACTGAAGGCCACATTCCAAGTGAAAGACAGTGTGACCTCTGATTAATACTTGAAACCTACTGAATCTCTTTTCCTCTGCCTTTCATTTCCCTTTTGGCCTTCTGTCTCTGTCATTGTGCATCGATCTTTCTCTGATGTTGCATCTCCCATCTCTGCTCTTTCTTATCCCTCTATTTTTTTCTTTCTTTTCATCTTTACTCCTTTAACTGATAACAGTATAAAACTGACTTGTATTTTTTAGAATATACTATACTAAATCGAATTGTATTTTTATTGATATTTTTGTTTTAATATCATCTTAATTTCCAATATCCCTTCTTCCTCTCCTAAAAAGCTATCTCTTGTCACAAAGAAAAAAATAGAGAGAAAAAGCTAATTCAATAATAGCACCCCACAATTAGTCAAATCTTCAACCATACGTAATATCCAACACCCATAACCCTCATCTCTGCACAAAAAATGTATATTGCCTCAACTCTGCTCTGTGAATTATATTTTTTTAATTATTTTCACATTGTCCTTATTGAATCAAGTTTTACATCTTTCTTTTACTTTGAAAAACAAATGAGATGAGTGTTTCAAATTTCCCTAAGGAAGGAAAACTACTCAATTAAGTTATTTTCTATATAGGGGGCTCAACTGTTTTTTTGTTTGTTTGTTTTTTAGTAATTGTTTCTCCTGTGGGTCAATGTCCCTTGACAGAAATAAAAATATCTCTACCTCTGCTATAGAAAGAAAAAAATGTAAGTGCCCCCTCTTAGATGTTCATAATTTGGTTGTGGGTTAGGGGACTTAATTGTTATGATAATTGTTGGTCTTAATATCTACAGTATAGGAAATAAATGAATAAAAAGATATATCAACAAAAGCTTAACAAAATCAAGTCAAAAATAACCCATGAATGTTGAAAATAATGGTTGAGAAGAAAACCAGAAGATAATTTCTCAAAGCCTTTGTTGTTACTACTCCCCAGCAACACTCAGGGATGCTCTAAAAAAGAGAAAAGGAACTGTAGAAGATAGAATCTGGGTACCCCTATGAATGGTGAACTACAAAATTTTTCTTGAGGGTTAGGAATTGAAAACTGCTTATGAATGGGAAAGAGACTAAAAGATGAAAGGAAATCCCAGAGGGCCTACAAAAGGAATAGAAAACTTAAAAAAGAGGAGATAGAAATGAGGAGGGAAAGCAAGCCTGTTGCCAATCCTTAAAACACCCTCAAAATCCACTTTATGCAAAGAGATTGGCATCAAATAGGGGTAATGCCTTCCCACAGGGTATTGTGTTCAACATACAATGGCCACTGTAATGAAAGTATGACAATATGGAAGATAACATAATTCTTCTTGCTCAATTTTAATTCCTCTTCATCAATTTTTGCATTCAATCAAGCTACTCAATATGCAAATTAATTTGTGATTGCATATAATTACTGTACAAGAGTTTCTAGACTAGATAGGGAGTCTATGGAACTAAATTTGAGTTTCTGACCTCCATATCACCCTGTACAAGTAACACTGAACTTAGTCTTAGTTCCTCATCTGTAAAGTGGAGATCACAGTACATACACTAACTACCTTACATAGCAGTAGATAACAGCAATATAGTAGCACTGAGGCAACAAATATTTTGACCGTTGAAGAATCACTACGCTGTGGCTCTCTTTGATTGACCAATAGGTCCCAGGTGAAGCCCCATAGTTTAGTCTCTGATTGGCTCAGAGTGAATGTAACAGAAATTGTTTCTGTTTTGGCGAGAAACCCTGAAAGTCTTCCCCTCCCACATTGATTTTTTTTTCACTAGATAAAAGAGGCCTCTTTTCTTACCTATCGTTAATCACAGAATTGACATTGCTTCTGTCAAGCTGAGACCTGCGAAAGACCTTAGCTTAGAAAGGCCAAGGTCTCCCACTGCATCCAGGGCCATCTCCAGTCGCCCTATCTGTTTCTTGCTACTGAACCCAGATGGCTCTAGAGGAGAAAGTGAGGCCGGTGATTTTGCATGGCCTTCCCTCACTTAAATCCAATTCACTTGCATGTCATAGCATCACCTCCCTGATGTCAAGAACAAACAACACCTGGAGCAGGGCTACACAAGCCCACAAGAGCTGGCCTACTGTACTACCTCTTGTTCTAGACCCAGAAGCGTGGTTTGGACCAGGTTCACTCTGGGGGACTTGACCTCCAGGGATATTCAATGGGTTTTTAAATGCCCCACCTTAGTCCCCCCTAAATGATCTTAATTATAATAAATTAGATTATGGGTCACAAGTCTAGGGGCTCCTCAAAAGGGAGAAAGCAAAAAAAACAGGTGTAACACGAGTTGGGCATGGGATAGGTCATTTATTTTTATACATATAAAAAAGGCTAAAATAGTAAAGATTAATAGAGTAGGATTCAGTAACCTATCAGGTCTCAGTAACAGCTTATAACTACTGGTACAATCTGCTAGAAGGATGAAACTTAAAATTGATCATAACATGAAGCACTTTGTGGGATTTCTGATTAAGCATTTTACATTTTACATTTGCTGAGCAACATCTCCATAAAAGTCCCTATCCTCTGGCAAATCATGACAGGGGATTAGGGTCCTCTTATTCTCATTAGTCAGTGATTTTTCCAATGCAAAAGCTTTTCTTGCCACCAACTCCACCTCATTTAGACCAAGGTCCTCAGACCTCTCAAGCCCATAAGGTCACTTCCATGCCTTGATTCATCCATCGGGGCCGGGGGGGGGGGGGGGGGGGGGGGGGGGGGGGGGGAAGCAGTTCTCATTCATGCAAGATCAAGAAGATACAAACACAAAAGAAGCAAAGGCAATTGGGGACCCTAGTGCAACCCCCCACCTCTAGAATACTGGGGTAGTGAATAACCAATCCTTCCCCACATTCTCATACATCACACTAGTTCCGTGATGCCACTTAGAAAGTCATAGCTGATAAGGGAGGTAGAAAGGAAAAGAGGACTAGAGATGGGCTGGTAATTCAGTTTGGAAAGCCATTGAGTCATTAGCTCTGCTGGCTCAGCAGCCAATCAAAGTGAGAATCCTTTAACCCTGGTTCATAATCAATCAATTCATCAATAAACATTTATTAAGTGCCTGCTATTTACCAGGCACTATGCTAAACACTGGTGACACAAAAAGAGGAAAAAGGCAGTCCCTGCCCTCAAAGAGCATACAATCTAATGGGGGAGAGAATATGCAAACAAATATATGCAAAGCATGATATATACAGGATAAATAGGAAATAATTAACTGAGAGAAGGCACAAGAATTAAGAGGGGTTGGGGAAGGCTTGCTGTAGAAGGTAAGATTTTAATTGGGACTTCAAGGAAGCCAGGGAGATCAGCAGTCGGGAGTGGAGAGAGGAGAGCATTCTAGGCATTGGGAATAGCCAGAGAAAATGCCAGAAGCCAAGAGATGGAATGTCTTGTTTGTAGAACAGCCAAGAGACCAGTATCACTGGATGGAAGAATATAGGTCAGGGAGTAAGATATAAGAAGACTAGAAAGGTTGGGGGGAAGGGGAGAACCTAGGTTATGAAGGATTTTGAATGCCAAACAGAACATTGAATATTTCATCCTGGAGATGATAGGGAACCACTGAAGTTTATTGACATGTTTAGACCCGGGCTTTGGGAGAATCACTTCAGTGGCCGAATGGAGAATAGATTGGAGTGGGGAAGAGAGGTAAGGCAGGCAGACCCACCAGTAATCTAGTGTAGTAATCCTGACATGACCAAAGTCCTTTCTGATTGACAGGAAGTAATCAGGGAATGTCTAAATCTGTTCTAGGTCAGTAAGCATTTATTAAGTACCTACTGTGTTCCAAGCATTCTGCCAAATGCTGGGGTTACAAAGAAAGACAAAAGACAGTACCTGATCTCAAAGAGCTCACAGTCTATGTTATAGCTATAAAGGCTTTTGCAAAGTATTCTATAAATACTAGTGTTAGCAGGATTTTTACTGAGCCACATTCTAACCTGAGAATGCTTGGAGCCTCACAAAGTAAGCCTAGAGAGGCAGTGCCAGTAATCAAGTAGTTTAGTTAATCAGTTTCAGAGTAAGGAATGTTCTCTTTGCTGAAGTAAAAGCACAGGTTATATACTTAAATCACAACTGGGGAAGAAGGGGGGAGGGTGGATTACACACAATCATTTAGTGATTTCCCACAAGAAACCCATAAGTCCCACAATACAATTCTGGAGTCAAGTCTTTGGGGGTTGTGATCACCTCCCCTAAAGTACAGAACCATAGTTCTGTGACTGAAACAGGTTCTACAGTCTTTGATTCGCTTCACTTCAGGTATCATGCAAGGTTTGATTTATCAGTTCAAGCTGCATTGTGAGAATAACTCACACAACAGAAAAGGCAGCTCTTGAGAAAACAAAATTATTAGTACATTCATTGCACATATCATATTAATTAATATGAAAATTTTAAATTAATTTCCCTCCAGCTTTCATTATTATGATTCCCATAAGCTCCCATTTTTTTGTCTTTTATCTTTTTTTTTTTGCAGGAAAAGGAATTTTTTTTTAATTTTTATTTTTAGTTTTCAACATTTACTTCCATAAGATTTTGAGTTCCAAATTTTCACCCCATCTCGCCCCTCCCCCCACCCCAAGATAGCATGCATTCTGAATACCCCTTCCCTAGTCTGCTTTCCCTGCTATCTCTCCCCCTCTTCCCCTTCTATTTTCCTGTAAGGCAGGATAGATTTCTGTACCCCATTTCCTGTATTTCTTATTTCCCAGTTGCATGCAAAAGCATTTTTTTTAACATATGTTTTTAAAACTTTGGGTTCCAAATTTTCTCCCTTCCTCCCTCCCCACCCACCCTCATTGAAAAGGCAAGCTATACATGTGCAGTTATGCAAAACACTTCCATAGTAGACATGCTGTGAAAAACTAACTCTATTTCCCTTAATCCTATCCTGCCCCCCTATTTATTCTATTCTTTCTTTTGACCCTGTCCCTCCTCAGAAGTATTTGCTTCTGATTACTCCCTTTCCCAATCTGCCCTCCTCTCTATCATCCCCCTACTCTCTTGTCCCCTTCCCTTCCTATTTTCCTGTAGGGTAAGACAGATTTCCATACCCAATTGAGTGTGTATGTTATTCCCTCCTTAAGTCAAATCCTATGAAAATAAGATTCACTCATTCCCTCTCACCTTCCCCCATTTCCCCTCCACTGTAAGAGCCTTTTCTTTTCTGTTTTTTTTTGTGAGATAATTTACCCTGTTCTACCTTTCCCTTTCTCCTTCTCCTAGTATAATCCTCTCTCACCCCTTAATTTTATTCTCCAGATATGACCCTTTCATCTCCAACTCACCCTGTGCCCTTTATCTAACTATCTATCTATCTATCTATCTATCTGTATACATACATATAATTTTTTCCCTCCAACTACCCTAATACTGACAAAGGTCTCATGAGTTACAAATATCATCTTTCCATGCAGGAATGTAAACAGTTCAACCTTAATAAGTCTTTTATGATTTCTCTTTCCTGTTTACCTCTTCATGTTCCACTTGAGTCTTGTATTGGAAAGTCAAATTTTCTATTCAGCTCTGGTCTTTTCATCAAGAATGCTTGAAAGTCCTCTATTTCACTGAATGACCATTTTTTCCCCTGCAGGATTATACTCAGTTTTGCTGGGTAGGTGACTCTTGGTTGTAATCCTATCTCCTTGCCCTCCGGAATACTATATTCCATGCCCTGCGGTCCCTTAATGTAGAAGCTGCTAAATCTTGTGTTATCCTGATTGTGTTTCCACAATGCTTGAATTGTTTCTTTCTGGCTGCTTGTAATATTTTCTCCTTGACCTGGGAGCTCTGGAATTTGGCTACAATATTCCTAGGAGTTTTCCTTTGGGGATCTCTTTCAGGAGGAGATAGGTGGATTCTTTCAATTTCTATTTTGCCCTCTGGTTCTAAAATATCAGGGCAGTTTTCCTTGATCATTTCTTGAAAGATGATATCTAGGCTCTTTTTTTGATCATGGCTTTCAGACAGTCCAGTAATTTTTAAGTTCTCTCTCCTGGATCTATTTTCCAGGTAAGTTGTTTTTCCAATGAGATATTTCACACTGTTTTCTAATTTTTCATTCTTTTGGATTTGTTTTACCGTGTCTTAATTTCTCATAAAGTCACTAGCTTCCAATTGCTCTATTCTAATTTTTAAGGAAGTATTTTCTTCAGTAATCTTTTGGACTTCCTTTTCCATTTGTCCAATTTTGCTCTTTAGGACATTCTTCTCTTCATTGGCTTTTTGGACCTCTTTTGCATTTGGGTTAGGCTATTTTTTAAGGTGTAATTTTCTTCAGTATTTTTTTGGGTCTCCTTTAGCAAGCTGTTAACTTGCTTTTCATGATTTTCTTGCATCACTCTCATTTCTCTTCCCAGCTTTTCCTCTACTTCTCTTACTTGCTTCTCAAAATCCCTTTTGAGCTCTTCCAAGGCCTGGGACTGATTCATATTTTTCTTGGAAGTTTTGGATGTAGGAGCTTTGACTTTGTTTTCTTCTTCTGGTTGTATATTTTGATCTTCTTTGTCACCAAAGTAAGATAATATAGTCTGACTCTTTTTGTGCTTCTTGCTCATGATCCCAACCAGTTACTTGAGTTTTAAACTCTTTGTTAAGGTAGGAGTCTGCTTCCAATGTGGAGAATGTACTGTCCCAATCTTCAGGGGTTTATACAGCTGTTTTCAGTGATACTTCCAGGGACCTGAAAAGTGTCAGTTCTTCCAAGGTGCTATGATAAGGGGCGAGGTGTTTCCTCTCCACCGCCACAGCAAGCTCCACCATGCCAGCACTCCTCCTCGCCCCAGGACCGCCCCTCAGAACTGTGACTCAGATCCAAGCATGGGCAAAGCAAGAGATCTCTGCCTCAGCCCTGGCAAAGAGATCCTTGCAGTCCCCCTCTGATCAGCCACTTGATCCCCCCTCTGTGGGCTGGAAGCTCAGGAAACAGCCGCTGCCCTGAGGGCACACTCTGGATTTGCAGCTGAAACCTAGCTTCTTCTCTCACCCGCAGTAACAGACTTTTCCCACTGACCTTCTAAGTTCTTTGGCATTTGTAGGTTGAAAAGTCTGGAAACTGCCACAGCTGCCCATGATTCAGTCCTCTGGGGCCTGCTCCAGGGTCACTGAGGCCTGCGTGCCCACGCCGAACTGCACTCCTCTCCCAACCCAGCGTGATATACCTTTCCAATCAGTCATGCAGGTTGTCTTGGGCTGGAAATTTGTTTTACTCTGTTTTTTTGTGGGTTCGGCTGCTTTAGAATTTGTTTAGAGCCATTTTTTATAGGTATTTGGAGGGGTTTGGGGGAGAACTCTAGCAAGTCACTGCTTTCCCTCCACCATCTTGGCTCTGCCCTTCTTTTATCTTTTTAAAAATGGTATTGATAGCTTTTATTTTTACATTACCTTCATTTCTAGGTATATCCCTCTCCCCTCCCCAGAGAGCCATCCCTTGTAACAAATAATAAAAAAGAAAAAGGTGAGGGGGAGCAGTTCAACAAAACTAACAAACACATCAACCAAATCTGATAGAGTATTTAATGTTCCACACCCATAGTCTCCCATCCCTGGAAAGAAGCCAGAGAGGTGCATTCTCTGCTCTCTTTTTCAGGAACAAGACTGGGCATTATAATTACATAGCATTCAATTGTTGATTTTTTTTTTTAACATTTACATTGATGTAGTCATTGTGTATACTGTTTTCCTGGTTCCCCTTACTTCACTTTACATCAACTTTTATGTCTTCTCATGCTTCCCTGTATTCTTCACATGCATCATTTATTACACCCTGGTAATATTTGGTTATATTAGCATACATAATGTGAGCCATTCCTGAAATAATCGGCACCGATTTTGTTTCCAGTTCCTTTCTACCACACAAAGTATTGCTATAAATATTTTGGTATATGTAGGAGATTCCAATGTATGACCTCCTAGGAATACACGCCTAGCAATGAAATCTCTGGGTTGAAGAATATGGATATGTAAGTAACTTTGTTAACATAATTCAAAATTGCTTTTCAGAATAGCTGGGTCTGTTCAGTGCCACCATCAGTGTACTAGGGGATGGAGAAAGAGAATAAACATTTATATAGCACTTATTATGTGCCAGTCATTATGCTAAGCACTTTTTAACAAGTATTATTTCATTTGATATTAGTGTGTCTACCTTTCCACATCCCTCTCAAGATTGACTACTTCCATTTTGTCACTTTCCTGCCAGTGAAGTGAAACCTGGGTCCTTTTGATTTGCATTTCTCTTATTAATAGTGACTTGGAGCGATCTTTCATGTGATTTCCATGTACTCTTCCAGATAGAGGAGGAATGAACATAATATAAGGAGACATTATGTGTGGCATTACTACTTTATCATTACCCTTCAAATATCTATCTCAATATATAACACCAATGGGCCAGTTTTATAGGCTTTTAAATAATATATACAATGCTCTTTCAACAGTACTCCTGATTATAACATCTTGATAATCAGAAGTAGGGCAAAGTTTAGGGATGGAGGAAAAACAAAAAGATTGGTATTTAATTTATAGATCTACAACTGGATAGGATATTCATATGTGAATGAATTGTAAGATTCTCCATATTTAGTGTTATTATGTATAGTTACAGTAAATTCCTCCATCATAGTAAAATAAAGAAAGAGTGTCCTTCCAGGGGGCACCCAATTGATTTACCTCATTGATTCCATAGTAGCACGATGTAGTGGACAGAGTGCTAAATTCGAAGTCAGGAGACTTGACTTCTAGTCCCAACTCTGATACTCCCTAAATAACAAAAATAGCATTCATATAGTACTTTAAGATCTGTAAAATACCTTACAAATAATATCTCATTTATCCTCATAACAAATCTATGAGGTGGGCGTTATCATTATTCCCACTTTACAGATAAGAAAACTGAGGCAAAGGATAAGTGACTTTCCCAAGGCTAGTAAATGTCTAAGACAGTGTTTTGTTTTGTTTTTCATTTATTTATTTATTTTTGGCTAGGCAATGGAGTTAAGTGACTTGCCCAGGGTCACACAGTAAATATCAAGTGTCTAAGGCCAGATTTGAACTCAGGTCCTCCTGACTGCAGGGCTGGTGCTCTATCAACTCTAAGGCAGTATTTGAATTCAACTCTTTTGATTTGTGTCCAGAGATCTTTATCTACCATTCTACTTACCTGTCTCTAGAATGCTATAAAGGAAAAAATGCTGAATTTGGAATCATAGGAGCTGACCTGTATGACTTTGGGCAACTCACTTAACCTCCATAAATTGTAATTTATATATCTGTATATAAGCAGTAGACATAACTGATGGAGCAAGCCAAGTTGTCAACGTGCTGGGTAGAGGTAGGCTCCCTTCACAGAAGTGTGGCTTTCTGAAGCTTCCTCTTCCCTCAGAGACAGAGTTTTCTTTTAAAATGTACTATGCCCAAAATGGCAGCTACCAATGGTTTGAAAGTGAAAGTAGCTTACTCAAACTTTGCCCACTTATAGATCTTATCAGGACATCTTATTAGTTCATATCTTCAACTCTTACTCAGCCCTCCAGCTCTACTGCAGGCCCCTGGGCTTCTGATTGATGAGCCTTCACCAGAACTAGCCTGTTCCAGACCCACTATGGCTGCTGCTCCCTGGCCCTCTTCATGCCAGGCTTTTATGCTTTGCCCTCCATCGTGGTCTAGCACCGTAGTTCTGTCCTGTACCCCTGGACTTCTGATTGATCAGCATTCACCATAACAAGACCAATCCAGGCCCAACATACCAGTATTCCCTGGCCATCTTTATGACATGTCCTACATACATATTACCACCCCCACAACTCTGCTCACCATCCCTGTGATTTCTCTGACCAAAACGTCCCTTCCTGGCTACCACTTCTCAATATTTGTTTTCTTCCCCTGTGAAGCTCCTTGAAGATAGGAATTCTCTTGTTTTTTGTCTCTGTATACCCAGTGCTTAGATCTGCTATTGGGCAATCATCAAGAGCCAGAGTGATTTGTCAAGTAGCTACATTTGAATCCCACTGGGCTTTATCAAAGTCCAGTTTTCCAGAGCTATATTTCAAGAAATCATAAATGGAAACTACATGAGACAAAGGAGTTAATTGTCCCAGTTTGGGGGGGGGGGGAGTGATAGAATAAATAAGTAGGGGAAACATCTAGCCCCCAAACCCCAAAGTATCTTGCCAAGTACAAACGAAAAAAACTTATATTCCTTTGGACAGAACACCCACATGTAAGGGTATAACTCTTCAAGTGGACAGAGGAAAAAGAGGAGGAGGAAGAAGAGGGGGAAATAGCAGCATTGCCCAAATGGAATTGGCCCTTGGGGCCCCAGGAGGCAGCTACTATTACTCACAGATTGTTGTTCACCCTTTGTTCTCAAAGGTCCAATGACATCAGGAGGGTGATGTCTTGACTTGTAAGTGAATTGGATTTAAGTGAGGCAGGGCTGTGAAAAGTCATCAGCCCTTCTCTTCCAGAGTCATATGAGCCCAGTGGCAAGACTTGGGTCAGGACTGATTCCCAACACTCCATCACCACCTGAGTTTAGGAAATTCTGAGAAGACTGTCCAACCCCCAGACAGCTCCCTGTCTCCCTCTGATCCATGTCTAAGCCTTTTGGCTGAGCTTCAAAAAGGTAGATTATATGTATAATATGAAGAGATTGGACTAAATGGTTTCTGAGGACCTCTGCAATTCTAAATCTTGTGAATTTCCCCAGGTGTCAGTTTCCTTATTGGTAAAATGAAGGAGATACACTAGATGACCTCTAAGGTCTCTTTCTAGCTCTCATATTTGATGTATTGTTCAGTATTTAAAGATCTTCTAGGAGAAAAGATATCAATATATCATAAGACAGATTTAAAAGAAGCTCTTTAGGTAAGATTTGTATCAACAATATGTCTCCTTCAGAAGCAAATACAGCTTCATGTTGCTGCCCCCCAAAAGCAATAATTCCCTACTTGTCTGATAAGGATGGGATTTATAGTGAGGCCTAGTATGTATCATTTCTGTTGGTCTAGTTATATCCCCTGCCTGAAAGTTCCATCCATTTCTTCAATAGTCCTGAAAAAAAAATAAGATACTTGTCTTTATTCATGGGGAGAGGGAAGGCAGTAAAGTGACAGTCACTTTGGTTTGAAAGAAACTTGCTCAGTAAGAAATAGTGGGAATCTCAAGTTACTTCCTTCCTTTTAAAGCCAAATTCATCGAATGTAAGTTCTATACCTACTATCTCTATTTCCTAACCATTTATTTCCTTCTTAGCCAGCTCCACTATAACTTGTACCCTAACCCTCTACTAAAACTGCTCTCAAAGTTTGCCAGACTCCTTCCTTCTTAAAAAATTCTGAAAAATATACTGTATCGTTTCTCATTCTCTTCAATCTTTATATGGTATTTGAAGCCCTGAGTTCAAGTCCCATTTTTGATCCTTACCACCTGAGTGAATTTGGGCAATGCATTTAGGCCTCTCTGAGTCTGTTTGGGGTGGTTAGGTGGTACAGAGGATAGAGGGCTGGACTTGGAATCAGAAAAGCCTGAGTTCAAATCCAGCCTCAGACATTTACTAACTGTATGACCTTGGGCAAGTCACTTAACCCAGTTTGCCTCAGCTTCCTCATATGTAAAATGAGCTGGAAAAGGAAATGGCAAACCATTCCAGCATTCTTGCCTAGAAAAATCCAAATGGGGGTACTAAGAGTTGGACGTGACCGAAAGGACTCAACAGCAACAGAACCTTAGTTTTCCCATCTGTGAAATGACAAGGTTTGGCTATATAGTTTCCAAAATACCTTCCACCTCTAAACCCTAAGATCCTAGGATTAATACTGCATACAACACTGATTTTTACTTGTCATGACTTCCTTGCCCTCTGTATTCAGTCCCATATGGATTAGCATTTGGTTGCTCTCCTTCCATATGTACTAGTTTTGTTTTTCTGCTTAGACTGTCAGCTCATGGTGGGCGGGGATCATTTGTTTTCGGTATTCTCTGTACAGTGACCAATACTTTACTGGACACCTAATAGGTACTCAATACAAACTTTCATGTACTTCTATATATAGTGATTGGTTGAATCAAAAGCACGGAGACCACCATGCTTTGGGTCAAGAGGCACAGCCACTAGAAGGAAATATTCTGTGCTTCTGAAGCAGCCAGTATGATATTGCCGCCTTATCAGGATTCAGAGTTTGCAGTTTTCTTCCCTTTTACAGCTTTGAGGAACAGTGCACTGGCTGCATCTGTTTTCATGGGATCCCTGGCAATTTAATAAAACCAGCATAGAGAAGGCAACTCAGCTAGGGAAGAACATTTAACCAGCACAAAGGTAAAATGATTTGAATATGCCTGGTAAAGGGTAAGGAAGCTGCCGCTCAATTGAACCTGTGCTGTGTTGATTGTACCTGGAGGGAAGTAAAGTACAAAAGACAAACGCAGTGTTTTCTAGAAGCAAATTTCTTCCAGTAGTTTCTTTGACAATGCTTAGGGCTATGGGAGGGCAATTTTGAGTTGTGTTGAAGTGTAAAAGATGACAATGTGTAGCCAATGTTAAGCTAAAAATGTGCTAAAAAAAAATTCTATTAGTGCTTTGTTCCTCACCCCAAAGACTTTAACACATAATAATGGACATATCCTTATATTGAAGAGGTGTAGGGGTTTTGGGGTTCTCCTAGATGCACAGAGGCACCCCAAGATCATGGGAGGTTTTGGGGTGCTGGGAAAAGCCCCAAACTGTGGCGCAGATCTGCCTGAAGAAATTCAACCCAAATCTTCTTCCAGCCAGAGAAAAAGTTTATTAAAGATAAAGCATATAGGCCAGACTCCCAAGGAACCCAAACATCAGTGATCTAAATGGGGGCTAAGGTAGTCAGGTGACACTCGTAAGGACTAGCGGGCTTGAGGCAGTCTCAGCCTTTTGGGGGTGAGGAAAGCTCAGCTTCTAAATGGGGGCTGGGGGCTAAGGAGGCCAGGTTACCCTCCAGCAGGCTTGAGAAACCCTCAGCCCCTGGGCTTAAGAGAGTCTCAGCATCTGAGTGGGGGCTGGGGTGGATAGGCCATGTGACCTTGTGAGGACAAACAGGCATGAGGCAGTCTCAGCCTTTTGGGTATGAAGAAAGCTCAACTGGTGAATGGGGGCAAAGGTGGTCAGGCCAGGTGACACTCATAAGGACAAGCAGGCATGGCAGTCTCAGCCTCTAGGCTTGAGAAATTCCCAGCATCAGAATGAGGCAAAGGTGAATCTTAAGTACAGAAAGACTATGGGAGGGATTTAGGAGTAGCCAAGTAGTTTGGGGTGACAGGAGGCAGGGCCTAGGGAGATCTGGATGGGAGTGGCTAGTAAGCTGGGGTGAACAAAACTCCTGGGTCCTAGACCTCGTGGGGCCTAGCTGGGATTAAGGGTGGGAAATGGCCAAAGGCCATAGGAAAGTAAAACAATGGGAAAGGCCAGTTGAAGGGGGGGAAGTGATTGGAAAAAAAAAAGGGTCCAGGTGTTTGGAAGGTCTGAGAGATTTAAACAGGCAATGAGAATAGATAATTAAGAGAACTGCAAGGGGGAAGTTTGCTTTCAAATGGAGCTAAAGAGAGACACACAGGAGCCAGGTTCTTTTCAGGGTCTGGGAGGAAAGATGCATATCAAAACGGCCAGGCCTGAGGCTTTGGAAAAGGGCTTAACAATAAAACTATTAGTGGCAAAGGTCTGGCTTTTGAAACTGAATGAAACCCTCTTCAATATAATATGACTGATTTGAACCCGAGTAGGGGACTTGATCAGGAGTAATCAAATGTGCTAATGATTAATGATCTGCAAGGTGACTCTTGTTATTGTCTTTCAGTAGAGTCTGACTCTTAATGACTCCATTTGGGGTTTTGTGGGCAAAGATACTGGAGGGGTTTGCCATTTCCTTTTCTAGCTCATTTTACAGTTAAGAAACTGAAGCAAACAGGATTAAGTGACTTGCCCAGAATCACACAGCTAGTAAGTGTCTAAAGCCAGATTTGAACTCAGAAATGCAATCCAAGTTCTTTTTCAAGATATTGCCTTTTATAGATGTTATTTGGGAGATTCATTTTGTTAAGGACATATTGATTCCAACGACAGTGTTCACATTCATGCCCCTAAATTACAAATTCCCTTTGAACTTCAATCCCTACCCTACATCATCCTGGAACACTTTTTTTTTTTTTTTTTGATGAAGCAGTTGGAGTTAAGTGACTTGCCTAGAGTCATACAGCTAGTAAGTTTTATGTATGTGAGGCCAGATTTGAACTCAGGTCCTCCTGACTCCAGGGCTGGTGCTCTATCAACTGCGATACCTAGCTATCCCTCAAACACTTCTTACGTGGCAACTAAAAGATGCAAAAGAACACTTGTCATTTTAGATGAGTGGTATTGAAATCAAATCTGTCCAACTTCCTTTGGCTTACTGCTCATCAGAGGTGCTGCTTGGGCTAGGACCCAGATCACATGCCAATACATTTCCCACTTTAACCAAGTTTTCTACACATCTAATAGGGTTAAAGACTCCAGCCTTAACTCACTGTCTCCCTTTCTTTCCCTTACATGCACTTACTCCTCTCACTATACGGTCTATCCACATGGAACCCCCAGGGCTCTCATCACAAACACCAAAATGCTCTCTGTCTCTGTCTCTCTGTATGTTTCTCTATCTCTCCAAATCTCTGTCTCTGTTTTCTGTCTCTCATCTCTCATCTCATTTCTACTTCTATTTCTCAATTTCTTTGCCTGTCTCTCTTCGCTCTGCCTCTGCAAGTCCCAGCAGGCATTACCTCTACTCTCTATGCTATGTATGACTTTTTAGAGGCAAATCTCAGAATTGATTTTTTTTCTGACTACTATATACTCTGTGGCATTTGAAAAGAGAGAGGGCAGAGACTGACCCTGTGATTTCAGAGCTGTAGGGAATTCCCCATGAGGAAAACTCCCTCTTCTCATACAGATAGGAACTTGCTCTGCTACCTACAGTTTGTAACTTGCTCAGGGTCACAAAGTCAGGATATCAGACGTGGAATCTGAATCCAGGTCTTTCCTGATTCCCAGGCTCAGTCTCTATTTCACAATACTGCCCATCTTTTGGAAATTATGACATTGAAAAGTACTATTCAGAAAAACCAAGAACATTTTATCTATACAAATTTGATCATTTATGGAAAAAAGAGGCATTGGGGTGGCAAAGGAGCTCATGGGGCTGTATATAATGAAATGCCTTCTTCTGGCCAAAATTCAATGACAGACTCAAAGAATTTGAAAACTGGAAGGGACTTTAGAGGTCAACCAATCAAAGTTCGTCTTTTTGCAGCAAAGGAACCAGACACTGTAAGAAGCTAAGTGATTTGCCCAATATCACAAGGCACAGATGTTTAGAAATTGCCTTTGATCTTTACGGATTTCACTTTTTGAGTCTCTGCTAACTCAGACCACCTACAAGAAGTCTAGAGTCTCATTCTACCCAATCTGTAAAATTGGCAACTATTGTTCCAATACTTTCTGGGAACCTTTAATAACTTAGCTCCAACGAGTTCAGAGCTTTTCAACAATCTATTTCCCACAATAGTAAAAAGTTATACCTGAGTGGCTAAAGTAAGATCTTGGCTTATATTTCTCTGAAGTACATTTGCCATGTGGCTGTCAGCACCCTGTTTAAGAGGAAGAAGCAAAATGACATTCTGAGAGGTACTATAGGAGCCAGAGATTTCTATCTCATTTGGCCCTATTTTTTTCAAACACATAGACTACACAAAGTTCTGAGCACTGGCATACACGTGACTTTATTCCCCACCCCCACCTCCTATTTCCTCTCAGGAATTCCCTCTTTGCACCCCCTCCCAAAAAAACCAAACAAACCAGGATTATGCCTCCTGAAGAAGAAAATCCTCACTCCCAGGCCCTAGAGCTATCCTGGCCCCAGATTAATCAACTACTAGGAATTAGAAAGGATACCTCCATATTAACCATAATGCACCTCTTCATATAAGCAGGGTTGCAGAAGAAGCATGGGAATTGTTAGATAAACTATAATTCCAATCTAAGAAAAAGAAAAAAAAGTATGATTTAAATTTTCTAAAAAATGATAATGATGCTAGGAAGATAAAGATATTTTCAAAATATGTTGACTGAAGTTACTCATGTAAGGGGATTTAAAGAAGAAGAAGGAAATAAGAATTTTTTAAACACCTACTAGGTGCCAGACCTCCTCACAGCTACCTTGAAAGCTTGGTGCTATTATTATCTTCATTTTACAGATAGGAAAACTGAGGAAGACAGCATTTAAACAACTTGCCCAGAATCACACAAACAAGAGTCAGAGGCTAGATTTGAACTCAGGTGTTTCTTACTTCAGGCCTAACACTCTATCCCTTGAACCACCTAGTTGCTTCTTGCTGTATGGTACCACCACAAAAAGAGCTGCCATAAATATTTTTGTACATATAGGATCTTTTCCTCTTTCTTTAATGATTTTTGAGGTATAGATCTTGTAGTAGACTAGGTCAAAAGGTATGCACAGTTTAGTTACCTTTTAGTCATAATTCCAAACTGCTTTCCACAATAACTAGATCAGTTTACAGTTCCACCAACAGTGTATTAATATACTTGTTTCCCTCCAATATTTGTAATTTTCTTTTTTTTGTCTACTTTGTGAATCTTATAGGTGTGAGGTAGTACCTCAGAGTTGTTCTAATTTCTCTAATTATTAGTGATTTGAAGCATTTTTTATGTGATTATAGCTTAGGTTTCTTCATATTCTTCCTTAATTCATTTATTGACTGGGGGATGGCATTCTTTTATATTTGAATCCATTCTTTCTATGTCTTGGAAAGTAGACTTTTATCAGAGAAACTTGCTGCCATGAATTTTCCCCTCATTTAACTGTTCCTTTTTGTGTCTTAGCTATATTGCATTTGCGTGTATAAAACTTTTTTTTTTTTTCCGTAATCAGAGTTGTCCATTTTATCTTCTGTTGATCTTTCATATCCCCTGCTTGGTTCCCTTCTCTACATATCTGAAAGGCAATTTCTTCCTTGTTCCTCTAATTTGTTTATGATGTGACCTTTTAGAGGAAGCAAGATGGCACAGTGGAGAGAGCAGTGGACTTGAAGTCAGGAAGAGCTGAATTCAAATCCAACCTTGGATACTTACTAGCTGTGGTACTCTGGGCAAGTCACTTAGTTTCTGTTTACTTCAGTTTTCTCAACTGTAAAATGATGATAACAATAGCACCTACTTCCCAGAGTTATTGTGATACACAAATAAGATATTTACAAAGTGCTTAGGCACAGTGTCTGGCACATAGTAAGTGCTTAATAAATGCTTATTCCCTTCCCTTTTATGTCTAAGTCACATATCTTTTTGGAGCTAATCTTGATGTAAGGAAGATATGAAGTGTTGGTCTAAACTGAATTTCTTTCATGTTGCTATCCAATTTTTACAGCAGTTAGTTTATTTTTTAAGTCAAATACTGAGTCCTTACCCCAGTATCTGGGATCTTAGGGTTTGTTAAACACTAGGCAACAAGATTCTTTTGAGTCTATGTGTTGTTGTACTTAACCTGTTCTACTAATCAATCTCTATTTTTTAACCATTACCAAATTGTTTTGAGAATTCCTGCTTTACAATATGTTTTAAGATATGGAACTACTAGGCCCCCTTCCTTCTCACATTTTTCATTATTCCCCTTGAGATTCTTACTCTTGTGTGCCTCCAGATGAATTTCGTTATTATTTTTTCTAGTACTAACAAAGAAATCCTTTGATAGTTTAAACATTGTGGCACTGTTAAATAAATTAATTTAGGTAGTTTTGTCCTTTTTACTATACTTTCTTGGCCTACCCAGTAGCAATTAATGTTATATGTAGTTATATTTTAGTTTATATAATCTACATCTAAAATGAAGAGCCAACATTAGATGTAATGGAGATAAACTACAGACCTTTTCAATAAGATTGGAGGTGAAGCATGGAAGTACATTGTCACTTCTGCTATTTGATACAGTGCTGAGAAATGCTAGCTATAGCAATAAGGCAAGAAAAACAAATTGAATAAGCTAGGTAAAGAAGAAATAAAATTATTGACTTTTGCAGATGATATGGGAACTCTATAGAGTCAACTTAAAAATTAATTGAAACAATAACTTCAGCCAAGTTGCAAGATATAAAATAAATCCACACAAATTACCAGCATTTATATATAATACCAATAAAACACAGCAGGATGAGGCAGAAAAAGAAATTCCATTTAAAATAAATACAGAATATGTAAAATATTTGGGAGTCTACCTAAACACAAAAAAACTATATGACTACAACTACAAAACATTGTTTATAGAAATAGAGACCTAAGTAAATTAATCTTTTCTCCACCTGCCTTCTATAACTGCTCTTTCCCCTATTTCCCTTCACTCTTGGCCATTTGTCTTGATTTTTTAAAGTTTCAAGATTACAAAAAAATGCAAATGCTAGGCTGTCAAAGATTTTGATAATTGGAAGCTGTGGATAATTGAAGTATTTAAGGTAACGCATCATTTAGCATTGCTGAGCAAACTTTATCATTTACAGAAAGGGATATGCAGATTTATTGCCTATCTCACTTTGGCAGTGGCTTTTAAGGAGTTATCTGTCAAGTGCTTTATAATCATTTACTAGAAAAGTGCTCCAGATATGTAATTATGAAATATAATTAATGTTTTTACAGTTGTTTTCATGAGTCACTGTGGTGAAAAAAAAAATCACCAACTCGTGGTTAACCTTGTGGGGAAGAGCTTTTCTGTCCTTTGCTAATCTGGTCCTCAAACAGCAGACTGTCAAGAGATTGGTGAATATTACCTATCCCTAGCACAATAACTGGGGACAGCTAGACAGCGTAGTGGGTGGAGGGCCAGGTCTGGAGTCAGGAAGACTTCTCTTCCCCAGTTCAAGTCTGGCCTCAGACTAGCTGTGTAACCCTGGGCAAGTCACTTAACCCAGTTTGCCTCAGTTTCCTCATCTGTAAAATGAGCTGGAGAAGGAAATGGCTTTATGAAGCCTTTATGAAGGTATTTTTAAGTGAGGTCCATAATCGTATGAAAATCATGAAACTTTCCCCCTTCTGTAAGATTCTTCAGTAAAGCCAATAAACAGTTATAAAACTCTTACCAGTGTGCTTAGTCTCCAAATTCCTCTCCCAACAAACACTCACCCACCCCTATAACAGGGATACACTATATAGGTTCACTTGCCACCCCTATAACTCAAAACCATCTGAGTTTCTTATATTGGATAATCAATTTCACAACTACAAATCAAATGTGTTAAGGTAGGCAAAGGTTCTAGAGGAGATTTAGAGATTGTAGTGCACAACAAATTTAAAATTAATCACCAATGTGACATGACAGAAAAAAAAAAACCTAATTTTGCATATTCAGCATTGAGACAGGTATGATGTCCAGAACAAAGGAAGTGAGAGCATCTGAAGTCAGAAGTGTGTCTTAGACCTGAGAAGGAGAAAAGCTAGTTGTCATCTTCACCAAAGGCCTGGACTCTCATCTACCTCAAAATTCCTATTGAATTCCTATCCACCACATGACTAGTTCAGAAGTTCTCTCCTAATTCGCTAATCCTGTGTACTAGATGACTGGCCAATGAGTCCAGTCCTTATAAGCATACACAGTATTTTCTGCTGATGTGGACTTGGGCATCTACAGACATTCCAAAATTGGTTCTGGTCCTCTAACCATATTGTGAAGGGAAGGCTGTTTGATTGGCTTTGAAGCTGGAACTGAGGTCCATTCAAATGGCTCCAGTTTGACAACTCCTGACACTTCTCTGATCTTTTTCCTGCCTGACTAAATTCTTGTGAGAGAGACAATACAAATCTCCGTTCTTGGTCTCTTTGTGTTTATTCTTTCCTGCTTTGGATAGATATTGAGGATGACTAGGACCTTGTGAGTTTTGAAAGATCAGTAGAGCTATCCACCAGAGCCTGGGAGGTGGAAGCCTTGATCGTTTGCTGTAAGCCAGATAGTGATGAGTAAAGCCCTGAACAACCTGCCCAGACTAGTACAGTAATAGTGGAGATGCAGACTCATTCATCCATTGGCCACGCCATATTTGGAAGTGAAACTTGGTGGGTCAAATATTACATAAAGACTGCTTGAAGATTATCCCCACAGGCACTGAAGTAGTATGTGAGATAGTGTTCCCATGGCAGGATGGGGGGGGGGGATGAGAGGAGGGCAGAGGGGACAGGAGTTTTGCTTTAATTCTGGTTATATTTTCAAAATAAATATCATTTTCTAAAGCTAATTGATGATAAATGGAACTGAAGAACTAATCATTGGCAACTAACAGTAGTATGAACATATTAAATGGGAGCTTGGATGATAGCAGTAAAGAACAGATACCCTATCTCCTCAAGGGTACCCCTCTTATCCTAATGGGGAGATGAAACCAACTTATATGTGAAAATAAATGAATGAATGAACAAATGAGTGAGTGAAAAACATTTATTAAGAACTTACTACATGCCAAACACTGTGCTAAGCAGTGAGGATACAGAAAAGTACAATAGTCCCTGCCTTCCTGGAGCTCCCATTCTAGCTGGGGAGACAACGCATAAAGAAGGTTTTAGCTGCAAGTCAAATAGAAAGGCCCTATGGTCCTTAGGGTGCAGCGGCAAAACAGAAAGTAATGCTTTTTCTTTAATGTCATCTCACTAATAGAATCATATCCATTTCTGATGCTGAACCATTTGACAGTGCCAAGGACTTTGGTAGCAAGAACTTTCTTTTCTGAGTCTTCAGTAGATGTGACTGGAACACCTACAGGAGCAGTTGCCAGGCAGTATGTCCACAAGGGTTGCTTCCCAGGATGATGGCTATGGGCACTGGGCTGCAAGCACTGCTATCCCCAAGGTTCTTGGGTTCAGGGTCCTGGGTTGTCTCCATCAGGGTTGAGGGGAGATGGTGGTCAAGGTAGTGGTGCTGGTTTGACTTGCCAAATGCACGCTGCCTCCTTTTTCTTCCTCAGGGTCCCTTGTTTTTTTCAGCTAACCTGGCTTGGCTGCCCTGTGGGTGGCAGTTGGTTGGCAGTTGGTGGAGATGACTAGTTTCCTCTCCACATGAGTAGCTTCACCAGATAATGGTTGCTAGAGCTGGGCTAGAAGCAGTACTGTGATCTGGTCTCTTTTGGTTATATGACTTTTGGTAGTAGTTTGGCCCACAGCTGTTGCTGGTAGTGATGAGGAAGATGGGCCTCTTCTCCACAATGAAATCCCCCCTCAATGGTGGCTTATTCTGAGAGAATAAAGCCAAATATCAATACCCCTAGAAAACATACAGGGGCTAAAAGGGTTTCTTCTTAATTCCCTTTTATTTCATTCTTTCTGACTATTTGCCTAGCCATCATCTGAAACAATAGACCTAAATATTCCCATGAAGGCTTTCTTATATCACTATAATATTCTAATATGATTTCTTTTTTCTTTTTTGGAGTGAGAAAAAATTGTTCCTTATGTGAACATAGAAATCTCAGCCTCCTTGAATGTCATTTGTAAATGTGTTTTGACATCATGCAAGTCAGTCTTCTCTAGGGGGTAATTAGGAACAACTGGCATCTTTGTTCTTTGCTCATAGAGCAAAAAGAAGTGGAAATGGCCTGTTCCTCTTTGGAATGCTTCTAGGAGCCTGGCATCACAGAAATTCTCTCATGCTTTGTGGAGGTTATTGAATTTACTCATATAGTAATAATAATAGTAGTAGTAGCTATAATTTATATAGCACTTTAAGCTTTGCAAATCACTTTACAAATACTATCTCATTTGACCCTCACAACAACCCTAGGAGGTAAGTACTATTGTGATCCCTATTTTACAGTTGAGGAAACTGAGACAGAGTTAAGTGACTTGCCCAGGGTCACAGAGCTAGTAAGTGTCTGAGGCTAGATTTGAACTTGGGCCTCCCTGACTCCAGATCCACGGCTCTATCCACTGTGCTACTTGGCTGCCTCCAGGTGCCACATTTTATTCAGAATGCTAATAATAATATTTTACATTTGAATAGCACATTAAGGCTTGTAAGTACTTATATCATAATAACCTGTCAGGCAGGAGGTTTGAGTATCATTAATCCCATTTTACAGAGGAGTAAACTGAAGCTCAGATATATTAACAGATTTGCCCAGGGTCATGCCACATGCCCAGTAAGGCAGGGCTTGAAACCATACCTCCTGCCTCTAAGACTCATACTCTTTTCACTCCACCACACTATTTGAAAAGATGAAATTACACTAAACCACAATTAGTCTGACATATTTGGTGTAGCTAATTCAGAGGTTGTCTCCAAAACACTTTCTTAAATTGTATAGGAAAAATGGGTAAATGATCAAAAAAATATGAAGTAAATGTTACTGATTATGTCTGGGCAATTAGATTTTTGAAACCTTAGGGCTGAATTGATTTCAATTTTCCCCTCATCTTTACCCAAAGTAAATGTTTCACTGATCTAAGCATCCTTGAAACAAAATATTATCATATGTTGGCATGAGTTCTTAACATTTTTAAGAGGAAGATCCTGGAAGGTATAAAATATTTAGAGACTGATATCTGTTGTGTCACTTGAGAAAAATTTTTGTCTGTACACAAATGTTCTTCAGCTTTTGGGAACAGATGGTGGAAAGTAATAAAAAGACTGAAGAATGAGAAGGTAGAAATTGGGACACGATGCCCATCGTGCAACCAATCACAGTGGGAAGCAAATGTCTTTATTTTCTCCCATTAAAGAATTTGAACTAATATTGCAGTTGTTAGTCCATTAAGCTTTGTCCTTTTGTCCTCTCAAACCTAACATGTAATCATTTGGCTTTTTAAAAAATCGAACTGCTATCAGCCAGTGAGGATATTTAAACTGCGTATATTACCACATAACATTGCTAACAAGTAGATGTATTCTTTATTCTAACATTATTCATTCCTTTACCTCACTCAGCAGGAAAGGTGACTTTACTAAATAAAAGTATAACAGTTTGGATGCCTTTTCAGATGTAGGTTTGACTCTATCAGTGGTATCCAAACTTTTATCAGAAAAAAAATAAACACTCCTTCAAGTATATGTGTATGTAAGACATAGGTGGTATATATGAGACTGTTTAAATGTATAAACACAACCTATAAGTGGTATGGATAGATATCTGAGATATAGCTCACCTTTGTAGAAAGTAGGAAGTTGTTTCTATACAACCAGTAGACTATATGGAGAAGAAGGGCAAGCAGAACCAAGACTATCTCTCCTATTTGTAAGAACCGTACTGCTTTAGAATTATATCTATTGGCCATCCCTCAAATATCACTAGTCTAGGGGTAAGACTTGGAGTTCAGAATGAAAAACCCCTTCCCTGATCCCTCTCAAGGTGGGAGGGCAGCCTTTCGCTTACATTCATGAATTTGGTATCTTCCCACCTAACTTTGGTCTACACAAAAGACTATCATGAATAGTGACAAAGAATAAACCTACTTATTCAGTAAAATGGCAAAGAGAAGTTGGAGAAACCCTACATATCAGAACAGAACAAAGAATACAGAAGAGTAAACAAACTCTTTAGCTGAGAGTGAGATAAGATCTCAGCTCAACCAAGGAGAAAAGAAATCATGTGTGCTCTTTAGGAAAACAGGTACTAGAAGTCCAAGATCATGATTGGTCCTGGCTTCCTTACATGTTTGAAGCTACAGGGCTCTAGTCTGCCTAAAGTCTATATCTTGATTTAATACTTTGTAATACAGTGATTTGAAGGTATGGTTCCCTTTTCAGTTTATCCTGATCCTTTATTTTAATAGCTATCAGAGCTGAAAAAGATACCTCATGAAGCTCCAAATGGAAGAAGTATATTGTTGGCTGTCCTTACTAAATCATGATACTCAGTCCCATCCATGAAAAATTTTTTTGTTAAAATTTGGTTAGTAAATTTTTATCTTCCCTAATGTCAGCGAAGGGGGGAATGGTCTCTGGGGATTAGAGTTCAGTTGTGAACAATCACTACTTCAGGTAGGGAAGAGGTCGGAACGAGAAGATAGCAAGGGAGAAGGGGCCAGGGTTAGGTAGGGAAAGATTAATTGCTCATCTGCCTCCCTGAGACGGAGCCCCCACACCTGACTGTTGAGCATAACCTATACTGGACTCAGGTATTGGAAAGGAGAGGCAGGCAGTGACTGCCAGCAATCTGAGCAGCCACGCTCTTCTCTGTTCTAATATTTTCTTCAGCACCCTGAGGAAACATTTGCACATCTCCGAGGATAAGTGCACCACATTTCGGAGACCACTGGACTAAATGACCACAGAGTCTCTTTTTATTCTAAAATTCTGAAAAGAACAGACAAAATTTTTCTCCAGGTCTGTCTCTTCATACCCTTCTTCCCATTGGTGATGATTGATAACATCATATAGTGTTAATCTTGTGTGTGGGAGGTATATTTTAAGGGAGACTTAATTTTTCACATTAAAAGGATAAAGCTGGACAATAGTATTTCAGGCATCAACCAGGAGGTAAAGAGGATTTGAGTGGATTCAAAGCCTTCCTAGGACCCCTGAAACTATGCCACAAAGTAATTGGTTATTCTGCTTATTAGGTAGGTCCAGGTACCATCACCTTCATGGTGTCCCTTTAATAATTGCTCACATTTAGCTAGCATGTCAAGGTTTTCAAAGCATTTTCCTTTTAATAATCCTAGGAGGTAGGTAGTATAAGTGTTACTACCTCCATCTTACAATGAGGAAATTGAGATTCAGAGAGGTCAGATTGTCTGAAAGCATTCATTAAGCCTTACTAGATGCCAGGAATTTTACTAAGTGCTGCAGATACAAAGAAAGGCAAAAAATGATCCCTGCTCTTGGGGAGCTCACATTCTAATGGGGAAGATAATACATAAATAATAGAGAATATGCAAAATGTATCCTGAGTAGATGGAAGGTAATGTCAGAGGGGAAGACACTAGCAGCTGGGGCCATGAGAACAGGGCTCCTGCAGAAGATGAAATTTGAGCTGAGTCTTGAAGGAATCCAGGGAAATGAAGAGATGGAGGTGATGATGGGGAGCATTCCAAGCATGGAGGACAGCCAGAGTAAAGGCATGGAGTCAAGAGATAGAGCATTGAGTACCAAGAACAGCAAATACACCAGGGTAACTGGATGGTATAATTCATGGAAAGGAATAAAGAAAATTAGAAAGAAAAGAAGGGGCAGATTGTAAAGACATTTAAATGGCATCAGGGGAGTTTAAATTTGACCTTTTAGAACACAGGGAGCCACTGGAGTTTATTGAATTCTTTTGTGACATGCTCTGAATTATATTAGGAAGATTACTTTAGCAATTTAGTGGAGGCTGTATTAGAGCAGAGAAAGATTTGAGGCAAGGAGACCTAGTAGAAGGCTTTTGCTTAAAGGTGGGACAAAGATGTCAAGGCAGCAGAAAGAAGTACAGTTAGCTTCTCTTACCCCCAGCTTTTCCAAATAGGTCTAGAAAATGCACCAGAAGAAATCCTGATTGGAAAATCCAAGAAAAAAAATCATTCATTTTTTCCAGTCCAAGTTGGCATAAAGAAACAGAGAGAGGTCTATGGATACTAGGTACAGTGTCTGGCCAGGAACATAGGGAAAGCCTGTGAATCAGGCAAGAAAAGTTCCCAGATCCAGCACAGAGAAGGCTAAATTTCTGTATGCTGCAGCAATAGGTGCCAACTGGCAGCTCTATTGTTCAATATCCAGTTCCAGGTCATAATCTGGGGCAAACTGAGGAAGAAAGCTAGCCTTAATGATGGTGGTTCAGGACAAGGAGTTGTCATGGGCTCTAGGCTATGTACACAGCAAAGAGAAAATTCAGTAGCCAGCAGTAGCTCTGTGGCTCAGCTCCTAGGAGAAGAGTGTGATCATAATACAAGCTTCCAGCTCAGTCTGAAACCATCAGAGGAATAACCAGGCCAGAAATCCTAGACCAAAGGGAAGCCTAGAGTTCTATAGCTCTCAACCAGCAGCTTTCCATCTGGCTAATGGTGGCTGAGTCCAGAAGTAGTCTACTTTAATTCCAAATGAGGCAATCCAACAGGTGTTGTTGCTCTAAGTCAAACTCAGGACAGGAACTTCCAGAGCCATAAAGAAAAAAATCAGGTACTAAGGTACACAGTCAGGATCATACACAATTTAGCAGGTACCACTATACAGATGCAGAGCTCAGACCAGGAAGGATTTGCCTTGCATCAGATCACTTCATGAACCCTGAAAGTTTTTAGGACTCTAGCTTGAGCTGTTCCTGAGATCCTTAACTAATACAACACTCAGTACTTCAAATAAAGTGGCAGCAGGACCAGTTCAGACCTTTCCTCCACAAGTATCCAAAGTCCAGCCCTAACATAAAGTCCTAAGACAGGAAGCAAGATGGAAGAATGAGCGTGCAAAAAAAGATTTCCACCATTAAAAAAACTTATTGTGACAGTGTCCCTCAAGACACAAACTCAGAAAAAAAGAATAACTGCAAAACATCTATAAGCAAAAGAAAAAAACACAGCTTGAAGAAATTAATAAACTCATTATAATTGGGCCAAAATTCATTTATAATTTCTGGAAAAGATGAAAAAAGAATTTTTAAAGAGAGTTAAAACTTTTTTTAATAAATTAAATGAGAGTGCCAGAGGAAACATGCAAAATAAATGTCAGCTATAGAAGAAAGAATTGGAAAGGGAACAAACAACTTGAAGCAAGAGGTACAAAACCTTTCCCAACCAATACAATCTCTGAAAATTAGAATGGACCAAATAAAAGCTGACTACATAAAACAACCACAAATACTAAAACAAAGTGAAAATCCTGAAGAAAATATAAGGTAATCTTTATATCACTTACAAAAACAACTGACTTGGAAAACAGATCAAGGGAAAATCATTTAAAAATTAATGGACAACCTGAAAGCCAACACCAAGAACAGAGTCTAGACATTTTATTTCTAGTAATCATAAAATTAAGCTACCCAGATCTCTTAGAACCAGAGAGCAAAGTGGAAATAGAAAAAAAATCCACTAGTCATTGCCAGTGTCACAATCAGGATTACACACAATTTAGCAACCACTACTATAAAGGAGCAGAGAGCTTGGGATATAATAGTTCAGAAGGAAAAGAATACAGGCTTAAAACTAAGAATTACTTACCCAGCAAAACAGTATAATCCTACAGGGAAGAAAATGGATTTTTAAAGAAATAGAGGACTTATTTAAAATGTTCTTATTTAACTTATTATTTAAAATGTTGAAAATTGTTTTAACATGTAATTGGGGGGAAAATAAAATATATATTAAATTAAACTGGTCAAAAGAGGGAAGAATAAACATACAGTTAGGTATAAAAATATATTTCACTAAACTGGGAAACAGAAGGGGAAAGGGACAAGGAAAAGAGGAGAATAACAGAGAGGGCAGATTAAAGGAGGGATTAATCCTAAACACTTTGGGAATGACTGAGCACATTGTGGTATGTGATTGTGATGGAATACCGCTGTGTTATAAGAAATGATTAGCTAGGTGGCACAGTGGATACATTACCGGCCCTAGAGTCAGGAAAACCTAAGTTCAAATCTGGCCTTAGAAATAAAACACTCACTAGCTGTGTGACTCTGGGCAAGTCACTTAACCCCAAGTGCCTCACCAAAAAAAAAAAAAAAAGATTAGCTCAATGATCTTAGAAAAACATGGATTAACCTGCATGAAATAATGAAGAGTAAAATGAGTAGAACCAAGAGAACACTGTATACAGTAACAGCAATATTCTTTTAAGAACAGCTTTGAGTGAATAAGTCATTTTGACCATCATAAATACTCAAATAAACTACAAAGGACATATGAAGAAAGACTCTCTCTGCATCCAGAGAAATAGATGTACAGAATGATTTTACATATATATACACACATATACATATATGTGCATATGCATATATATGTATGAATATACATACACACATATACATATTTGTATCTAATGGTAACTATTTCTAGGGTGGGAGGGGAAGAAAGGAAAAAAAGAAATTTACATGATAATTTTATTACACATTTAAAAGGAATAGCAAGTTGTACATACCAGATTTGTAGTTTCATGTGTAATCATCTTTTTTATTATATTATGTTATGGAAATGTTTGTTTTATTCCACAAATTAAAAATAAAATAAATATTTTTTAAATAAAATTAATTAATTAAAAAAACAAAAACCCCTCTAAGGATGTTGAAAAATATTTACAGAACTTTTTATGTAGTAGTAAAAAACTGGAAACTGAGGGGGTGCCTATCAATTGGGGAATGACTGAACAAGTTATGATATATGTGTGATGGAATAATACTATACTGCAAGAAATGATGAAAGGGATGATTTCAGAGGAAAATAGGGAAGACTTGTAAAAACTAATGCAGAGTGAGAAGAATTGTAAAAATAATGTATATAATTACAACAATACTAAAAACAAACAACTTTGAAAGACTTAGAAACTAAGATTTTCATCAGCTAATAATCAACCACAATTCCAAAGGACTCATGATGAAGCAATCTAACAACCCCCTGACAGAGAGGTGAAGGATTCAGAATGCACAGTGATATATATTTTTGAAAGCATGATCAGTGTGGAAATTTGTTTGATTGACTACATATGTTTATAACAGTTTTGTTTTTCTTTCTTTCTCAATGGTGGGGTGAGGTGTGTTTTTGTTGATAAAAAAAACTGATTTAAAAAAAGAAAGCAAAATATTTTGGACATGTAAGGGAAGCTGAATTCTCTGTACACCCCTGATTTACGGCTTGACTCTCCAGAGGCTTCAGAGACTTTCCGTTGAATGAGTTTGAGCCCTGTCTTTTGGAGAACTGAGATTTTACCTTAATCTCATCTAAAGAGTTCATTCACTCTTGTGTATTTTCTGGTGTACTTAAATTTGTATAAATTCTCTGATTTCTGTTTTGTTTAGATAAATTGGTTTACTAACCTAAAAAAAGGTTATTGCAATAATCTAGAGGAGCAATGATAAGGACTAGAATTAGGGTCATAGCTATGTGAAAAAGAAATGACTGTATATGAGAGATGTTGTGAAGGTAGAAATGATAACATCTGACAATAGATTATATATGTGGGGTGAGTGTGAGTGAGGAGTGAAGGAAAGCAAAATCTCAAGTCTGGGTGAGTTGGGGGATGGTGGTGCTCTAAACAGTAACAGGAAAATGGGGAGAGAAGTGGATTTGGAGGGAAAACAAGTGAATTCTATTTTGAATATGTAGAGTTTGAGATAACTATGGGATATCCAATTCAAGATACCCAAAAGGTAGTTATCAATGTGGAACTGTAATTCAGCAGAAGCTACTCTATACAATTATCTGCACAGAGATGAAGACTGAACTCACAGGAGCTGATAAGAACACCAAGAGTGATAGTATACAGAAAAAAAGAGAAGAGAGGCAGGGACAGAGCTTTGGGGGGATGACCATTTGTTAATGGACACAACATGGATAACAAACCAGCAAAAGAGACTGAAAGGATCAGTCAGGTTAGAAGATATTCAGAAGAGATCATGGTCATGACAACCTAGAGGAGAGAAGATATCCCAGAGGAGACAGTGATCAACAATGTCAAACGTTGCAGAGAGGTCAAGACGAATAAGAATCAATCAAAGGTCCCCCTAAACCACAAAACAGATGTCTATTATGCCCATTATAAGTGTCCCTCAGGGTTCTGTCTTGGGCTCTCTTCTGTTCTCCATCTATACTACTCCACTTTGTGATCTTATTAGTTCCCATGGATTGAAATATTATCTCTACGCTGATGATTCTGAAATCTATCTATTTTGCCCCAACCTCTACTGATCTTCAATCTTGAATTTCCAACTGCCTTTCAGACGTTTTGAACTAGATATCCAGTAGATATATTAAACTCAACATGTCCAAAATTGAACTCATTATCTTTCACCCTAAACACTCTACCCAAACTTTCTTATTACTGTAGAGGCCACAACATCCTTCTAGTCCATCAGGTTTGCAACCTAGATGTCATCCTCAACTCCTCACTATCTCTCACTCCCCCATATGCAATGTGTTGCTAAGACCTGTCAATTTCACCTTTGCAACATCTTTCTAATATGTCCCCTTCTTTCCTCTGAAACTACCACCAATCTAGTGTAGGTACTTATCACCTCATGCTCAGACTATTGTACTAGGCTGCTGGTGGGTCAACTTACTACAAGTTTCTCCCCAAACCAGTCCTCCCTCCATTCAGCTTCCAGAAGATTTTCTGAAAGCACAGGTCTGACCATAATACTGCCTATTCAGTAAACTCCAGTGGCTCTCTATCATGCCCAGGAGCAAACAAAATCTCTTGTTTGGTATTTAAAGCCCTTCATAACCCAGCTCCACTCTTTCTTATACTTTACTCCTGAGGTGTAGGATTTATTCAGAGAAGACTAGTACCTCTGGTGTAAGAGCTGCTAATCTCTTTTCAGGGATGTTTTCCATCTTAGTGTCCAACTGATTCACCCACCTCTCACCGATGGCTCCAAGAAGCTACAGGATATGCAGGGGTCACACCCCAGTAAACTGTTCTGGCAGACAGCTAAATCAAGTTGAAGGTAACTGAGAGGTCTCAAACCTTTCAGGGAGGTGGGGGGTTGTCTACCCCAAGCATGAAAAGATATACCCTGGTGAAATGGGCAGATGAGAACATTTTGTTCCAATGGCAGTTGAAGCAGGTGCTGTGGAGCACTTGGATCTTGGTTAGACATCGAAGACACCAAGGTCATCTACTGCATCCCAAGACATCACCAGTTGTCTTGACTTTGTCTTGCTACTGGACTTGATGACTCTGGAAGAAAGAGTTAGGCCAACAACTTTGCCCAACTCTGCCTCACTTAAATCCAATTTATTCGAGAATCAAAAGACATCACCCATACCACTTTACTCTACCTAAAAGTCCTGTGGCAACAGATAAGTAATGAAGCAGCAGGTGCAGATACATTGGCTCCATAGGCAGCCCAGGCCATAGGGTCATCTTCTCACTGGAAGCAGCAATGAGAGTCGGCAATCCCCTGGGTGTCTGAGCAACCTTTTAAGGATGGCACTGCTACCTCCTGGTGTGAGATGTGCAAATTTAGAGACATCTCTACTCCAAATGTTCTTATGGACTATTTGTGCCTGACCTGTGGCTCATATTGGTCTGATCAGCACAGTTGGATACACTGTACCTTGACTCCAACATAGTGATGTCATTTTGGTCCTCTTTGAGAACAAAGGACAACAACCCATCAGTCCTTACTCTCTGTCAAGTACACTTAGATCTAGTGACAATGGCCTCTTGCTGTTCCACAAACATGACAGCCTGTCTCTTGACTCCAGACAATTTCTCTGGCTGTCCCTACTGCCTGGAATGCTCTCCCTCATCATCCTTGCCTACTGGCTTCTCTGGCTTCCTTCTAGTCCCACCTAAAATCTCATCTTCTACAGGAAGCTTTTTCCCAATCCCCTTAATTCCAGTGCCTTCCACTATTAATTATTTCCTATTTATCCTATACATATAGCTTGTTTGGACATACTTGTCTGTTCCTTGAGGGCGGGGACTGCCTTTTGTCCCCTTTTCAATCCCCAGCAATTAGTACAGTGCCTAGTACATAGTAAGTGCTTAATAAATACTTCTTAACTCACTAACTGTCCTACCGGGACAAAAGGATGACCCAGATATTATCACTCTAAATAACTTGCCAAAAATCACACATATCAGTGACAATTCATAGGATCATAGATATAGTACTGGGAGGCACCTCAGAAGCCATCTAGTCCAATTTTTACAGATGAGAAAACTGAGACCCAGCGAAGCTCAACAACTTATCCGAGGTGACAGGTATAAAATGTCAGAGATGGGATGAGGGCAGATCAAGTGCTCGTTCCACTGTACCATGCTTCTAGCCGCTGAACATCCCAGAGATACCCATGTCTACTGATGTTACCTATAAGATGTTCTTTTGTTGACTGGAATTTATCAGACATAAACTAAGCTATTTCCATCACATTTCCTATGGTGTTATTCCACTGTTTCACTGGTAACGTCTTGGGATATTGGAAATGGGAACAGAATGAAAAGTGCCTCATAGTTATGTTTTTTTTCTTTTCATTATGAGTTCTCATGGTAGAGTGTTTGGGACTTACCTAATTCATCTTTACTCCCTCCGGGCAAGGAAGGAGTCAAGTTCTGGTCCTTAGAGATACCAGCACTACGAAAACATGCAGAACAATAAGTAGCCATTTTGTATCTGGAACAAGTAGCACAAATATGCTCGGAGTAAACGACCTGAAGTAGATCTTCCAACACTGCTATGGGATCCCAGAAGGCTGGGAAACAGTTTAGGTGCAGTATAGCTGCTAGTGTGCCATCTAGGTGCTAAGCTCACTTGCATCTGTTTCTCCTAAATGCCTGCAATTGTTGTTAATGTCCTTTAAATCTGAGCATGCTCAGGACAAAGGCCCTATCACCCTGCCTTAGTTATGGCTCTGGATCCATGGGTTCCACCATGGGTGGTGGCATTTAACATCATGATAAAGGTAATTTGTCTCATGTTGGTACACACTTTATTTTCCACTATCTTATTCATTACAGCTCCCCACAAAAACACAAATAAGCCTTTCTAAACTCTTGTGTAAATCAGAATTTAATGCATTACCAAAAAAAATTCTTCACTTTACCAAAATAGTCATCTCAGTTTTTCTTTAAATTGTGAGTTTCCTTAGTACATTTAAAATATGATTCAAATTATAAGTATTTGATTGTTGCACATTATTTTAGGAGGACATTGATTGTATAAAGGGAGGCTTATTTACATACATATTAACTTTATCCCTGTTTTACAGATACTCTTAAAATGTTGCAGATCTGTTTAACAAAAAAAGTTCCAGGCTCTGGAGTTATGAATAAATTATTATATATGTGCAAGCCTGATATACAAACTTCCTTATTGAGTTTGTGGCCCTAGGGAAAATTGACTAAGATTATTTATTCCCAAATTATTCAGATTTTGTATTCAGCCCATACCATAAGATTTTCCAACCTATCTTCTTCCTTTTTTTTTTTATACAAACTATTGAGACTGTTTTAATAGAGCTTTTTAAAGAGGATTTTTACAGTCAAAAAGAACAAAGGAATTACATTTTCCCCTAGGAAAAGGATTGAAGGTAAAACCTTAAGTATTTCTTCAGGTAACAATTACTACCGCCTCCTCTTATACCTGGATTTAGGATTTAAAGTTTCCTCCTCCCCTTGGGTGGAGTAATCCCATCTGTTTCCTTTTTCAAAGGTGGGGCCAGCTCAATATTGTTTCAAAGACTTTTGCTAGTGTTGGTAATTTCCTCATCTAACACAGATTTCTTCACTTTCTTTTGCTTTCTGCCTGGGATTGGGGCTGGCTCCTCCTCAGGCATGGTCAGTGCTCTCTTCACCCTGCGATTCCTCTTAGCCAATCATTCAGCAAACATCTGTGACTTTAGAATCTCAAATTGAGACTTTCTTTTGATGTCATTTGCCCCTTTTTCTTGGAGTCCTACGTAAATTTCATTCCCTTTTTCTTTCTCCTCAAAACCAATTCAAATTCTGGTGGGGCCTTTGCATGTGGGGGGGGGGGCAGTATGGTTTAGGGGGAAAGAAAATGAGTTCTCTTTTGGACATACTGAGTCTAAGATGTCTACTGGACATCCAGTTCAAGATGTCTGAAAGGCAATTGAAAATGTGATATTGGAAGTTAGCTGGGAAATAGGGACAGGATAGGTAGATTTGAGAATAGGTAGATCTGGAACCAGGTCCACTCTGGCTCTTCATTCCCTTTCTCTAGGAGTCATTGTGCTGTATTCATCTGGGCTTCTGAGTGCTGCATCTTCTTCTCCTCAGCCTCTGGTCTCAGGACTGCATACACTTTCTCCATCTTCTCAATCTTGTCTCAGAATTTTAGGATTGCATATTGAGGAAAGATCCTGGCCTTCACTGGTGCTTTGGCTGATTTCACAATCTCCTTCAACATCTTACATTCTTCCTTTCCCACCAGGGAGACTGACCATCCACCCCTGCCAGCATTTGCTGTTTAATCTACCCAGTGTACATGATGTTTGATGGTGTTGGGCACTGTAAAGTTGATGACTGTTTTGACACCTTCGATGTCTACTCCTTGTATGCCACATCTGTGGCCACCATAATGTCAACCTGCTCATCCTTGAAGAGCCTTAGGGCTTCCAGAGGCTGTGTTTGAGAGAGATTCCCATGCATCTCTCCTCCCTGCAGCCCCATAAGCTCTAGAATGTGCATACGATAAGCCAACTTCTTGGTCTGGGTGAATAGCATCACATGGTCTGTAAAAGTTTGTTTCAAAAGAGCTGACACAATGGCCTCCTGGTCTCCTTTTTGATTAGGTTGGATTTCAATGAATCCCTGCCTTAGGAGTTGAGTTACATTTGTGATGCTATTCACAAAGATCTGGACAGGATTCTTTAATGAGACTGAGGCCAGATTTTTCACCTCATCTGTCATGTTGGCTGAGAAGAGCATGGGTCTGGCAGTGGTGGGAACACAACTGAATGATTTCCTTCATCTATTCCTCAAAATACTCATCCAGCATCCTGTCAGCTTCATCCAAGATGAGCACTTCAATACTACTCAAATGGAAGGAAGGGCAATTGTGGAGATGGTCAATGAACCTGCCAGATATAGCAATGAGGATATCTGGCCCAGCCCAAGAGCTGCCTCCTGGGATTTCACATCCAAGCCACCCACTGCAAGGCAGGTAACAATGCTGAACTGGGCCAGCTGCTTGGTGACAGAGTGCACCGGAATGCCCAATGCTTAGATGGGAACTAGCAGAGGTACATGGGTTATGGGAGCTGTGGAAATTTGTAGATAAGACACTCCAAGACAGAAAGGGTAAAAGCAGCTGTTTTACCTGTCCCAGCGATGGGGCGCTAATGATGGACCCCTAAAAGGCCCTGGACTTTCCTGCATGGCCCAGTCCCCGGCATTTGCCTGAGACATCTGCCCCTGCCCCCCAGCCCACCTTGATTACTTAATTAGCTTACTTGACACTCCTTAATCCCATCCCAGCCCTTTCTCTATTACTTCCAGAGCATCCCAGACTACTTGCCACTCCTAGATCCCATCCAGATCTTCCCACAGTCTTTCTATACAAAATATCAATCTTTCCCCCATTAAATTACTCAGATTCTTAAAATCTGGACTGCTTGTATTGGTGTCACAAATATCACAGACTCACTAAGAATCTTGCTCACCCCAACTGGTGTTTTAATAAACTACTTGGACTGAAAGAAGGCTTGGGTGGTCAAATTCTTTCAAGGCAGGTCCGTACCCTTTGCCCTTGCATTTTGGGGTTCCCAAGACCCCTAAACCACAATACCAGTGGCTACACAAGCACAGATATCCTTCCCTAATAGCTCCACAGGTATGCAGGTGACCTTCTGGATAGGGGTAGGTTGCTTGAAACCCATTGCCATGATGGCCTTCAAGAGACATTGAGATAGTCATGTCCTGGAATGTGAGGTTTTCATCATACTGCGAGGCATCTTCAAAAAAACCTGTTTCCTTTTCTCCTTTCTTCTATTTCTTCATTTTCTTCACTTTTAGCATATCTGCTTTGGTGAGGATGTTTTCATCAGCTGCTGAATATTCTGATTCTGATTCTTCCTCTTTTGCCTCTTCCTCATGTTTTCCTTTAGAATCACCTTGGTTTTCTTTCTCAAAACCCTCATTTTTTTCCTTCTCATCTACTGGTTTCCCAGATCTGGGCTCTTTTTCCTCATTCTTCTGTTTTGTTTTGTTTTTTCAGACTTTCTCAATCTTGTCATCTAGAGTTGTGGCTGCTCTCTTCTTCTTCAATTGACTCATAACATCAGTCATGGCTCAGCTCCCATCATATGCTCCCTCTTTTTCAGTAAAAACAAAGTCTGGATTGAAATGAACACTCTGATTCTTCTACAATGCCTGCTTTTTTCTGCCCAGCACAATGGGCTCCTCTTCCTCATCACCTCCACTGTTGAAATCTGGTTCCCTCATCATCTTCCCCAATAGTCCATATCAAATCTAAACCCTGAAGCATAGTGGCTCCATAAACACTTCCCATAGGTGCAGATCCTCCAGTGTTTCCCCTTGAGACACCACCCATTTCCTCCCTTCAGCCTCTCTCAATTTATGAATGCATGGAAATCCAACCTATCATATTTCATGTCAGTTTAGAAGAAATAGCACAGGTACACACACATCAAGAAGAGGATTAGGGGAAGCTCTAAAAACAAAATGGAACTGGGAAAGGAAGAGAAATAGAAATAGCCACCTGAACAACTGGCAATCTGAGAAGGCTGGACATAAGTGTATGACCAAAGGATCATTTGGAATGTGACCAGCCTTGGTGGATTATCTAAGTCAACATGCTTCTTTGTTGAGTCCTCATTACACATCTAGAAATGTGTGTGGATCAGTCCCAGTAGTAGCAGAGAGACCAAAAGAGATGTTTAAAAAAAATTTTGGTTTCTAGTCCAGTTCTCTGTCCTACTGAAACTTCACTTAGCATAGGTATAATTTTCCCCCATATCCACATCACGGAGAACGCTGATTTGCTTAAGTAAGATACCGTAAAAATAAAATTGGTGAATCATCCATTCCCCAGGCAGCCTCTAGCAAGTTAAATATTCAGTGCCATAATCTCTTAACTCTGCAATGTATTAATTTCCATTGTTAGACTTACTCCTGGATTTGCATTAGAGATTTAAACAAACGTGAACTTGCAATTTATTGAGATTCATCCATTTTTCACTGAGCCTAAGAAGGGTCAAAAAATTTCAATTCAGTTGAAATTGTTTCTGTAATGGATTATATAAGCCTTTTCCTCTGGCATACAATAACAAAACTAACTTGCTTGTTGTCATTGTTATCATATCATTACACTACTCAGAAAGCTGCAGAGGTTCTAAATTGCCTCTCTTATGAAATCCAAATTCTTAATCACATATTTCAATCTTATACTTCATATTAGTTCCTCTTTTCTTATCTGATTACCTTCATTTTCCATCAAGCAAGCAAGCCAATTTGTCATTCCCCATGCCCAAACTGATCTCTACCTTTACCACACCCTTACTTTTGAGGATTGTCCTTTTTCTTCCTTACCACCAATTTATAGCCTTCTTTAACAGCTAAGTGATGCAATGGATAGAGCTCTGGGCCTGGAATCAGTAAGATATGAGTTCAAATCCAGCCTCAGACATTTACTAGTGGTACAACCCCAGACAAATCATTTAACCTCTGTCTGCTTCAGTTTCCTTAACTGTAAAACGTGGCTTATGATAACTTCTACCTCCCAGGGCTGTTAGGAGGATCAAATTATTTGTTAAGTGCTTAGCCTATTGCCTGGTACATAGCAAGTACTTAATTCCCTTCTTGGAAATTTCTGGTAAGCTGCTTTTATACATCCTTCTCTGGTTGCTTATCTCCACAAACCTATCAGCACATGTTGTATATCCATTAGATTGTAAATTCCTCAAGGGTAGTGACTGCGGAGTTGTTCGTCTTTTTATCGCTAGTGCCTTAAAAAGTGACCTTACATATGGTAGGCACTTAATAAATATTTGTTTGCATAAACTTAAATATACATACAATAAAATTTAAAAAATCAAATTATCTGAGAGATCTAGACACAAGTTACAGATTAATACTGGACTCTAGCTAATATTAGGAAACCAGAAAATAAAAATCAGCACATTGGTACCAAGAGTCAGAAGACTTAAATAATCCTTAATCTATGCTACTTACTATTTGTAGGATCTTGGGTAAGTCACTTACCCTCTGCATAAATTGTCAGTTAATAAACATTTATTAAGTACCTACTATGTGCCAGGCACTGTGCTAAGCACTAGAGGTACAAAAAGAGACAAAAGACAATCTAGATGATTGGAGTAAAATGGTCAAGTTGCACTGGATGATAGGAGGCACCATAGTGTAGTAGCTAGAGAGTCACCCTCCGAATCTAGAAGACCTCAGTTCAAATCCACCTCTGAGATATACTGGCTGTGTCACCCTGGGCAAGTCCCTTAGACTCTCTGGGCCCTAGTTCCTAATCTATAAAATGAGGTGATTTTATTAGATGGCCTACAGTTCCTTCTAGCTCTAAATCCCATGGTCCTATATATTTGGATTCTATTCCCAAGGCTAATTACTTCTATTATTAAGAAAGGGTTTTTACTAAGATTAGGATTTGGAACATATACCACTCCAGGTATAGAATATGAGATGTTAAATTCAAACCCTGATAGAAACTCAAGTTTCATTTTATAAATTCAATTTATTAGGGACTAGTTTTAGTCCCAGAAACTGAGACTAGTCAGTCAGTCAGCAAGCAAGCATTTATTAATCACCTATTATGTGCCAGGCACTGTGCTAAGTACTGGGGATACAAAGAAAGGCAAAACACAAATTGCTCTCCAGTAACTCACAGTCTAATAGAGGACACAGCATACAAATAACTGTGTCCAAAAGAGATATATACAAGAAGCAGGCACTGTTTTCTTCATTCTGTCACACTTTTTCCTGTTGTTGTGTCTAGTAAGATTCTAAGATAATACACATTTTAAAAGAAATTACAAAATACTTTCCCATGTTGAAAATGAATCATAAGAAAGGAAGGAGTCAACCAGAAAAAATCTTTGTATCAAGCATCTCTTATAAGGGTTTGATATCCAAGATATATAGATAAATTTTAGAAATATATGACTAAAAGCTATTCTCTTACATCCAAGTGGTAAGAACATATGAACAAACAATTCAAAAAAGAAATGGAAACTTAACTACATGAAATAATGTTCTTAATCATTAACAATAAAAGAAATGCAAATCAAAATAACCCCAAAATTTTACCTCACATCCCCAAAATTGGCAAAGATGATAAAAAATGGGAACAGTCATTGCTGGAGGCAAAACACTAGTGCATTGTTGGTGGGGCTGTGAACTGGTTAAAATCATTTGGAAAAATCAATTTAGAATTATTCAAATAAAGTCACTAAAATGTTCATATCATTTGACCTAGACATTCCACTTCTAAGCATATACCCCAAGAAGATCACTGACAAAATGAAAGACTTCATAAGAAGAGCAATATTTTTAAGTCCACTTTTGGGAGCATCAAAGAGGCAGTTAGGTGTTGCGGTGGACAGAGTGCTGAGCTTGGAGTCAGGAAGACCTCAGTTCAAATTTGGCCTCAGACAATTATTAGCTGTGTGAGCCTGGGCAAATCACTTAAGTTCTGTCTGTCTCAGGTTCCTCAATTGTAAAATGGAGGTAATAATGGCACCAACCTCACAGGGTTGTTCGGAGAATCAAATGAGATATTGTGAAGTGCTTAATAAGTATTTGGCACATAGTAGCCATGTAATAAATTGCTTATTCTCTTCTCTTATTATCTCCCCCAAAACTAGAAACAGTTTAATCCCTGCCAACAAAGAACTGGAGTGGCCCTGATTTTAGGAATATATTTACATAGATAAGATCTGGAACACATCATCCCATGAGTCCAAGGGAGACGGTAATTTCCACCTTTGGTCAGAACAGGAAGAAAGCTGTGGAAAGTTTTAGCATCTGCTTTCTATCCCCAAAAGTCTAGAATACAAAGCTTTTTTGGGGTTCAGAATAAAAGTTACTTTCCCTATTGACTCTAAAAGGAAGGGCAACCATTAACTTATTCTCCACAGACTTAGCTCTTTTTCCCTACAAATGTATGTTTCACAAAAGACAATCATAGATAGTAAGCAAACATATTTATCAAAGCAAGCAGTAAAATGGAAATTGGGGAAGTTATACAGACTAGAATAGATAATAAAATACACAAAAGTCTATGGGCTCTTTGACTTGGGAGCAAGACAAAAATCTCAGCTCAACTTAGAAGAAAACAATCTCAACAGAGAAATCTATTCTCAGCAGTCTCTGCATGTCCATTACTCCAGGGACCCCCAGTACCTAACCCAAAGTCTTCAATTTGCATTTCTCATCCCATATCTCTTGAACTACATTTCTCTCTCCAGTTTCTTTCCCTTAGCCTGCTATACAAAGAGTTACAGGCTCAGAGTTCTGTCAACCAATACTAAAAATCACTACATATATGAAGAATCAGTCACAGGGCTCTCATTCAGGAAAGCATCCAACTTGATTGGAGTTGGGGCATTATATGTAGAAACAGGATTGCACCTGAGAAGAACAAGGGACTTCCAATACTTTTGTTCATCTAGAATATAGGAGTTGTAAAGAGGAGTTCCATGAGAAGTAGAATGGAGCCAGATTCCATTCGACATTAAATGTGAGGCTGATTTTGCTCCTGTCCACAGGAGAATGCCATTGAAGTTTCATTCAGTCACTTAAATGTCCATTAACATTTATTTACAGCATTCTGGTACAATTTTTTTTTACAAGATTTGAATGTGTATGTGTAAACCAAGCTCCTCACAAATTAAAAATGAATAAGCCTTCACCATGAGTCACCCTAACGCTGCCTCTAAGCAAAATTGTATAAAAGGCTGCTGTTTATCTTGAAAATCTCACTTTCTTACTTTCCCCCACATGCTAAGTATGCCTAATACTTTTATACAGAAAGTGGATTAGTACCTTTGCTGTCCACCTTCCACCCAACTCTCCCCTGTGGCTCTAAGAAGTTGTAGCATGTTCAGCGGCCACACCCCAGTAAACCATCTCAGCAGATGGCCTAAACCAGGTTGAGAGTAACCAACAGGCCTCAAAGTTAGGGGGATATCTACCCCAAGCATGTGAAGATTTCCTCTGGCAGGATGGACAAATGAGAACAATTTGTTCCCATAGCCATGAAGGCAGCTGAAGCAGGCACTATGGAGCACTTACAGTTTAGCCAGACATTGAAGATGCCAAGACCATCCAAAGTCTTCAATGACTTTGGAGGAGACAGTGAGGCTGACACTTTATAAAACTCTGCCTCACTCAAACCCAATTCACAAACAAATCAAGACACCCCAAGATTTATGAACACAAACACAATACTTAGTTTGGATTTCAACAGGTACATAAGGCCAGAATATGCTGTTTTTTAACCTTTCACCAAAAATAAATAATACTATGAGATGATATCAAAAAAGAAAAAAGAAAAGGCAGAAGTTCATAAAATACAGCTTGGTACTATTATACCAATGTTATATATAATAAAATGAAAGAGAGATTCCCTAAAGGAGTGTAAAGCTCTTAATTTTTAAAATTAAATTGCCTATTTTCCTATCAGAGACATAAAGGGTTTATGAAAGATTAACGACATTGGAATGGCTTAATCTAGAGAATAAAATGGTGAAGAAACACAATCATAATCTATCTAAAGGATCAACTGCTTATACACGGATTCTCAAATATTTACACAAGAGAATATTGTGACCATTTAGAGATAAATGGCATTACCATTATTCCAGACTTTCAGTCTACAATCCCTGACATTATCTCTAATTCTTGACTTTCCTTCAACTTCCTATATCTAGTCTGTCACAAAATTTTCTTATTTCTTCCTTTGCAATACTTCTTGGATTCACCTTTTACCTTCTATTCTCATATCCAGTAGACTGATAGTTCAATGAGTTGATGAGGTGACAAAGGAGTCAAAGGAAAATAACGCTATCTTAGGCTTAGTTTATTTAGTTGGGACCTACTATATGTAAGGCACTGTGCTAGGTGCTGGATTAATAGGAATATAGTGTCTAATCAGAAAATTCATAACAGTGCTTTTTGTGGTAGAAAAGAATTGGAAACTAAGTAGATGCCCATGGATTGAGGAATGGCTAGACAAATTGTGGCACATTGATGTAATAGAATATTACTCTTCCATAGGAAATGATAAACATGATGAAGACAGAGAAGTATGGATCAGGGCTAAGGTATCTTGTTAGTTACTTTAAGTAGGCATGGATAATCAATTGATTAGCTTAATCAGCTGCCACCCTAACATCTGTCACACACGAAATCTTACTCCTTATTTACACATGCACTCACACACACACACACACACACACACACACACACAGCAAATAAAACCTAAGAATTTAATAGAAAATCAAATGTGAATATAAGCATAATTCCAAAGAGAAGAAAATTGAGCCTTCAGGATGCTTTCAGTTGAAACCACACACAAAATTTCAAGTTAATATTCAAAGAAAGCCTTAAATTTAATCATAAAAATCATCATTGTATTATCCGTTCCTTATACTAGTTTGCATCACTACCAATCTCAATCTAAAACACCATCTGAATTGAAGAACACTGGCAGGAATTAGATGTCTTTCCATTATTTGCATCTTTCCTTTCCTTTTTTAAGTTACAGTAAATCAAACACAAGGAAGCTCAGATATAGTCACAGAAAATATCACTCATATGTCACAATTCTAATGAAGACAATATAATCCTGGTTAACTTGCTCCAGTTCCATCGATTATCAGTAGGCTCTAGTATCTTTGAATGAAGGAACTGTTCTCTGCTTTCTATTTTGTGCCTGGTGGACATTTAAATTACCATTCCAATAGCTGCGATTGGGCTGCAGACTGTTTCAATGCAGCCTTTTTGAGGACAGTAGATTCAGTAATTTAAAGTGACTTGTTTTTTCTATCAGTTCTAAAAAGGGCAAAAAATTCAGAAGACATTATTTTCCAACCTACCTTACAGGGAAACCATCACATAGATTTAGGGCAAGAAGGGATCTTAGAGATCATGTAGTCTAACCCCATTTTTAACATTTGTACAAACCTAAGACCCAGAAAAAATGGTATTTGCCCAAAATACTAATTAGAAGAACCAGAACTGAACCCAGATCTTTAGATCCCAAATCACTGAATTCACTCTTTTTTTCCCCCAATATATGATCCTCACATCACTTTGGTAACAGAAGAAAGCTGCTCTTCTTAGTTATATTATACCTAGTAGGATATATGAGAGAACAGCAGAAATACATTTTCAAAGTGTCTATGGGAAAAGAATCTAGAGATATTTATTCTTGCCTCCTTGTGAGCCACATGTAGACAGATCCACATGGGCATAATGACCTACGCAGGCAAAACAGAACACATTACACCTACCCCTTCCAAGTAAAATGGTTACATTACCTTATGAATGCTTTCCACTTTGGTCAAGTTTTTTGTTTCACTGTTCCACAAACAGATCATGCATATCTCTCCCCACTACCCAATACCACCAGCATTCACTTCTGTTGGTCCCCTTGTTTTGAATGGATCATTCAGCAGGGAGATAGAAGAGCCTTTAAAGAGCATCTAGACCAATCTTTTCATTTTACAGCTGAGGAAACTGAGTCCCAGAAGTAGAGTGACTTATCCAAAGTCACAAAGACCCTGGGTCTTCTGATTCTCCATCCAATGCCCATGGCACTCTCTTTTTAGCTAAGTGATCAGCATATCTAGATTCTAAGATACCACATATTAAAGTTAAAAACAGAATTTTAGCCTTACCCCGAAGAAAAAAGTCCACAGCAGAGAAGGAGAAATACCAAATTCATTAATTGTTTTTGTTTATACCTATTTTCCCCAAGATAATTACTTACTAAGGAAGCGGTTAGGCCTAAATCAAACTGATTCATTTGGATGCATTTCATAAGTCTTCTATTTCAGACCTGGTAAGTTAGGCTTATCATTTTCTTGCCGATCAAAGAAGAAGCCTTAATTAAATATACAATTAGCCTCAGCAATACATGTGTCTCTAAGAAGGTAGATTAACCATAATTCCTTTCAAGGTTTTTTTCCTCCCTTCTTTTCTCATCCTTTTACTTTCCAACTTCTTAATATATGTTCATCAACACCATAATTTGTATCAAAAGGATATTGCCAATTTTCTTCTATATAGTAGCTACAAAACATTAATCTGAATTTTTAAAAAATTCTTCTTGACTAATTTATCATTATCCTATTTTCAGAGAATTTGAGCATTTTTTCAGTTGTTCTTCATGGTATCTGTGGAAAGGAGCTAGTCTTTGCTCAAACAGCAATATTTATTTAGTACCTATTATGTGGAAAATATTTTTGTTGGGTTCCTTACAATCCTGAGATGCTATTATTCTATAAGATGCCAAAAGGGGATATTAAAAACTTTTAGATCATAATAATGTCTGTCATTTACAAGGTGCTTTAAGATTAGCAAAACCTTTTATATGTTATTTCCTTTGATCTTCAAATCCCATTTTGCAGATGAGGAAACTGAGGCTGAAAGGGGTTAAATAACTTACCAGGTAGGTAGGTGCCTAAGGCAGCATTTGAAGGCTCTTCCTGATTCCAAGGCCAGAACTCTATCCACTATGCCACCTAAATGTCTAAAGGCAGTTCTATCCTCTAGAAGTTTATAATCTAATTTGTAGTATCTGAGGAGACACAAAAATATTCATATGAAAAAGCTAAATAGAAGAAAACAAAAAATAAATATCAAATGAGTGATGCAGACCTTAAGTATTATCTATAGGAAGTCAGTATAGGACAGGAGATTAAGGTAATAAGGAAAGGGATAAACATTTATACGGCATATACTATGTGCTAGGGACTGCGCTAAGCACTTTCTACGAATATTATCTTTTTCAATCCTCATAACAAACCTAAGAGATAGGTGCTAATATTATTCCCAATTTATAGTTGAAAAAACTGAGGCAAACAGAGGTTAAGTGACTTGCCAAGGGTCATACAGCTAGCAAGTATCTGAGGCCACATTTGAATTCTGGTCTTCCCAACTCCAGGCCTAGAGTTCTATCCACTGAGCCACCAGCCGCCTCTAAGAAAGGATGTAAAAACATGAAGATTAAGCAGGCAAGGAATGTTTTGTTTTGTTTTAATATCCAGTGCTTAGTACAGTGTTAGATACTGAATAAATACTTGCTGCGTTGGATTGAATTTAATTGAGTTGATTTAAATTAAAGGTAGCCAAAGAAAAGAGAAGATAATAACTACAGATGGAGGAGTGAAGGGTGAGGGTGAAGCAATAGGGGCAAAATCCTGAGACCTGATATATGCCTGGTAGTTTGGTGATTTAATAAGTAGACTGCCCTGGCTGGAGTGGAGAGATTGTGTTGTGGAGCAGTAGGAGAAAAGGTTAGAAACGTTAGCGCCAAATTGTGGAAAGCCACAAATGCCAGGCTAATGAACTTAGAATTTATCTGAAAGACAGTGAGAAGTCATTGATGATTTTGTAAGCTGATGCAAGTAGCACCTTGGGAAGATTGATCTGGTGGTGATATGCAATTAAAGGGCTCTTACAATAGTGCAACAATGTTATAAGAGGCCGGAATAGGGTAATGGGAATGGTAGGGAAAAAAAAAAAACAATGCAAGAGTCATTATAAAGGGAAAATGGGTGGGATTTGATAAATGATTGGGTATGATAGGCAAAATACGTGGGGGCATTAAGGATGACAATTTTCAAAGAAAATGAGGAAGTCAGGGTAAAAGCTGGGCGGGGGTCCAGTGAAATAAGTTCAGCATCAGCATCACTGAATATCCTGAAATACACACGAAGGTGTAAAGCAATCAGCCTAAGCACTGCATCTTCACAATATACTGTGTCAGTGCTTCCCTCTTGCAAGAGCTCTGGGTATTTCCCATTCAAACAAAAGATAAGAAGTGATAGTTACAAGTGTCCTGACAACACAAGTTTTATAATATACATATATATTGCTGATCTGGAGAATCAAGTAGGATTTAAGAAAGCAAAGATGTGTCATTTAAGGTAATTATAAAGTGATTATAGTACTGTGTTGACAATTAGGAATATCTATAATATTTGGCAACTAGGACATGGTGACTAACAGAATGGTTTTAAGACCTTGCACTTCTATTAGTTTTAATCAACATATCAGTAATTAGGACTCCTTGCACATTGGGCAAATTCATTTGAGAGTTAGAGGTGATGGCACAAAGGATGGTCCAATTACAGATGCAGTAACACTAGGAGGGGGCAGCCTATCTCCCTCAAAATATGGTTCTGGTATGTGAAAACATTGGGGTAAAAGGGCAGAGAGTGGGGAACATGGTCCTGGGACTAGAGTGGGGCATGATGGGATAGGGCCCCGTGGTAGATGACCCAGCAAAGGACTTGTTGTTCAGTCTTTTTCAATTATGTCCAGTTCTTCATGACCCTATTTGGGGTTTTCTTGGCAAAGGTACTGGAGTGATTTGCCATTTCTTTCTCCAGATTATTTTACAGATGAGGAAACTAAAGCAAATAGGGTTAAGTGACTTGCCCAGGTTAAGTGACTTACCCAGCTAGTAAGTATCTGAAGCCAGATTTGAACTCAGGAAGATGAATCTTCCTGAGTCCAAGCCTGATACTCTACCTACTTCAACAACTAGCTGCCCTAACAAAGGACTACCACCTTCATAAATACTCCCTTTATAAAAGCTTAGTCTAAGTGACTAACTGATAATAACTGACAATCATGGGAGGGGAATTTGTGATCTATGTTGCATTAGAAAGATAGCCCCCATCTCCTCAGGGATACTGCTAGGGTCCTGAGGACCAAACTTATCAGTGGCAGTAGGTGTTAGTAGAGTAGTGTGAGAGCATTCTCTATAATAGTATTCATTATAATACTTCAGGGAAAGACAAGAAAAAGGGCAAAAATACAAACAACATAGCAATGCTATTGCTCCAAGAACAACTTAAAAGTATAACATTTAGGGTCTTGGGACATAATTTTAGGTGAGTTTAAGATCTTACAATAGCAGACACAGCCAAGAAATTGAGATACTATATGTATGGTTCCAAATCTCTTAATTCAAATGTGCAAGTCTAAGAAATATCACATCTCATCAGTACCCACTACTCCTGGGGCCCCTCCCTGATGGAGAATTCCTCCTAGAACCTCCATTTAAAGAAGGTGCCCAGGTCAGCCATCACTTCATTTTCCATCTCGCTGTTCTCTTCTGGACTTCACCATCAATCTCTGGAACCAGGTATCTCCCTTCCACTCCTCCAAAACCCCCCCCTTTCAACTTCCTTTTGTATTCTATTAGATTATAAACTCCTTGAGGGCAGGAGCTGTCTTTAATTTTCTTTTTTTTTTTTGCATTCTTAGTACTTAGCACAGTGTCTGGCACATAGCAGGCGCTTAATAATTTTTTAATGAATAAATAAAATGAAATAAAGAAAGAATAAAAAAATTACTGTTTAATCAATATTCAGGAGAAAGGAGAAGCTTTCAAGGAGTCAGATGTGTAAGTTATTTTAAAATCACGGATTCATTATTTCATATTTTACTACCATTGATAAGTGGAGTACCAACGTGACCAACCTCCTGCAACCTTGGAAGCCCATACACAGAGCTTATCTTTGCATTTTTCCACACATTTACTGAACAAGAAGAAAGACTGATCTTGACATTCAAAGGCATCCTTAATTTTATCCTAAAATTAGAGTAGTGTTAACTGTTCAACAGAAGCCACTAAACATGTTTAGCACAGATGATTTCAAGTTCAACCATTGGCTCAGCAGAGGGAGCTCCTCTCTGGAATTACGAAATTATACACACACACACACACACACACACACACATATAAATACACATACACACACACACACACACACATATACTTACATATGTGGGGGAGAAAATAGGAAAGACTTTCTGAAAGCAGTGAAAGTAATGAGAAATAACCTACGAAGCTACTGTCCCCACTCCCTTCTCTCATCCTTGTTTCTGTTCAGCCTCTAATCTGTTCTTTCTCTCTTTAGAAGGGAAGGATTTTTCCCTCTCAGCATTTATCTCCAGGGAGCTCAGCATTCTTTCTTTCAAGTACTTACTGAAACCTGGAGGGTGTTAATTTAACTCTGTTCGACCACAAGAGGGCCTCTCTTTAAATGTCTTGCAGCTGTAACTATGCAAACCGAATTCCGCACAAGTGAAAACATAAATTGATAACAAAATCACTGGGAATTATTCCCTTTCTAAGGAATCCTTTGAGTTAAAAAAAAAGTTTAACCAAGGACTCCTTTAAATAGATCTTTTGATGGATGGGATTTAAATTAGATATCCACTAACTTTCTAAGAGGGGCAGCTAGGTGGTACAGTGGATAAGGTGGCAGGCCTGGAGTCAGGCAGACTTTCCTAAGTTCAAATCTGACCTCAGACACGTAATAGCTGTGTGACCCTGGGTAAGTCACTTAACCCTGTTTGCTTCAGTTTTCTCATCTGTAAGAAGACTGAATTTGTAACAAGACGGAATAACCAAAAGAATTTTCTAAGAATATATCTCTTACATCAAATAAAGTATCTCTGTCTTGTTATAGTTGTTTGTTACTTAAGTGGGAAAGGCTTAACACATTTCCCTAAAGGCAGCTATTTTATTTATTATTAGTATCACAAGAGAGAAAACAAGAGAAAGTGATAACCATTGGCCTCCACTGATACCCACCACACAATGTGATGGAATTTTGAGGGAAACTCTCAGTACATTAGGTAGACTCTCACTGAGAACTGATGTGAGGATAAGGTTTGCCCAGAATAAGAAAGCAAGAATGGATTTTGTTCTGTGCTACTGGAGACAAGACTCATATCAAGAGCGTAACATGGGGGGGGGGGCAGCTGGGGGGAGGCAGGGCAGCTAGGGGGCGCAGTGGATGAAGCACCAGACCTGGAATCAGGAGGACCTGAGTTCAAATTTGGCCTCAGACACATAACACTCACTAGCTGTGTGACTCCGGGCAAGTCACTTAACCCCAACTGCCTCACCAAAAAAAAAAAAAAAAGAGTGTAACATGGGGTTATGTTTATGCCCCAGTTAACAAAAGGAGGGAAAAGGTAGAAAAAGTGGGAGGAAAGGGAAGGAAAGACTATGGATCACATCATTCTTGCTTGTGAAATTAAAGAGCAAGCAAAGATGAAGGTCTGGGGCAGGGGTGGGGAACCTGCAGCCTCGAGGCCACATGTGGCCCTCTATGTTCTCAAGCGTGGCCCTTTGACTGAATCTAAACTTCACAGAACAAATCCCCTTAATAAGAGGTTTTATTCTGTAAAACTTAGACTCAGTCAAAAGACTGTACTTGAGGACCTAGAGGGCCACATAAGGCTGCAGGTTCCCCACCCCTGGTCTGAGGGAAGAGAGAAGATGAAAAATGGGCCAGAACAGTCATTCAAAAATATTCTGTGAGCATGGAAATAAGGACAATTTTGAGATTTTGACTCTGACTGAATTGGAGTGTGAAAGTTTCAGATTGCTAATGCTAATTCAAATTTAAACAGGATTACTTAATACCTATGTGATCTTGAGCAAATTACTTAACTTCTCTAGTTCTCAGTTTCCTTATACGTAAGAGTAACTGGACAGACATGAATAACTGGATAAACATAAATTGCTTGTGGTTGAGCTGAGTCACTATAATAAAAATGACAATACTATGTAAATTAATTTATTTATTCAGTGTCATATCACTCAAACTACCAAAGAATTACCTTATTAAAGAAGAAAAAATAATAATGAAATTCATCTAGAGGAAGAAAAAGTCAAGAATCTAAAAGGAAATAATGAAAAAAGGCGGGGAGGAGAGAACTTAGTAGTACTAGACTTTAAAATATACTACAAAGTAGTAATGGATTATGATTCTTATTTACAAGTTCACATCATAAGCAAATCAGAAAAGCAATCACAACTATGGATTGGGGAAGAATGTATGATCAAACAAGGGATGCAAAGGATCATAGAAGAGAAAATGGGCAGTTTTGATTGCATAAATATTAAAGTTTTCCTACAAACAAAATCACTATAGTCAAATTAGAAGGGAAATAGTTAACTAAGGAAAAAATTACATTAACTTTCTCTGATAAAGGTCTTCTATTCAAAATGTATAAGGAACTGATTCAAATATAAATAGATAACATTTATATAGCACTTACTATGTGCTAGGTGTTTTACAATTATTATCTCATTTGATCCTCACAATAACTCCGAGAGGTAGGTGTTATTATTATACTCATGTTACAGTAGAGGAAACTGAGGCAAACTGAGATTGACTTGCCTAGGGTCACACAGCTAAGCAGTGTCTGAGGCCACAGTCGAACTCAGGTCTTTCTGACTCCAGATCCAACATTCTATCCATTATACTACTTAGATGCCCCCAAAAGATCCATTCCCAAACAGAAAAATAGTAAAAAGTTATGAATAGGCAATTCTCAAAGGAAGAAATTCAAGCTATTAAAATATATTTTTAAAATATTCCATATCACTAATAATTAGAGAAACATACATTATAACAACTCTGGGGTTCCACCTTTCAGATTGGCAAAATTCACAAAAATGGAGAATGATCATTGCTAGAGGAGCTGTAGGAAGATTGGCAATCTAACTGTTGGGGAAATATGGTCCAGCCTTGTAGAGAAAGCAATTTGGAACTGTGTCCAAAAAGTCACTGAACTGTACATACTAGCTAGGTGACACAATAGATGGAATGCCAGGCCGGAAGCCAGGAAGACTCTTCTTCCTGAGTTCAAATTTGGCCTCAGACACTTATTAGCTGTGTGACCCTGGGCAAGTCACTTAATCCTGGATCACATCATTCTGGACTAAAGAAGGAAATGGCAAACCACTCCGGTATCCTTTGACAAAGAAAACTCCAAATGGGGTCATGAAGAGTCAGACATGACTGAAAATGACTGAATAGCATCAACAACAAACCATCTCTATTATATGTCCCTTTTCTCTTCTGACACTGCTGCCTATGCACGCCCTCATCACTTTATGCCTGGACCATGACAAGAGGCTTCTGATTAATTTTCTTGTCTCAAATATCTACCCACTCTAGTCCACTCAGCTGTTAATATGATCTTCCTAAAGTGTAGGTCTGACCATGTCACCTTTCCCTCTCCCCCGCCCCTTCAATACACTTCAGTGGATCCCCATCAGTGTTCCTGACTTCATGCCTTTTCACTGGCTGTCCCTCATGCCTGAAATTCTCTCCCTTCTCATGTCTGTCCTCTGGCTTCCCTAAATTCCTTCAAATTTCACCTAAATTATTACCTTCCACAAGAAACCTTTACTAATTTCCATTAATGCTAGAGCATTCCCTTTGTTGATTATCTCCAATTTATCCTTTATATATCTTATTTGTAGATAGTAGTTTGTATATTGTCTCCTCCATTAGACTGTGAGCTCCTTGAAAACAGGGACTGGTTTTTGCCTTTCTTTATATCTCCAGAATTTAAATCCCCATTTTACACATAAGGAAACAGGCTCATAAAGGTCAACCAATTTGTCCAAGGCCTTAGCTCATGAAAGTCAAAAGCAGGATTCCTGATTCCAAGTCTAACATTCTGTCTGCTGTACCACACTGGCCCTTGATGATATGGCTTGAAGACCCCTACCCATCCTGGTTGCTCTCCTTGGGACACAGAATCACAGAGTTTGACTTGAAAGGGCCATCAGCAGCTGTCTAATCCAACCCATGCAGAAATCCCAACTATAACATACCCACAAGTGGTATAATATACCCAACACATGGTTATCTGCTTGATTACCTCCAAAATACCTCTTCAGACAGTCCCTTCCACTTTTGGACCAATGTTAGGAAGTTAGGTTTGGTTTTTTCCCCTGTCATCAAGCCTAATTTTTCCCCTTTGAAATTTACACCCACAATTCTTGGTTCTGAACTTTGACTTTGGAGCCAAACAGAACAAATCTAACCCCTCCTCCAGGTGGCTTTTTAAATAATTGAACAGAGAGGTACCATGTCACCCCTAAGTCTTTTCTCCTGACTAAACACACCTAGTCTCTCCTCAGGAGCAAGTGAAAGCTTTGTGACCGATGGGACCAGATTTATGGTAGACATTTCCAGCCTAGGTGAGATAAGGAGACCCAATTTTTCAAAAGATATAATACATTAATGATGTTATTGTAAAGCTATGTTTGTTAGGGCAATGTTTGTTAAGTGTGGGGTTTATAAATACACATATGACACGAAGCTGGGAGGAATAGCTAGCACAGTGATTGACAGAGTCAGGATCCCAAGGGTTATTGATAGGCTAGAGCACTGGGCTGAATCTACTAAGATGAAATTCAACAAGGATTAATGTAAAGTCTTACATTTGGGTAAAAAACATCATCTCCAAAAATATAATACAGGGGAAGCATGATTAGATAGAAGTTATTCTGAAGAGGATCTAGAGGTTTAAGTGGACTGCAAACTCAATATGAGTCAGTAGTATGATATGGCAGCCAAAAAAGCTAATGCAATCTTGAGCTACATTAGATGGGGCATAGCTTCCAGGAATTGGGAGGTGATAGTTTTACTATATTCTGTCCTGTCCAATCTCATCTGGAGAATTGTGTTCATTTCTGTGCACAACAATTAATAGAAGACACTTATAAACTGGAGTAGGAAATAGGGACAATAAAGGATATTGAGGTCATTACACTGGCAAAACTGAAGGAATTGAAGTAGGAGGTGGGGGGAGACGACAATAGGAGGTTTGAGGAAGTATGAAAAGGTTTGGAAGACCTATTGTGTTGAGTGGAATAGTGAGTCAATTAGGAAGTGTAAAATGTAAGTGTAAATATTCCTTGTTATAGGGAGGGCTCTGTTGAGATTATGTAAAACAAATTTGTAGTAGATCCAGTCAGCTGGGTTTCATGATTTGTACCAGCATCATTCAGCAGCATATGTAAAGGAATAAAGGCAGTGGATGGTGGCAGTAATCCAGGGCTGAAGCTTAGCGGGAGAAGATCTTTAGTTGGATAAGGAATCAAGAGACTCAAGAGAAGGGGACAGTGTAGAGTTAAGCTAGTTCACCAAGGAATCAAAATGGGGAAGGGAAGAGAGTATAGCCAGTGCAGGGGTAATCACTTAGGAAATAATTGACAAGTGGAGAGATTGGAGGGTAGGAGTGAAAGTACAATGCTTGCTAGAAAGGGTGGCCAGGGAACCTGTGTCATTAGGAAGGAGCCAGGTGTCAATGCAGGCAAGAAGATGAAAGAAGTGAAAAAAGAAAATGTTTAAAGTGAAAGATACAGAGAGCATAGTGGAAGGGGAAAGAAAAATCCTTCTAAAGTGGAATCTGTTGATACTAAGGTGGTGAGGGAATTGAAGAATTAGGACAGCAAATGGTTAGTTGTGGGAATTGAGTGAATCACACTGACTTCATCTTGTGAGTTTAATAATAGGGCTAGCTCAGGTCCCTTTCTATTAGTTTATAGGTCTAGTTCAATTTTTATCCTGTGAGAAAATGTTATTCAATTGTAGGGATTGGGAGAAAACTGTATTGCATTGTTTGATCTTAGCCCTTCATAGCTGGGAAGCTGGACCATTCCTGCCTGCTACTTATAGATCCTTAAATAAGGACCCAGGTTATGCTGACCAAAAACCCAGTCAGATTCAAAGATTGATGCAAGGAGTTTTCTCACAAATGCACATCTCAAACAATTCATATGTCTTATCTGAAAACCAGCTGCAAACTGATCAATTATTGTTTCCATGTTCCTTTGATTGTTTACAGACACTTGGGGGGGAGTGAGACACCTTATTTTCTGATTTCAGGGGATTGCACCTGTTCACTCTCCCCTTCTCAATCTGGAAAGGCCCTAATCTTTCTTCCAATTAGAAATCAAATTACCTAATGTTGTATTGTTTCCTTTTAATTAATTGGCCTTATTTGATTAATTGTTTTTAACGTGTAAAAGTCTGTTTCCTTCTGTATTCAGGGTCTAGCCTTAAGCTGAGGAAGAGGCCTTGTTCCAATTTGTTAGGCAATTGCTACGCATTGCTTAATAAATGAATATGCTCAGAAGATTGAACCCAGTCATTTAATCTTTCACTTGCTAAAGTGGTTCAAAAATGTAATTTTGATATATACTATTCCAGGCACAATTTCATAGTTTTCATAATCAGTAGATAGCCTATTCATCATATAATCTTCTATTACAAGCAAACTTAGGTTTTTCACTACTTTGGCTTTGAGTTGGAAGAAAGGCTTAGTACTTCTTTAAGATAATGTTCCACATCACTTCTGGTCTCAGGGCAGAATATACAAGACTCTTATCATACCCCTTTCTTGTATCTCCTTCTTTCACAGAGCTGATAAGATATTTTGACCTTGCCCAAGTTGAAGATCCAGAGGACCTGACAAGTCCCTCAAAACTTCACAAATACTGAGAATTTACAAGATCTTTTGAACTGCCAAATACAAAATAATTTTCATTGTCATTCACTTTAAAGTAAAATATACTCAAGTAAATATTTAAGGCAGTTTTTTAACCATAACAACAAAAGTCTCTAATAAGTGATAGTTTAAATCCATAATTTTCACAGCATTCAGATCAAAATAGAAGTTAATTTCCTAATGATATAAATGAGGTATACTTAAGGTGTCATTTTTCATTTTAACAATATTTCTTATACAATAGTTTCCCAAAATCACAATGCATGAAACTATAATCATAATTCTACCATAAAACAATATTGTGGAATTAAAAAATAGAACCAGCCTGGGAAGTAGATATGCTGGAAGAAACTCATCTGCAAATCTTCCCTAGAAACAAGGCCTATTCCAGGTCCTGTTAACAACTTACGCTCCAGTTAAAGACACCAAAATATTGATTCAGGGATATATCTCTGAATTTGAATGGATGAAATTAGACAGTTTATGGACAGTGGTCAAATACAGACCCCTTTGATATAGAATTTCCAAGGGAAAATATTTCACAGAAGCGGATGACTTCATGAAGTAGGCAGCTAAACTCAAGACAACAAAATAAGAAACCTGTTATTTAAATGGACATTAACTGAATAATTCACATATGTGTCTGACAAAAACCCATATTACTCAGTACCCAAATTGTATTAGGGAGTGAGGGAAGGTCTGGAGATGTTTAAACTTGAAGGGATATCTGACTGGGACATTTGGGATTGGTTGCCAAATGGGCTGAATCAAGGGAATTATAAAAATCCTGCATTATGTAATGCCAATAATTATTATATTGAGTTTGCTTCATTGTTATTTTTATTGCTTCTCAGTACTTGCATTTGCCTGTGGAAATACCTACTTGAAAACCTATATTAAGGTATCCAGAGAGAAAATCAACAAGATATTCAAAAATGTGGTCCCGATGTATATATCATGTGATTTATGACTAAAGATGGAACTATCATAAGAAAATTTCTGGCTTAATTTTTGCTGAAAGTGAATTTTGGGGAGAATATAACTGACTTCATTTTGTTCTATATTCGTCATTTTGCTATGTATTACCTCTGTGTGAACTGCAAGACCAGCTGCAATAGATGGTTGGCTTCAGTGTCTTTCTTTTCTCCCCTCATTGGTATAAAAAGACTTAATTGCTTTATTAAAAGGAGGGTTTCAGTCTCTAGAATGTCATCTTCCTTTGTCTAGACTGACACATAGTTCCCTTTGATTTAGCACAATCAGTTGTACTAACAAGGACATAAAATTTATCTATCTCTGGTAGTTAATGATATACATTCTCCTAAACAAGTACTTTTTTTCTTTTTTTATTTATGTAATATAAAAATTCTACTAGCTAAACTGTGAAAGTCACACATTCCCATCAACTGCTGGTAAGGTGTGCCATACTCCAAGTGTAATAAAACCTATTTCCTTGATTCATTCTAGCTTACTGATGTTACCTAGTTAATCCAATAAGAAAATTCATGCAACTATTTGAAGCTTATATGATAAAGATCACTAATACTAAGGCAGGTGAAACAACTCAATAAGTTTTTCTAGTCTTGTCTGAGAATTTTGACCTTGAAGGAGACCTGCTAGAAGGAATTGCCAGTGCAAGTTATTCCTGGGAATTTCATACCAGTAAAAATCATCTTCATCTGAGGATGAAGGATTCCTTAAAGGAACCTCATGAAAAGAGGCATTCCACTTCACCTATGAGGAAGACTAAAGCCATATCCCCTATGATGGATAGATAGCAAGGCCCTATATTGGTATTTTCTCTGGACATGAACCCTGTCCTTCAGGAAAGCAAGACTGAGAGAGTTGGTTTGGACAGACAAGAATGATCCTGAGACACAGGAAGGCCCCTAAACCAGACAATTTTGTTGTATATTTGAAAGGAATAGCAAGATGTGCATAGCGGATTTTCAGTTTCATGTACAATCATCTTTTTTTATTGTACTATGTTATGAAAGTGCTTGTTTTATTCCATAAATTAATTTTAAAGGGTGTAAAGAATAAGATTAGGAGAATGAGGGGAGAAGATAAGGGAGGGAATTTTAGAGAGGTGGGTAAAATAAGGAATAAGAAAGCAAGGGGGAAAATTAAGGTAATAGGGATAGGGTAAAAAAGAGGCTGAGAAGGAAAATGGAGAGCAAAAATAAGATGGAGGAAAATTCACAAATAGCAATTAAAACTTCGTCAAATCTATAAGAATATGAGTCATTACCCAATTGATAAATGGTCAAAGAATATTAACAGGCAATTTTCCAATGAAGAAATCAAAATGATTTATAGTCATATAAAAATGCTCTAAATCATTGATTAGAGAAATGCAGATTAAAACAACCTTTTATACCTACCAGACTGGCTAAAATGATAGAAGGGGAAAGTAACAAATGTTGGAGAGGATGTGGAAAAGTTAGGACACTAATTCATTGTTTGTGAAATTGTAAAATGATCCAAGTATTTTGGACATCAATCTGGAATTATGCCCAAAGAGTTATTAAACTACCTATACCGGCAACACCACTACTAGTACATTTCCAAAGATGATTAGGGAAAAAAGAAAAGAACTTATATGTTCTAAAATGTTTATAGCAGCTCTCGTTATGGTGGCAAGGAACTGGAAATTGCAGGGATGACCATCAATTGGGGAATGGCTGAACAAGTTGTGATATATGATTGTGACAGAATATTACAGAAATGATGAGCTCAATGATCTTAGAAAAACATGGAAAGAATTGCACGAAATAATGAAGGGTCAAATGAGCAGAACCAAGAGAACGGTGTATACAGTAACAGCAATATTGTTTTAAGAATGACTTTGAGCGAATAAGTTTTTTGTCTATTATAAATACCCAAATTAACTCTAAAGGACATATGAAGAAAGACACTATCTGCATCCAGAGAAAGAACTGATAAATAGAAGTATGTATAGAATAATGTTGTTTTGGTTTTTTTTTGGTAAGGCCACTGGGGTTAAGTGACTTGCCCAAGGTCACACAGCTAGTACATGTCAAGTGTTTGGTCTGAGACCACATTTGAACTCAGGTCCTCCTGACTTCAGGGCCGGTGCTCTATCCACTGCACCACCTAGCTGCCCCTAGAATAATTTTACATACACACACACATACACACCTATTTGTGTATAATGGTAGCCATTAATAGGGCAAGGGAGAGTGGAGGGAAGAAAAAAAAAAGAAAAGAAATTTACATGATAATTTTGTTGTATATTTGAAAGGAATAGCAAGTTGTGCATAGCAGATTTGCAGTTTCATATACAATCGTCTTTTTTATTGTACTATGTTATGGAAATGCTCGTTTCATTCCACAAATTAAAAGTAAAATTTTAAAAAATCTAGCAGAATTCTGCAGACAACAACTAGGACCCAGCACCTATACATTTTGACCCTCCATGCAGAATATGTAGAGGCATACAAGGGAACAGAGACAAGAGGCGTCACAGACACTCTAATTGTTCAATCTCCGAGCTGGATCCTGAGGTATTTGACTTTGGAGACAGCCTAGTACCAAAAGAATGAAAGTGTACGTTGAAGTTGGAGCTCAGGAAAAAGGAAAGGAGTCTTCTCATTATCTGAGTGGGATATAACCTGCAACAGTTCCTCAGAGGCTGATGACCTGGTGGGAGCCACCTTACCCTCTAGGAGTTCCTTAGAGCCTCACCCACCAGATGACAAGGAAATAACCACCAAGCCACGATGTTAGGCTTCATCTTGGCTTTGATCTTTATTCTGCTGCCCATCAGATAATCTAAGAGGGGAGGGGAATTAATTATATTTTGGTTGCCCTGGCAGCTTGGGCTTGGACACCCAGGGAAGGCTGAAGTAGCTTCCTTCAGGCTCTCCACCCACTTCCACCTGGTTTCCAATAGGGATGAGGAGAGAGTGGGTCTCCTGTTGCTCTGGCCTCTTTGCCTCTAAGGTATAGGCAGATGAAGGAAAATGAGTTAAGGTTGGATTTAGAAATCTTTCAATTGGCTTGGTGAAATGTCTATCACATGTATACAGAAGAAACTTCACATGTATATCAAGCACTGATCTCTTGAATATCAAGTGAACATCACCTACTGATTAAGTGTATATCATATATTGATCACATGTATCATCAATAACACATTCGCTGATACTGACCCAAGGACTATGCTGCAACAGCTAGGATGTTGGTTTCTGACTCAGGCCCTCGACCTCTTGATCTCTCTGCAGGTCCTGGGAGTCAAGCCCACCTAGCTGGGATATATGAGGCCCCTGTAGCAGTTGCTCTTAACCGTGTCCACCCACAGATAGGGACTTCAACCTTTCTTTGGCAGCTCAGAGCCTGTCCTTCCTCCCGCCCCTGGAATCTTTTCCAATAGCTTGTAGCTTATTTCCTGCTGTTCAAAGGACCCCAGGGCCCCTGTCCTCAGAGTCCCACCTCCAGGTGCTTAAACAGACTCCAGGACCCCTTCGTAGTAATCCCAAGCTGTTACAACAGATCATAGGACACCTGACACTGCCCAGGGACCACTTACAGCACTACCCACCCAGAGAGGAACATCACCTGACCCCACCCCATGCAGTGACTCAAGCACTCAGTCACTCAGAGCCCAGCTGACAAGAACCCTAGGATCCTATCCACAGCCTGACTTCTCTAGCAGCACTCATTTAGGAATTCTTTGTCTTCTCCATTGGGATCCCAAACTGGGTACATGTTCCCCCCCCCAACACACACCCACACCCACATACCACCACCCCACCCCTACCCCACACACACACTCCCACACACACACTTTTCATCTTTCTCTAAGTGTGTTGTCTTCCCTATTCAGATTGTGAGCTCTCTGAGGGCAGGTATTCTCTTTCTTTTTCAAATTTGTACCCTCTACACTTAGCCCAGTGTCTGGCACTTAGCACTTAATAAATATTTATTGACTATTGACTTTATTAACTGGGATCCTGGCCTATCCATTGACTTGGACCAGAGACCACTCATATCATCCACTCATATCACCTCCCACCCTGCTGAGACAGGCCTGGGCCTCTGGGCTGGGGACAGAAACTCTTATTATCTCTCCTACCCCGCTGAGAGGCACTTGGGCCTTGCAACAGCAATTCAATGCCCTGCTAACCTATAGAAATTCAAGGTAGGACTCCTCTTCAGCATCACACAGTCCCACCCACCTGCTGACAGAGATTCCAGGACCCCATCAAAGTCAACCTAAATACAAATTGAACACCATACTTCCTCATCTCCTCTGGCCTCTACCTCCTTTAACCTAACTGCACTGGGTCCACTGAAATTAAGCAGTTCTCTGAATCAAGTCATCCCTATGAGCTTAGAAGAACACAAATGAATATCTAAAGAATGTAATAGCAGGATCATAGAAGACTATAACAGTCTGCTTAGTAATGCACGGAGACTGGCCTTAACACAAAGTCCCAATCCAGGAAGCAAGGTTGGAAGATTGAGTAACAAAAAAAAAAAAAAAAAAGTAAAGCACTATTTGGATGTCAGGAATACTTAAGACAGAAACCCAGAAAAAGAGAAAATCCAAAATCCAAAACACCATCCAAGAAAGAAAAATACACTTAGGCCACAAGATCAATTAAAATTCCTAGAAGAAATGAAGTAAGTTTAAAAGAGTTTAAAATTATGTTATTAATGAAATGAGAACAATGGAAGAAAGTTTTGGAAAAGAAACGATAGTTTGGAAGGAAAGACTTGAAAAGAAAAATTATCAGTTTAGCACAAGAGGTATGAAATCTTACCCAAGTAACTGATGCCCTGAAAATTAGAATGAACCAAACAAAAGTTAATAACCCCATGAGACAATAGGAAATATTAAAGGCAAAAAATTGAAAAAAATAGAATAAAATGTCAGCTATCTCATTATGAAAACAACTGACTCGGAAAACAGGTCCAGGAGAGATAATTTTTAAAATGATCAAGACTACCTAAAAGCCACAACCAAAAAAAATAACCTGAATACCATATCCAAAATATCACGAAAGTACACTATTCAGATCTTTTAGAAGCAGAGGGCAATGTAAAAATAGAAAGAATCCACTGGCCACTTCCTGAAAGAGACCCCAAAATGAAAATTCCCAGCAACACAATTGCCAAAATCCAGGGCTTCCAGGTCAAAGAAAAATATTGTTAAAAGCCAGAAAGAAAGAAATTAAGTACTGAGGAACCATAGTCAGGATCATATAAGATTTGGCAGCCACCACCAAGAAGAAATGTAGAACATAAATGCAAAATTCCAAAAGGCAAACAGATATAGGCTTACAACCAAGAATAACTATCTCAGCAAACTAAATATAATCCTCCAGAAGGAAAATAGATATTTAATGAAATTGAGGACTTCTAAGAATTTCTGATAAAAAGACTGGACCTGAGTTGAAAACTTTGAAATATCAAAGAAAAATTAAGGGTAAATACAAGAGAAATGGGAAAAGACTTTATATGAATGAAGTGTTCATAGTCTAATAGGGAGGGAAGGAGGGCAATACCAGCATCACTTAAAAATTATAATATCATTAGAGGTCATAATAGGAGTCAAATGAGAGAGAGGTACTGGGAATGATTTTTGTTACAACAGAGGTTCAAAGCTCATTTGTTTAAGACTTTCCATGTTGGTAGATATAATTACTCAATGTTCCATGCCTATATGAGGGACAGGCCTGTCAAGAGCTAGAGAGAAGAGAGATCCTGGTCTTCTGACTTCCAGCTTCAACAGAGAAAAACGTGCTATTCAAGATTCTCCTCAGGGAGAGGCTCCTGAACTCTGAGAAGAAACTGGTATGTAGAGAAGCCATTTCTCTGGCTCAAAGAGATCTTTTTGTATCCTGTCTGCCCACTGGGTCAGTTTTGGGTTACCTGAATATTTTATAAGTCTGTCATCTGTTTTAATCCACGTAACAAAAAATTTGAAACATAAAAAAGCATTTTTCTAATTATTTGTGATTTGAAACATATTTTCATATGGCTATATATAGCTTGGATTTCTTCCCTTGAGAACTGCCTGTTCATATTCTTTGACTATCAATTAAGGAATGGCTCCTATTTCTATAAATTTCAATCAGTTTTTTATATGTTTTAGAAATGAGATCTTTATCAGAACAACTTGTGCAAAGAAAGATTCTTTGCTGAAATCCAGGTAATACTATGCCAAATGTATTTCCCTTTTCTATAAGCCTTGTTTTGTTGTGTGTTTTTTCTTTCCTTGTTTGTCTGGACTTGTAATTTCATTTTTACTCATGCAGGTCTACAACTGTTATGCAGCTGATAGTCTTAGAGAGTTGCTTGGGTCACTATGAATTGAAGTGAATTGCTATTGGTCATGATGTCAGTAGGTTTCAGAGCCAGGGCTTTATCCCTGGTCTTCTTGTCTCTGAGGTGGGCTTTCTACCCACTATACCACTCTGCCTCTGGACGTTTAGTAACCTTGGAGAAAAAGGAAATGAAATAGCCAGCATGGCCTGTTCTGATACACACATGCTGAATTTTAGTCATCACTTCTTCAACTTCTAAATGCTCAGATACCATCCATTTAATAATATGTTCTAAAACGTTGCCAGAATTCAAAATCAAAGACATTGGCTGATAACCTGAATAATCTAAATACTTTCACTGCTGCCTTTTGAAAATCAGTTCTTGTCAGTTTCCTTGCATATCTACTGTTATCCAGAATTTTTTCAAAGATCAATCCACAAGTATTTATTAAGCACCTATTATGTTCCAGGCATTGTGCTCTTAAGATACAAATACAAAAATGAAACGGTTCCTTTTCTTAGAATAAACTCATTGAAGGTAAGGAACTATTTCATTTTTGCCTATTAAATGCTTTTTGGATGACTAATACTTGATATTAAAAGAGACAAAATATACAAATATAAGTACATACAAAATAAATGTAATTTTTTTTGGTGGGGGGACACTAGTATTTGGAGGAATCAGGAAAGCTTCCTGAAGGAAGTAGCAGTTGAGCTGAGCGCTGGGGGAAATTAGGAAAGTGAGGATTGATAACGGCTCAGCAATCAAATCTAACAGTTCTGTGATCAGTTCTTCCATGCTTCTGATGACTTTAAATCAGGAAGGACAATCAGACGCTATCTTACCACCTCCTCACTTTTTCTTGGGTTTCAAATCATAATTATCTTACCACTCATCGCCTTTCTTATTCTCGATATTAGCATTCTTGACATTATTTGTAAAAGACCATGCTACTTTGTTATGCTATCATCCTCAAACACCTAATTTCACCTTTTGAGTGTGTCTTTTAAAAATCTGAGCCAGGTCATGAATCTTTCAATTTGTTTCCCTTTTCTTCCTTAACTGCATCTTTTTGGATTTATGTCTTCAGACTTTTGATTTGAGAGTGTTTCACTTCCTTGTCTCTACCTCTCCCCCCTACCATTAGCCACCTTCTTTTAGCTATCCCCAATAGCCAACTCTTATTGAATTTAGCCCATGGAATCTTACAATATCCTTTGGGAGAGCTCTCTAAAATCATACTTTCACAAAATCTAGTGTGTATGTCAAGTTCTTCCTGGATTTCCCTTCATTGATTATAGAATCTAAAAATCTAAGGCAATGGCCATTGTGTCTCCAGATTGCCCTCCTTTCTACTTCAGTAATCAGTTCCTATATATTTACCAAAGTCAGATCCATAATGGCAGTTCCCCCAGGCACTATTCCCCAGGACAGTTTGTCTAGAGTGTTAAATGGCTCAGTTTTTCTAGAATATGCTTCTCTAACCATTAGCTCTGGACATATGAATTGCTGGCCTAAGATAGGTACCCCATTCTCTACAGTCTAGCTCCAGTCCCAGGCCGGACCTTCTCCTAACTTCTGGCCCACACATGGAATGGGCTGTTACCTTCCTCATTCTAGAAATTCTCTGGCCATGGATCTGAGGAAATCCTGTTCTTGTCAATTAAAACTTCCCAATTAAATAAAGGCAAGATACCACAGGATGCTAAAGGCAGCTAAATGGTGCAGTGGATAGAGCACTGGCCCTGGAGTCAGGAGAATCAGAGTTCAAATGTGACTTCAGACACTTCCTAACTGTGTGATCCTGGGCCAGTGAGTTAACCTTGTTTGCCTCAGTTCTTCTGTAAAATGAGCTGGAGAAGAAAATGGCAAACCACTCCAGTATCTTTGCTAAGAACCAAAAGTTTACTGGTAAGAATTGACGCTAAATGATATGCAACTCTGTCTTTCTGCCTGTTTCTCTCTTTCTCTCTCTCTCAGATCTCACTTCCAGTGGTAGAGTTAATTCACTATGTATATTGTCTGGCATATTCTCTTCTATATACATTCTCTGATTTTTTTTTTTTTTTGTTATTGGATAAATGTGTTTACTTGCTGTTTACTACATGTGGTCTTTGTGAAACTGGTATTTATTGGGAAGAGAATCAATCCTTGGACACATAGCTTTGGTCAATTCTTTCCTTGTTAAGTTCAGCTTGAACTTAAAAATTATTTCCCCTAGACTAATAATATTTGAGAGGTAAATAGGTATAATTCTAGCCAGGTACCTTTTCTCCTACAAGAGCAGAATAACCAGCCTCTAGCTCCAATATTCTGTTTTCCCTTCTGACAAGAATAAAAGTATCCCTTGGAAAAAGGGAGGCAGAGTAGACTCTAGAGATATCTATACTTGCTTCCCTGCAAGCTACATCTAGATAGACCCACATGGACACACATAATCTAAATGGGGAACACAACAACACACACACCTCCTTCACTTAGCTTGAACAGGTTCAAAAGAATTCAATGTGGAATACACAAGGTTCAGACTAAAGTTTGTGGGAATGGAGGTAAAGGGAATAGGTGGACAGGTTAACCTTGGAAAGAAGGGAAATTTCTTCTTTTAAGACCAGAGGGAAGAGGAGAATATAGATAAATATTGAGGAGAGATGGGAAGTTGAAAGAACTCAATTTCCCTATCATTCTAGGTATTGAGGAGTAATTCATGCAGACCATTTTCTCTATTTGAACTATGTACATAAACAAGACTACTGTAATTTAGAATAAATATACCATCTTGTCATGACTCTTATGTGTACTTTTAACATTCAAACAATGAGACAAATACTTAAATGACAGGTGTATATTCATGACAAATATTTGGTTGGTATATACATATATGAAGGGAACTCAGGCAAATATATATAAATATATATAATATATATGTTGCTATTAGAAGAGACAAAATATACAAATCTAAGTACATACAAAATAAATGTAATTTTTTTGGTGGGGGGACACCAGTATATATATATGCCTGGGTTCCTTTCTACTCCCAAGTTTAGAATGTTGAGCTGTTGTTTTATTTCCACATTTTCTTGGCATTGTTTTATCTTATATTTATATTTCCCTGTCCATAAAACATTGTAATGTCTCATTCATCAAGAAGTTGCATCACATCTTTTAACAATTTTATTTCTAAATAAACACTTTTTTATATTTGCTCTCTTAATTATATTTCTACAAAACCAAGCAAGAAATTAAAATAGTTTTCTCAACAGGTTTCTTCTAAATGACTCATAAAAGTTTAAATCATATCTTCTCATCTCTGGCATCTGGACTACTGGAGTGGGGGAAGGTCTTAGTGTCATTCCTAATGATTTAATGGTCAAGATTTCCAAGTAATCCCTAGCATGATACTTGCTGGTGTCTCCTTCAAGCTTTTCTGGATAATGAATCATCATTTACCTGATTCAATGACTGTCACAGAATCAGAATCTGAGAGTCAAAAGGAACCTTAACAATTATTTTGTCCAACCTGTATCTAAAATGGATCCCCACTATAACACACCAGACAAATAATCATCCAGCCTCTGCTTAAAGAGAGTCAAGGAGGTGGAACACTCTCCCCATCTTCCAGGTCAGCCCATTCCACTTTGGTACTAGCTATAATCAGGAGCAAGTATTTCCTGAAATCTCAACAATTATCTCACCTGCAAAGAGGTCTCATCTAAGGACCTTAGCCTCAGCAGAGTGAGCAGGAAAACCATTTACTCATCTCCCTTTTCTCACTATTTTCCAATATAATCCAATAAGTATTTTGTAATAATAATGATAGCTAATATTTATACAGCACTTTAAGGATCACAGAGTGCTTTACAACTATTAGCTAATTTTTTCCTCATAACAACCCTAAGAGGCAAGTGTTATTATTACTCCTATTTTACAGATGAAGAAACTAAGATTAAGTGATTTGTCCAGGGTCACATAGCTACTAAGTGACTGAGGAAAGATTTGAACTCAGCTCTTCCTGATTTCAATTCCAGTACTCTATAATAATAATAGTTAACATTTACATAGTGCTTACTATGTGCCAGGCACTGTGCTAAGCACTTTAGAATTATTATTTCATTTGGTCCTTGCAACAACCCTGGGAGGTAGGTGCTATTATTACCCCCATTTTACAGATTGAGAAACTGAAGCAACGAAAGGTTAAGTAACTTGTCCAGGGTCACACACCTAGTATCTGAGACCAGATTTGAACTTAGGTCTTCCTCACTCTAGGCCTGATAACTGCTGGGTTTTCTATTCATTGTACCACCAAGTCAGTGCTTGCCACGTAATAGCTGGCACTTACATAGCTGAGATTTCCAAAGCTCTTTATGCACATTATCTTATTTGAACCTCACAATGATCCTATGAGGTAGGTGCTATTAATAGCACCATTTTGTAGATGAGAAAACAGTGGCTGAGAATAATTAAGTGACTCTCCGAGGGTCACAGAGCATTTAGGTGTCTGAAGCAGGATTTGAACTTGCCTCCCCCAATTCTAAGTCCCATATATCATCTAGCATTCTTCATTAAGCATCTACCACAGTAAGGCACTGTGATAGGTGATGGGGCTACAAAAATCAAACAAACAAAAATAAATACAATCTCTGCCTTCAAGGAGCTTTCATTCTCCTATCATTACTCTTAACTCTGTCTCTCACACTTATTTTTCTCTTTACTGTATATTTTTTCTCATCCTGTTAACTTGCCTTATTCCTGACATCCTCCAAGAATCTAACCCATCAATGATGTCCACAAACTATTCCTGCCTCTACTCTATACCACATATCTGCTCCATTTACTAAGAGCCATATCACTTTTCTCCACCCTATGCACTCATTTCCTTCTCTCCTCCACCATCAATTTCCAATTACTATCACGGAAACTCTTTTTTCTCTCTTTTACTAGTGGCAGCCATTTTGCCACTCTCCAAGGATTCCTATGAAAGAACGTGCTCCTCGTTTTAAGTTGAGAAAACTATAGGCCAGAGTAGTTAAATGACCTTGGCTTCCTGCCTTTAAATAAAGGACATTTCTAGTGCAGCTTCCAGACAGGGAAGTTGTAGTTAGTACAAGGACAGTGGAGTAAATTGGCCAATAGGGGCCATCCTAGAAAATTTGTCCCCAGAGCTTTCCTGGAGGTTTTCAGGGACTGTAGGGCTTTGGTGACTCAGCATTTGGACACAAAGGTGAAGATGAGTTTTCTAGATACTTCCAGCCATTTGTAACTCAGCAGTTGGGCACTTTGAAAAGATGAAGCAATCCCCTCATTGTCTCCTAAACCCCAGGAGCCAATAGTTCAATGGCTTTTTTTTTTTAAAAAGAGAGACAGTTTCCTTTGCTTGAATTATTCCATATGGCAAGTAAGTGCACTCAATCTCCAGACAGTCTCTTTAGAGGCTGTGCCCTTTCCTACTGCCCTACCACAACTCCCATATGAAGCATGGATTCATGGATTCATGTGAGCATCTGCCTGGGCCCCTTAATACCTGTTTTGCTTTGTGTTTCCTTTCCTGAGTAGGAGATCAGACAGCCTCAAAGTGGATATATCCAAGCTTGAAGGAGATTCTGTGAGTGTGAGAGTTTCGGATACCCCAGATTCAATAAGTGAAGCTGGCTGGTGGTAGGAGAAGCTTCTGTCCTCTGCGGACAGAAGCTGTTGGCCCAAGTCTAGCCATTTTACCAGCAGACATGTAACAGTGGTCAATTGGATGTACAGAACCAAGCTGATATATAAAAATGTCTAATCAGCAAATCTAACAAACTGCTTTATGTTCTGATGAGTTTTAGGAATCAGTCTTCCAGTCTAACAGTAGTTATAAGTTACTGAAATCTATTTTAAGTTTGCTTTTATCAAATGCATACTTGTGAATGTTTGGTGTCTAACATTCCTTTTGTATGTAGGAAATAAATTACATCCAGGGCCGCCTCCAGTCATCCTGATCTATGTCTTGGCACTGGACCCAGATGGCTCTGGAGGAGAAAGTAAGGCTGGTGACTGTACAGCCCTGCCTCACTTAAATCTAATTCACTTGCAAGTCAAGATATCACCTTCCTGATGGCATTAGTCGTCTTCGAGAACAAAGGACAAATAACAACAGGAAATAAATACCTGTCTCATACTTGATTCACACTGTATTTAAATATCTATTAAGGGGGAACTCTAGCCATTTGCCTAAACCTAAGCTTTAAATAACTTGTCCTTAAGGCACCGAGGTGGGGTTTGATGAACCAAACAACAAGAAAAAGTGAGCCTAGGCTTCCTCTCATTAGACACCAGATCCCCACCTCAGTTTCAGATTGGGGTTCACCCAGTTGGACAGCATGCATGGGTCCAAAGCAGGTAAGGGAATAAGTGCAGTACTCTCATTCCCCATGGGCCTAGCAGTAGTTTCTTGTTAGACAGGAAAGAAAAAATGTTGAATATTTTATTATTTGGAAATACGAGCCAGAAAGACATACAAAGAAAATTCATCACTATCAAAAAGCTTTGACAGGGTGACATAGTAGAAAGAGGATAAGATCTGGAGCTGGAAGATCTGGGTTAGATTCCTGGCTCTGCTACTTCTTACCAGTGTGATGTTGGGCAAGTTATTTTACCTCTCTGGATCCCCTATTTTCTCATCTGTATGATGGGGCAGTTGGATTAGAACAGGAGTT
>NW_020949351.1:18666294-18768681 GCF_900497805.2 Vombatus ursinus
GAGTTCTTTCCTTTTTTGTGTCCTGGGCCCCTTTGGCAGTCCAGAGAATCTTACAAACCCTGTCTCAGAATGATGTTTTTAAATGCATAAAATAAAATAATAGTATTACAAAGGAAACCAGTCATATTGAAGTACAGCTAGGTGGCACAGTGGTTACAGCACCAGGCCCGAAGTCAGAAATATTTATCTTCCTGAGTTCAAATCTGGCCTCACACACTTACTAGCCATGTGACTATGGTCAAGTCACCCAGCCCTCGTTGCCTCAGTTTCCTCATCTGCAAAATGAGCCACAGAAGAAAATAGCAAACAATTCCAGTATCTTTAACAAGAAAATCCCAAATGAGGTTGTAAAGAGTCAGACCCTACTGAAATGACTGAATAACAACATAGTTATCAAAGCTTTTTCAAAATTCATGGATCTCAGGTTAAGAACCCCTAGAGCAGATGATTCCTAAAATCCACTTTCAGCTCTAAATCCATGATTCCCATTAGGTTTTTTAAAGTTTGCTCATTATTACTTGCAGCCTAACCTATATAGGAGTCTCACAGTAACTATGCCACAATGGACAAATAAAATATTAGACTCATTTATTGGTAGGGGTTATGGGTAGACTACTTTGTAATCAAGCCTCTGTAATGGGGAAAAGGAAAATATCTAATTTATGAATTATTCAGATCTTTTCCTGCACTTTTACCTTTCTACAAGCTAAGAAAACAGCACAAAGACAGTGTGAGTCAGTGCAAAGGATGCTGTACTTGGAATCAGAGAACACGGCTTCAAGGCTTGGTTCTGCAGTTTAATACTTATGTGACCTTAGGCAGGTCATCTAACCTCTCAGGGCCTCAGTTTCCTCGTTTAAAGAAGCTAGACTAGAAGGCTATTGAAACCCCTTCCTGCTCTATGATCTTGTGGTCTCTCTGGTTATTTCTCTATACAAGCCAGCACCTCCCCTGAGGGGCAGGCAGGGAAAATAATCAGCTGAACCTCAAACTAATTCAGTGTTAAGGCTTCTTGGCAGTTTAGGAGGAGAAGTTGAAACTAAGGGTGAAAATTAGTTTCTTGGCACTTCAGTGATTTCTGCCAGCCAGTTACCCTTGCTGAAGGTTGGCTCTGTTTGAAATAATACCATAAAATAGATAACAGGAGAACAGGAACAGCTTGGATTTGTGTTAAGATAAGAAAATCATGTGAGAAATCAATATTCACACTATACTTAGAGATTACACTGAGACATGTGGGAGGATAGGCATAGGCTTGCACTGCATGAGAGGATAATCTTCTCAAACCAAGGGAAGCATTACAAAGCCCACTTTGGGGCAGTGGTTCCTTCCTTGTTTACCTGGCTCAGTGACCTGGGACAAATAATTTAGGCTAACTGTCCTAGAGAGAAAAATGAGATGATACTATTGGATCACTTCTGAAAATTATAGGGATTAATTGAACTAAATGAAAAGCTGTAATCCTAGAAGAGGAACCAGCTAGGTGACACAGCTGAATGAGCACTAGGCCTGGAGTCAGAAAGACCAGAAAGACCAGATTTCAAATTTGACCTCAGACACTTACTAGCTGTGGAAAAATGGCAAACCACTCCAGTATCTTTGCCAAGAAAATCTCATGGACATTTGGTTCACTGGGTCATGAAGAGTCCAACGTGACTAAACTTAACAACAATCCTGAAAGAGTTGTGTGTGGCCCTGAGCGCTGTAGACAAAAAAAAAAAAACAAACCAAAAAACAAAAAACATGATCCAGTTTTGGCTCCAGGTCTTTCATAGCAGGAGAAAGGGGTAAGGCTGAGAAAGCATAAGGGGAATGACACATTCTTAGGTGCTGTTTAGTGAAATAGAAGAATCCAGGTAATAAAATATAGCAGAACGGAATGTTTTTCTTTCTAAGGAATGAGATGACAATGTTTCAAAACATTACCTCCCAATGGAATGAATCAGAGGGTATACAGAGTAGGGAAGCTCCCCAACAGCTCCCCAACAGGTGGAAAAAGGGGGCAACATTGATGATAGGATAACAAGATCATAGATTTAGAGCTGGAAGGGACCTTAGAGGACAACTAGTTTGACTCTTTCATTTTGCCCAAGGCCATACAGGGAGAGAGAGGCAGAGGCAGAACCTTGGTCACTTGACTCCAAATGTGGTGCTCTTTCCTCTGCATCACACTGCCTCTTTTCCATATGCATTTTGATAAACCAAGGTATAACCAGGGTTTTGTTTTGTGCATGCTCATATTACCTAAAATGGAGGCAGCCACATGAGAAACACCAGGGACCTGCTTCTAAGAGAAGGCATTCTACATTCTCCTACTACATAGGTAGGAGTAGCCTCTTTCCATTGTCTGTGTATCTAGAAAAGGCTGAATCTTTATAAGATTGGGACTTTGAATCTTTTCCCAGGGCATCCAGAATGAGTGAAGATCTTATTCACCCATAGCAGGATCACCATGAACTGAGCTTGTGAGCCAGGGCGGGTCAATTTTCCTTTTTAAACCCCATGACCCTAAGAAATTGGCTTGGAATTTTGTTTCTTTTGCCCTTTTAAGTTCTAAATGCAGGAGGTATAATTCCCACTGTAGTGACATTGGAGCCAGGATGTTGCAGATAGTAGGGAAGTCCTGAGAAGTCATAGTGCCTGGGATTCAGGCACAATGGGTACTTTGGATTGTGGGACTATGTGTTTTATGTGAACCAAGGGAAGCTATGTATTAAATCCATCTCTCCTCCTTAGAGACTGAGGTGGGTTTGCGGGGAAAAGATCACGCCTCTAGATATTGAGGGGAATGTTTGATTATTTATTTTCACTACACCTTTGAAGTACATCTTTCTCTGTAAAAGCTAATCTGACTTAAGTGGTTAAATGAAAGTGAGGTGCAGGGTACAAGGAATCCCTAAAAAATAAAATCACTAAAAAAAACTTCAATAGGTACTGGAGCCAATGGTAGAGAAACTAGACGCCCCTCAAAGCTCTTTAAGGGTAGAAACCTAGAGTAGCAGTGAAATGTAACATACCTGGCCTTCAAGTAGTGGGGACCCATGCAGACACAGTTACAAATGCATATTTCAACCAATCAATCAATAAACATTTAAGAAGTACCTACTCTGTGCCAGACACTGTGCTAAGCACTGAGGATACAAAAAGATACAAAAGACAGTCCCTGCCCTCTAGGATCTTACAGTCTACTATTTGTCTTTAGAAAAGCTAAGGACTTTGTTTTCAAGGAGAGTGCCATATGAGTATCAGGGTGGTTTAAAAAAGAGGAATGAAATTAGAGATTCAGAGTTTGATTCCTTCAAGATTAGATCAATTTTTGCTTTTTTTGTTTTGTTTTAAATTAATTCATTTTGTTTTGACATAGCAGACATTTTGTAACAAACACCTAAACAACATCACTCCCATCCAATAACAAAGCACATTTCCCCCCAAACAATTAAGCATATTGAATGAAGGGGCTACATCAATACCAATTTTTACTCTGTGGCTTATCGGTTGTGAACAGCTGAGTGCTTTAGCTTTATTAGTTTGATAAAGGCATTGTTAATCATATTTGACCTGAGTTTTGTTACCTGTTAGTGTTGTCTGCAATAATGTTGTTCCTTTCTCTGCTTTCTTTACTCTGCTTTACTTCATACAGATCTTCTAGTGTTTCTCTGAATTATTCATACTTATCATTTGTTTTGCCACAGGGAAATCAGTTATATCTATATACCACAATCTCTTCAGCCATTTCCCAATAATTGAACACAAATTTTGTTTCCATATTTTTGATATTACAAACAATGCTGCTATTAATATTTTCATAGAATCATATAAGCTGAGTTGGAAGGGCCTTTAGAGGCCATCAAATCTAACCAGCACCTGAATAAGAATCTTCTCTACAACTACATATTTGACCAGCAGTCACCCAGACTTTGCTTGAAGTCTTCCAATGAAGATGAACTCACCATCTCCCAAGGTAGCCCATTCCATTTTAGGAGAGCACTGATTGTTAGAACAACCAAGCTTAAGTTTTCTTCTTTTTCACTTCAACCTTTTATTCCTAGTCCTGACCACTGCTACTGAGATGAGCAAGCCCAATCCTTCTTCCTTGTGAGAGTACTTAGGATACTTGAAGACAGAAATTGTGCCTTCCCCATAATCTTCTCTTCCTTAGGCTAAACATGACCACTTCTTTCAACTAATTTTCCCATAAAATCATCTTAAAGTATCCTGCCATCTTGAGTGTCTTCCCCTGCATTCCCCTGCATGTTCTACAGATTATCAATATCCATCTTAAAATGTGGTGCCCAGAACTGAACACAAAACTCTAAGTGTGGTATGGCCAGAGAAGAATACAGTGGGATTGTCAACTCCACAGTTCTAGGCACAAATGCTTCTCTTGATATAGTTTAATATAGAATTGGCCTTGTTGGTTGGTATATCATATTATTGATTCACATCGAGTTTGTAATCCATTATAATCCTCACATCTTTTTCAGAAAAACTGATATATAGCAATGCCTTCTCATCTTGTACTTTTTTTTACCTAAATGTAGAATTAATATTTTTTTTTATATTCCATCTCATTCAATTTGGCTCAGCATTCAAATTTGTGATTCTTTCTGAATCCTGATTCTATACAGGAAGCCAGGGGGCACAGTGGATAGAGCTCTGGACTCAAAGTCAGGAAGACCTAGGTTCAAATCTGGTCTCAGACAAGTATCTATTACTAGCATAACTACCAGCTACATGACCTTAGACAAGTCACTCCATCTGCCTCAGTTTCCTCATCTGCAAAATGAGAATAGTAAAAGCACCTATCTTCCAAGTTTGTTGTGAGGAGAAAATGAGATATTTGTGAACTTCTTTGCAAGCCTTTTAAGTGCTATACAAATGCTAGCTATTATTAATACCTAGCCAGTATGTCAGCTATCCCTCCTAGCTTTGTTTCATCTGTATATCAACTACATCTTCATCCAAGTCATTGATAAAAAACATCAAACAACATAAGGCCAAGCAAACATGCATGTGGTATTCACCTAGAGACCTCCTTCCAAGTTGATTAATGATTCTTCTCCAGGGTCAGCCAACTAGTTTTCAAGTCCATCTGAATGTACTGTCATGAACTCCATATCTCTGCCAAAGCATGATGGACGTTATCAAATGTTTTACAAAAATCTAGTTAAGTTTTATCTACAGCATTCACTTGTTCTACTATTCTAATGTCCGTGTAAACAATGGAGATAAGTTTAATCTGGTATGATCTGTTTCTTATAAAGTTGGCCTGGCTCTTTGTCATTACTATTTTCTTTTCTAGTTATTCATTAACTATTGCTTTAACTCTGTAGTCTAGAATTGTGCTTAGCATCAAAGCCAAACTCACTAGCGGCTAGTTCATAGGTTCCATTCCCTTCTCTTTTCTGGAAATTAGGACATTTGTCTTTCTCCAACCCTGCAGCATCACTCCCACTCTCTACCCTCTCACTGACAACATCCACCAGTTTTTTCAGCACCCTAGGATATAGTTCACGGTGGCCAAGGGACTTCAGCTTGTGAAGGTCATCTGGGTCCTCTCTTTCTATTCCTTCACTTACCTTGAGTATCAAGTCCTTATCAGCCTTTTTTGTTATCTTTCCCATTCCAAAGATCATTCTCACTGGTAGAGAAGGCACAAGCAAAAAAGAATTATTTCTAATTATAAAGCAGCCCTGCTTTGTCTCTATTATCAGTTATTTTCATCCCATTCAACCTGAGCAGCAGTCACGAACCTTTTTTGAGCCTCTGCTTTCCTCTAACATCGCACTGTTTATTTTACTTTTCCCTGTTAACCTTGGACATTTTCTGAGTTTTACTGCTCCTGATGCTATTCTTTCAAGATTGCATGGTTTTTTATTCATTCCTTATTACCTGGCTTTGTTTCCATCTTTTATAACTATCTTTTAAAAATCTAAGTAGTTCTGTGAGTTTCCTATGCATCTACATCTTTTTTTTTCTCTGTGTCTTCAGAATTTCATTTTTAAGAGTTCTTCATCCCTTCTGATCTGACTTACTCTGTAGAATTTTCCTATGGCAATAAAATAATAGATCTATTCCCAGTTCATCTCTTCGTTCACTTTTAGCTGCATCAAATGAAGGATAGTTGTTATAGAAGCAAGAATTTGAAAGTTGGAATGGACCTCAGTGGATATCTTGCTCAACTCATACATGAAGGAATCTCTACCATAACATACTTGACAAAAGGTTATCCAACTTCTGCCTGAAGATCTCCAATGAGATAGATCAAGAACAGAGGGGAACCCATCCCCTCAAAGCAGACCATTCTGTTTTAGGACAGTTCTGTTTTTAAGTTACTCTTAATTCAACCCTAAACTGACCTCTTTGCAACTCTACTCATTGCTCTTTGTTCTGGCTCTTGGAGCCAAACAGAACAGGTCTAATTCTTTCTCCATAACAACTCTTCAAATATTTAAACACAGGTATCATGTTAAATTTTAGTTATTTCATCTCCAAGCTAAACATGCCAGGTTCCTTAGACTGATTCATCATCATAGAACCAAAGCCCTTCATCATCTCAGCTGTCCTCCTTGGTATGTTCTCCAGCTTATCAGTGTTCTGTAGTGTCCAAAATTTAACACAATACTCCAGATAAAATCTGACATGGGAAGATCTCAGTGGGACTATCACCTCCCTGTTTCTGGAAACTTATGCTTTCCAATTCTAGCATTAGCTTTTGTGGCTGTCACATCACACTACTACTCAAATTAAGTTGCGGTTCACTAAAATTCCAGATGTTTTTCAGAACAATTGCTTCCTAACCATGCCTCTCCTATCTTGTACTTGCAAAATTGATTTTTCATACCCAACTGTAAGACTTTACATATATTCTTACCAATATACTTAGCCCTATCCAGTTCTAAATTTATTATCTTAATTATCTTTCAGCCTCCCAAAATCTTTTGGGATACTGACTTTGTCATCTAGGATATTAGTTACCAATTCTGTCATTGTATTATCTACAAATTTGATGAGTATTTCACATATGCATTTACCTAAGTTATTGACAGAAAAATGTCAAACAGCACAGGATCAAGCACAGATCCTTAAGGGATTCTACTAGAGACCTCCTGACATGTTGACACTGAGCCATTAACAACTACTTTTTGACTCAGGTCTGAATCCATCTGATTTTATTATTGTAAAATCTACATCTTTCCATTTCATTCACAAGAATAGTATGAGATACTTTTTAAAATCAAATTTTGCTACACTCTAAGTAAAACTATATCCACAGTATTCCCTAGTTTAACAATCCTGTCAAAAAAGAAATAATATTCTTCTGGCATGACCTGTTCTTGAGAAAGCCATGGTAGTTCTTTGTAATCACCACTTTCCTTTCTAAATTCATATCAACCACAAGTTTCCTTTAAATTCACATCAGTCTCTTCAGACAAATCCCATTTTCCTTCTCTTTGCAATTGTTACAGTAGATAGAATTTTGGACTTGAAATCAGGAAAATTTGGGCTCAAATCCCACCTTAGACATCTTGCTGTGCGACCCAAGGCAAGTCTCTTAATCTCTATGGACTTCAATTTCCTCAGTTTCCTTATCAGTAAAGCAAGGGCACTGGACTCAACAACTTCTCAGATCTCTTATAGTTCTGAATCTATGATCCTATAATGTTATGAATACAGATAAGTGAATACAAAGTAATTTAAGGAGAGAGAGATCAATGGCAACCAGGGTGATCAAGAAAAGTTCCTCCCAGGAGGTAGTACCTGAGCTGATACTTGAAGAAGGCTAGGTGTACTAAAAGTCAGAGGTGAAGAGGGAGAACGTTGAAGGCTTGAGGGACACTTTGTGCAAAGGCACATGAATGGGAGATGGCATGTTATATTGGGGAAATAGCTCATAGGCCAGTTTGACTAGAACATAGAAAGTATGAGATTATAGATTTATAGCAGGAAGGGATCTTAAATGTCATCAAATTCAACCTCATTTTTAAGATGAGAAAACAGAGACAAAAAGGCTAAGTCACTTTCCCAGGATCAAATAGCTTGTTTTTCAGTTGTTTTTCAGTTGTGTCCCCATTTGGGATTTTCTTGGCAAAGATACTGGAGTGGTTTGCTATCTCCTTCTCCAGTTCATTTTAAAACTGAGGAAACAGAGACAAACAGGGTCAAGTGATTTGCCCAAGGAGTAAGTGTCAGGCCAGATTTGAACTCAGGAAAGTGAATCTTACTGAATCCAGGCCCAGAGCTCTAAACACTGGGCCACCTAGCTGCTCTTTCAAATAGCTCAAGTATCTAAGTCAGGATTTGAACCCACTTCTTCCTGACTCCAAGCCAAACACAAAGGGGAAAATTATGAAATAAGACTGGAAAGGTATGTAGTATCCAGATTGTAGATAGCTGTAACTATCAGATTGAGGAGTTCATATTTTATACTAGAGGCAGTAAAAAGACAATGAAGGTTTTTCACTAGGGGAGTAACATTTTCTGACCTATATTTTAGGAATATTAATTTGTATTGGTTTCTGGTAGCTTTACAGTAATGATAGCAATATGTTTACTACCATCCTCACTGCCCACTGGGCACTGTGAGAAAAGTTGCATGGCTTTCTCTAGCAGCATTCAGCAGGGTTCGAGTGAGATGGAAGACAATTGATAGTGGAGGTCAGCATCAGCGGCAAAAGCAAGAGTAAAGAAAGTATTCAAGGGTAGGGGATGATAAACCACAGATTCAAAACTGTGAAGGACAGAAAATGAGGTTAAAGCCTAGGTGATGAACTGGCCAGGCAATGTGCTAAGTGCTTGGAATGCAAATATAAACAAGCAAGAGAGTCATTGGCCTCAAGGAACTTACATTCTAATGTAAGGGAGGTACATGAAGCAGCCTAGTATAGACATGATTGGGAGGAAGCATGGAGGCCTGACTCCCTGTAAGATGAGGCAACAGCTCACCTATCAGATCCATGGGGATCAGGGATAGAATCCAAGGTTTTGGTAGGGGTAGAGAGATGAAGATGATGGCTAGTGTATAGGCAGCATGGTGTGGAGATAGCCAAGAACATAGAAAGACATTATTTAAGACATTATAAGATGATATTATAAGATAGATCTTTAAAGTTTGGGGTCATGAAGGTTGTAATTATTATGGGTGATAGTGAGATCAGGTATGTAACCTTTCCTATGATAGATAAAGTGGAATGAAGCTAAAGGTTATTAAAGTTAATGATGTAGATGAACTAGAAGACCAGGGTATTTGATGAAACGACATGTGTATTGCAATATCTGAATATGAGCATAGAGATTGAGATGGGAGAAGAAAACTGGGAACCAGGTACAGAATTCCTTGAGGCCAGGCCCAGCAGCCTCTCCATTCATCCACTTAGCTGAAGGGATGCAAATCCATCACAAATTCTCTGGAAGTCAAAGGCATTAGGGGTCCTGTCCTTTCTGAGATTAGGAGACTAAGAGCTGAATACTTCTCCCACATGCCCAGTGTCTTTGGCATGTCATCCCCCACCATCATGGAAGGATGCTGGTGTTAAGTCAGTCAACAAGTGTTTATTCAACTTGAATTCACCTTGACTCACAGGATCCCCATCACCACATAAATCACTTGCTGCATGGGGTATCACAACTGCAGGAGACCTGGGCCTGAGGATACCAAAGGTATAAAGGGGCCAGTGCTTCTGGGAGACTAGAGTTCGAGAGTGAAGTGTGGTATCTAATGAGTCTGTATCATCCCCCATAATCTTGGGATGAGATTATGGGGCTGCGGTCGGGTATGCGTTCAACTTCAATGAAAACCTGGGCCCTGATGATCTGTTTTGATCTGTCATGTTCTGGGAACCAGGAATACACCTATTCCTCTTCCTGATCCAGTACTTCAGAAAGACCGAGAAAAGGAACCTCTAGTACTAAAGAGGGTGGCCTCGCGTGCAGTGGCTTCTGGAGACAGCCAGGTTCCTTCAGCAGAAAAATTTGGAAAGAGGGTGAGGTAAAGCTGTCTATCTAGGACAAAGGAAAGTTTATTGACAGCAGAGTAAAAGTTCCAAAGGTCACAGCAGAACTCGAGGACAGAGGAGGTTATGTACTCAGAAGGGGCTGAGGTCAGTACTGATCAAAGCAGAAAGGAGGGAGAAGGGGGTATCTTACCTCAGCAGACAAAAACTGAATCACATGGATTGGGGCTGGGGGAAGGGGGGGAACATGACGGAGATTTGTCTACCATATCAGGAGGGAAAAAAACAGATAATCATGATGACAGAGAATGAAATCAGTGTGGGGCAGTGGTGCCAGCTTTAATGACTGGTTAATTCAAACACTGGGGAGATCGACGGGTGAAAGAGGCAAAGAACTCTGTCCAGCTGCCTGAGTATTCTAGGTCTTCGTTGAAGCTGAACGCATACCTGACCACAGCCCCATAATCTCATCCCAAGATTATGGGGGATGATTCAAACTCATTAGATACCACACACACGGAGCAAATTTTTCACTCTCGAACTCTAGTCTCCCAGAAGCACTGGCCCCTTTATACCTTTGGTATCCTCAGGCCCAGGTCTCCTGCAGTTGTGACACCCCATGCAGCAAGTGATTTATGTGGTGATGGGAATCCTGTGAGTCAAGGTGAATTCAAGTTGAATAAACACTTGTTGACTGACTTAACACCAGCATCCTTCCATGATGGTGGGGGATGACATGCCAAAGACACTGGGCATGTGGGAGAAGTACCCAGCTCTCAATCTCCTAATCCCAGAAAAGACAGGACCCTTAATACCATTGATTTCCAGAGAATTTGTGATGGATTTGCATCCCTTCAGCTAAGTGGATCAATGAAGAGGCTGCTAGGCCTAGAATTAGAAAGACCTGAGTTCAAATTCAGCCTCAGACACTTACTGTGTGACTATGGACGAGTCATTAACTTGTTTGCCTCAGTTTCCTCAATTGTAAAATAGAGATAAAATAGCACCTATTTCACAGTGTTGTTGTGAGGTTCAAATGAGATAGTTGTAAAGTGCTTAGCATAGTGACTGGCCCATAGTAGGCACTATATAAATAGTAGCTATCATTGTCATCATTATTTCAGGGTAAGCCCTTTACTATCCCAGGCACTCAGAACTTGGGGTCTGTGACATGTGTGATCTCCTTCCAAGCAGGGCTCTCTCCATCTTGGCCAATTTGTTGGAAAAGAAGTAATACTTTAGAGTTGTAATTTGCCTTTCTCTGATTATTAATGATTTTGAACATTTTTCAGATGGCTTGAAATAGTTCACATTTCTTATTTTGAAAACTTCGTGTCCTTTGACAACTAGTCTATCAGGCAAAGGGTCTTAATTTTATAGACTGGTGTCACTTCCCTATAGATCAAAGGCTTTTAATCTTGCTTATGTCATGCGAGCTTTTGGCAGCCTGGTGAAGCCTATGGACCTTTCCTCAGAATAAAATCTTTAAATGCATAAAATAAAATATGTAGGATTACAAAGGTAATCAACCATTGTTGGTTATTATTATTGATTATTATTTCATTATTTGAAATAGTTGTAAAAATTTTTTTTTAATTTCACCAAACACAAGTTAAGAATTCTAACTCTTAGATTTTGGATGTCAGATTTTTTATCAGAGATGTTTAATGCAAAGATTCCCCCCCTCAAATCTATATCTTTCTTCTAATTCTAGTTGGATTAATTGTGTTTACCAGCATTAATTTTTGATAACTTGTATTCTCTGTGAGTCTTCTTATTACTGATACATAAAAGTTCTCTGCATCGTTACCTTTCCTATGATAGAAAGCAGTGATCATTTTATAACCTTCTAAACACAATCCCAAATCCCTTAAAATTGTTAATATTATTTAAGTATATGCCTTCACCTTGATTTTTTTCCATCTGGACACAGTACTCTAGGCCAAGTCTAATGAGTGTCAGGAGACTGATGGTGTAATGCCACAAAAAGAAGCCTGCTTGGGCCAAACCTACTTTGGTAGCCAATAAAGCACTGAATACCATGAGGACAAATGTCCTGTTTAATAGCAACCGATTTTCATCCCTTTCCTCACCTGCCGAGGGCTACTTTGGTTGAGTTGGATGCTAGAAATGTAGGCCCAGAGTAGGCAAGGTATGATAAGTACACTCTGGTTCAAAGGCTCTGAAAAAGCTTCTCTGGCTAAAAAAAAAATGCTTCTCCAATCCAGTTGCCAAGGGCAAAAATTCCACACCTAGTTCTTCATTGTTTTGCTCTTTTTGTTTGAGGAATTGTGCCCTTCAGATGCTCAATCATTCAGAGTTTCTGATGAATTAGTTTATTGAAGACTTTAGAATTGGTTTTGATGCAGACTAGACTGAGAGAGAAATCTAGGGGAAAAGAGAGTATAGCAGACCTAGTATGATAGAGTGGGTAATGACAGATACGAAAGAGAGTAGCAACAAAGCATTTTTTTTAGAAGGGGACAGATAGAGATATCTGGGACTATCTTATAATGCACATATATTTCTTTAAAAACATGGTGTGGCAAGGTTTCATACAGTCTTTTTCCTTGTTCTTTCTGACTTAAAACATTTGTGATTGTTGAAGATGTTGAATTTACAGTTTTTAAAAAACTGTTTAATGTTCTAAATTTAAAAAAAAAAAACCAAACCACTGACTACTATTAGCAAACCCTACATGTTTCTATAATTCAGCTAACTCCCTTCTTCATTGCTTGGCCTGCAGCCTACTTGTCTAGTCAAGTCTCAGCTCAGTTGCTAATTGGACCCATGATTCTAGACCCCTTGCCATCCCCAGTATGATCCCACTTCCACTTCCTTCTCCTTGCCTCCCAACCCATTGCCATGATGTTATCCCTTTGATATTGGCATAGTGTCCCAAAAGAACTTATACTTTCAGCACTCTGCCAACAGGCCCAACTCTTGGGGCCTGGGGCCACATAGGAAACATAGTTCCTAAACAGTCAGACATGGGCTTATTGCCTGTCATGATGTGCAGGTTTTGTCCCACTGCATGAAAAAGTCTACATATTTAAAGAAAAATAAAGTGGGCAAATTAACATTTTAAAAGCTCTCTTTGGGTTCTCCTACCAATAAATGCTAATACTAAGGTTGTAACTCAGCCCCAAGGGAACCATGTGTACATTGGCAAGCAAAGTCTCCTAGAGAATTTTTGTCCTTCAGAGTAGGGAAGTAACTGTTGCTGCCAAGTTGAGAACTTACTTATAACCTTATAGATGGTCCATATCCCTTGTCCCTCCAAAATTTAACACTAAGGTTATAGATAGATATAAAAGAATCGAATAAAATGGATGTGGAAGTGCTTTGAATGTTATAAAGTGCTATGCTAATGCCTCTGACAAACATTAATTATCTTAGAGAAGGTCAAAGGTGGAGTCATTCTGACAATATTTGACAAGTGTAAGATTCTGGGATAAGAATTCATTACTTGGTAAAAAATTGTTGGGAAAATTGGAAATCAGTATAGCAGAAACTGGGCATGGACCAATATCTCTCATCATTTACCAAGATAAGATCAAAATGAATAAATGACCTAGATATAAAGAGAAATGTTACAAGAAAATTAGAAGAACATGGAACATATTACTTATCAGCCTTATGGATAGGCAAACAATTTATGAATAAACAAGAGATAGAGAGCAAAGTTAGGTATAAAATGTATAATTTTGATGACATTAAATTAAAAAGTTCTTGTACAAATAAAACAAATATAGCCAAGATCAGAAGGAAAGCAGAAAATTGGGAAAAAATTTCTAAAGACAGTTTATCAGATAAAGGTCTCATATCTAAAATATATAAAGAACTTTGTCAAATCTATAAGAATACAAGTCATTCTCCAATTGATAAATGGTCAAAGAATTAGAACAGTTTTCCAACGAAGAAATCAAAACAATTTATAGTCACATAAAATGCTCTAAATCATTATTGATTAGAGAAATGCAGATTAAAACAACCCTGAGATATCATTTTACATCTACCATATTGGCTAAAATTATAGAAGGGGAAAGTGGCAAATGTTGGAGAAGACGTAGAAAAAAAAATTGGGACATTAATTCATTGTTGGTGGAATTGTAAACTTTTCCAACCATTTTGGAAAGCAATTTGGAATTATGTCCAAAGAGTTATTAAACAATCTATATATAAACAACCTATATTAAACAATTGACCTAGCAATACAACTGCTTGGTTTATTTCCAAAGATGATTAAGGAAAAAGGAAAAGAACCTATGTGTTCTAAAATGTTTATTTCATGCAAGTGTTTCAAAAAGTACATGAAACATTTCAACAAGTGCATCAAGGATCTCAGCCACCATGACAGAACTATGACTTAATTAATAATAAGCAGCTCTCTTTGTGGTGGCAAAGAAGTGGAAATTGCAGGGATGCCCATCAATTAGGGAATGACTAAACAAGTTGTAGTATATGATTGTGATGGAATACTACTGTGCATTAAGAAATGATGAACTCAATGATCACAGAAAAGCATGGAAAGACTTGGATGAAATAAAAAACAGCGAAATGAGCAGAACCAAAAGAACACTGTATATAGTAACAGCAATATCGTTTTAAGAACGACTTTGAGTGAATAAGTTATTTTGTCTATCATAAATACCCAAATTAATTGTAAAAGACTTATGAAGAAAGACACTATCTATATCCAAAGAACTGATAAATAGAAGTATGTATAGAATAATTTTACATACATATACCTATTTGTGTCTAATGGTAGCCATCTCTAGGGTGGGGAAGGAAGAAAAAAAGAAAAGAAAAGAAATTTACATGATAAGTTTGTTGTATATTTGAAAGGAATAGCAAGTTGTACATAGTAGATTTGCAGTTTCATTACTATGCACAATCATCTTTTTTATTGTACTATGTTATAGAAATCCTTGTTTTATTCCACGGATTAAAAATAAAATTTAACAAATTTTTAAAGGTAGATTAATACTAGGCCAAAAATGATCACTAATTGTAACATCAGCCTGATTTTATAAGCTCATAGGAAAGAAATGAGAGGCAGTATGACATAGCAAATAAATTGGAACCAGGAAGTCCTGAGTTCAAGCTCTGCCATGGGACCTCCAACAAGTCATAATCTCTTACTGCTCTACGCAGCTCTCTTAGGTTATAAGTTGCAGAGAAGACGGAAACCTGAATTAATAAAAGGAGACTCCTCATCCTGGAGTCTATAGCCATGAAAGCATAGGTATAGTACATATTCCTATGGACAGAAACAGTCCTAAAGATAAATGAGTCCCAAAATACACATGACTTTATCAAAGAAACATAGACTGAAATGAATAAGAAGCCAACATAAACTACAAAAATATGCGTGTATTCCAATATTGTTTTGTATTCTTTAGCAGGGGAAACAAAAATAGGCTTCACTGGGTTTTCCTTCCACTCAATTCAATGAGCATTTACTTATTATGTGCTTATTGGATTTCAAGGTCTATACGAGGCACTGGGGATACAAAGACAGGAAAATATCCTCTGCCTTCCAAAAGTTTATATTCTACTGAGATAATATTTATAAAGCACTTAGCACAGTGCCTGGAACACAGTTGACACTATATAAATGTTTTTTGTTGTTTAGTCATTTCGGTTGTGTCCATCTCTTTGTGACCTTATTTTGGGGTGTTCTTGGCAAAGATACTGGAGTGTTTTTCCATTTCCTTCTCTAGCTCATTTACAGATTTGGAAACTGAGGCAAACAGGGTTCAGTGACTTCCATTTCAAGATTCGAACTCAGAAAAATGAATCTTTCTGACTTCAGGCCTGGCACTCAGCTGCCCTATATAAATTATAGCTATTATTATTATTATTATTACTAGTGGCAAACAATATTTGAATAGATCAGTAAATGCAAATTATGCACAAAGTAATTTGGAGGGGGCAGGGGAATCACTAACAATTGGGGTGGGGGGAGTCAGGAAAGGATTTTTGTAGGAGGTAGAACTTGAGCTGAGCCTTGAATGGAAGTAGAGATGACAAGAGATAGAAGGGCAGAGTGAAGGTCTTTCAGACACTGGGGACAGCCTATGCCAAGACACAGAGATAAATGTTGGGACACGTCTAGAGACCACAAGTAGGATGGTCTGGCTCCAGTGTGAGTGGTATAAAGTAAGTCAAGAAAGATGAAAGGTTGGGGCCAGAATATAAAGGGCTTTTCATGCCAAAGAAAAGAGGCTGTATTTTATGGCAATAGAGAGTCCCTAAAGGTATTAGAGTAGGGGAGTTTCTTGATAAGTTCTGTGCTTCAGAAGTAGGAACTTGTCAGATATATGGAGGACAGGACAGAGGAGGGAGAGATTTGAGACAGGGCTATCAATTAAGAGGCTAATGGAGTAGCCCAGGTGAGAGCTGAGGAGGTCCTGAACTACGGTGGGGGTCTTTTGAGTGGAGAAGAAGAGAGAGATTCATGGAATACTGTGAAGGTGGAATGGGTTAAACATATTACATCAGCCCTGATTAAGACATTACAGTAGTGGTTATAAGTAAGATTATAATCTATTGCAATTTATTATCTGAGTCTGAAAGTAGCTCTCCTTGCCTTTGTCCTTGGAAGTACATGTAGATAAACACAGATTGAGATTCTACTCCACACAGCTATATTAAATCCCAAATTATCCTACTTATCAAAATCCTACTTTTCAAATCCTAACTTCTAACCTGACTTCATAACATGTTATAATAGTCCAGTGACTTTGAACAAGTTGCAAATCTTATAAGCCTCAGTTCCTTATCTATAAAATTGTGTTAATAACATTCAAAATATATACCTCATATAGCTGTAAGAAAGAAGACTGTATTACAATTTTCTTTACTGGAAATATTGAAAACAACACTGGTTTAGATTGAAAGGATCCAGGTTCAAATCCTGGTTCTTCTGTGTGATCCCTGTTTGAATCTGAGCAAACCATTTCACTTTTCTGAGACTTTGTCTTCGTCTATAAAGCAAGGGAACTGTCATAGAAAATGGCAAATATGACAGATTCAGAGAAACATGGGAAAATTTAAACAAAGTGATGCAGAGTGAACTGAGCAAGACCAACAATGATGATGACCACGACAACAGCATGAGGAAAAACAGCGTTAAAAGGCCTCAAAACTTTGATCAGAGGAGCAAAGCACAGTGGCTTCAAAAGTTTGATGATGAAACATGCCTCCCACCTCTTGACAGAGAAGTAACAGACTCAGGATGCTGAATGAGAGATGTATTTTCAGACATAGCCAATGTGTTGATTTGTTTTCTTGAACTTACAATGTTTACTATGTCAGAACTTCAACTTAGGGAGTTGGGGTGATCACTTAGGGAGCAGTAAGTAGATAAGCAAGAGAAAGGAGAGAGAAAGAGGAAGAAGGACAGAGACAGAGAGGGCAAGAGTAACTACTGCACAGAAGGAAATGAAAAGTGTAGAAATGGACACAAATAAATAGTCAGGTTACATTACTACCCCCATTGTATTCAATATAGAAACACTTCCTTATAAATAAACTATGTAACATGAGTTTATAAGCCTCTTTCCTCTATTTAAAAAAAATTGAAATATTTATGTTGGTTAATGATTATTAAGGTCACAATAAAAAGAGAAAATGGGGAGGAGGGAGGAGAGAATAGAGGAGATTGGACTAGATGTTCTATAAATCATCTTCCTTAGTTGAAAGAAGCTCAAGGCTAGCAAGTGCATCAAGGGTCTCAGCCACCATGATATAACTATGATTTAATTAGTAATAAGCAATCATACCCATAAGAAACTGGTAGAAAAAAGAAAATAAAGTAAATATAAAGCTCCATTTAGGATACATATTTTACCTTTCACATTTACCAAATCAGCTGCTTCTCTACTTCTCCAGTTTAGTTTGACTCTGTGGGGACTACAAGGTCTCAACAGTGGAAGGGGATGCTTCCATTCTGCCTGTATGACCTCCTGCTACAGTAGGACCAACAGATGTGGCCATACTGACATACCAGCTATAGCAATGTCATTATCATTTGGTCCAATACCTGAGGCAGGAGAAAAGATGTCATAAATAATCTTTTGAAGAAAAAAATCATCTGTACTTCTTAGAATTGAGCAAAAAATTGAGAATACTTGACTAATGTTCAAAAAGCAGAAAATTCAATCTGGATTCTTTCTGCCTTGGGAAGTGCTTAAAAACTTCTCAGAAGATGCAATCTTGGGACCATCACAATCTCAGTAAAGAATTTTAAAGTTAAGTAAAGTTTCATCCATTTAGCTGAGAGAAAATCCCACAGAAACAAATTTAAACTAAATGTAGTCTGTTACCAATGGCCTTTTTTCTGGGAATCACAAGGCTCTCATTAGCCTATACCTACACTTCTCTAGGAGAAAATTTTTGAAGAGCGCTCATTGTTGAACTTTCAACCAGCTACCTAAGACCTTCTGGAAATGGTATCCACCCACTGAAATGCTGACTCATCTCTCCTGGGGAGCTGTCATAAGAACTGGGGTTTATATTACTCCCAAGGCTTAAGGAGAAAGAACAGTCAGTCCTTGGTCTGTATGGCTACATATTGGGCAGATTTTAGGCCAAATGCCTAAAAGGATCCTCAAACTTCCTTTCTTCCTGAATTAGTGGGGTTTTAAATTTTAATACCTTTAGGGTTATGATTTGCATGGTCCAGCCTGTTACAAAACCTGGCACATTTATTCTCCAGAAATTGCAAATATGAAGTCAAAAGAGAAAGAAAAAAAAACTTATTTCCTCTAACATTCATTTTACTAAGCTCTGAAATGCACATACATAAAGAAATTGAACTTTATACCAACAAAGAATTAGTCTTAACATTCTAAGATTATAATCTATTACAATTTATTATCTGAGTCCGAAAGTAGCTCTCCTTACCTTTGTCCTTGGAAGTACACGTAGATAAACACAGATTGAGATTCTACTCCACACAGCTATATTAAATCCCAAATTATCCTACTTATCAAAATCCTACTTTTCAAATCCTAAAATGCATGTTCACTTTCATTTTGCAGGAAAAAATCCATACTATAGTTGGCATCTGAATGTTCTTTGCTTTATGTTCCCAACATCTTGCTAGAATGGCTGACGGATATACTTTCAATGGCAGAAAAGCTCCTGAATTGTACAGTTTATCTTGTTTTAATGAAAGCACTTGGAGCCTGCCGCCCACCTCCACCCCCAGGACTGTAGACTCAAGGAGCCATGTTAGAGTGTGCCTCTAACATCGTATGTGGCCATATTCTCCTCTGACAGACAATGTCTGCAGGAACTGGTGTGCAGTTAGGCAACCAGCAATGCTTGCTACCAGCTAAACAAGTACCTTAGGACCCTTAGGATTACATTAAAGGATATTGTTTTACCAGAAACTTGGAGGCTGGCAGGATTGACACCCAAAACCCTACCCCACTTCCCAGATATCTCCACATCATGCTTTCTCCATTTGGACCTCCAATCTCCATGGGCTTACCACTAAAAGAGAGAAAGTAGTCTCCACTTCCTTGGTCCCTAGCTCTGATAAGTGAGGTTTTGCCTTACCTTGACAGAACCTATCCTTCTACCACACCTCAAGTCATCTCTACTTCATGCTTCTTCTGCTCAAACCATTATCTTGACCTCCTCCCAGAACATACTCTTTTTCCAATTCCCCTTTACGTCTTTCCCTGTTAGAATGGAAGCTCTTTGAGGGTATAGTTTTTTTTTTGCTGAGACCTGGGAAAGACCTTAACCTCAAAAGGCCAAGGTCTCCCACTGCATTCAAGGTCATCTCCAGTTGTCCTGATCTATATCTTGCCACTGGGCCCAGATGGCTCTGGAGGAGAGAGTGAGGCTGGTGGCTTTGCGTAGCCCTGCCTCACTCAAATCTAATTAATTTACTAGTAGAAAAAAACAGTAAATAAAAAATAAAAACAAAAACTAGTAAATTAATTACCTTGCCTCCAAAGATAACACACACCAACTTCTCTGAGATGATAATTAGGTCTGACATCTATCAGTGGTTTGTGTCTCCTTCCTCATCACATGACCTAAAGTAATTATTTGATTTGAGAGAGAAGGTGAGATGTTAACAATAACACTTGTTCTTTGAGAGACCTAGAAGAAACAGTATAATCTCATGCAAGTCCAAGACAGCATGAAAGTGGAAAGAGGACAGGCTCTTGAAGGAAACGACCTGAATTTGAACACTGCCTCTGCTATTTAGTACCTAGTACATTGTTTTAAACAGGTCACTCACTTTTCTGCAGCTCAGTTTTTCCATCTGTAAAATGACGGATCTGGACCAGAATCTCTGAGGTCCCTTCCAGTTCAAAATACTCTGATCCAAGTACCTTTCACAATCTCTCTCCTGCCAGAAGGGGAAGAACCGAGGAAGAGAGAGCCCAAGTGCTCCAATGAAGGAACCCTAATACGAGAACTTCAGAGAACAGAGTCCAACAACCTGGCGATGTGACACTTGTGCCAGAAGTTTTCATTTAAGCCTGATTTTTGAATCCTGTCCCAAGAAATATGCAAATATGAGTTGGTTAGGCACCACCATTTCTGAGCCAGCCTTCTGCCTCCATCATCAAATAAAGTCCCAACTCGAAAACAGTTGAGCCCCAACAGTAATATCAATGGTTTTGCCAAGAAGACAGAATGATGATCCTCAAGGTCAGAAAATGTTGCTTCAGTCCAAAACCTTTACTGTGCCCACCTTTATCATTGTGACAACCAAATTCCCCCAGGCCTTAGATAACAGGACAGAAGCATTCATCTATGACTGAACTGCTCTGAGTTCTCTCAAACAGCAAGTGATTTCAAAAATTCATCATAAATGTAACTGTCAATACAAAGAATAAAAAAAAAACATACAAAATAAGGAATAAAATCTTATTTGCAGCCATTACTATTTAATAACATAGAGAGAGATAGGGACTAGTCTAGTGATTTCATTAGTATATGGAACTCCCAAGTAAGGAAACTCCTTCTGCTAATGCAGGTCAACATTTTCTCCACAACTTAGTCTGAGAGGTAGTATAAGTACTAAGGTCTTCCTGGCTTTGAGGCCAACTCTCTATGCACTACACCACACTAACTTTCCAACAACAAATTAAATAGTAAATTGCAAAATCAAAAAATGCTTTTTTTTGGGAGGGGAGGGCCTATATCACTCTGGGTCTGTCTATAGTTCCTCTATTTCTATTTGTTTTCTTTTTTTGTATATAGGTGGAATTGATAAAGTTCTGTTTCTGCTTATTTAGTTTGAATTGCTTGTGTGTTTCTATGTATTCTCACATACTTCACATTTATCAATTCAGCACCATTTATTTCATTAAAAGGCAGTATGGCAGAGTGGCCAGAAAGCTTACACTGCTTTCAGGAAGACCTAGGTTCCAGTTCCACCTCTGATACATCCTGACTTTAACACTCTTGGAAAGTCACTTAAATGCCTCAGTGCCCCAGGCAATTCACTAAAGAATCCACAGTAGAGCCAGTGTTGACCAACATTAGCAGATTTTATCAGATCTAGTCTAAAAAAAACTTCATTAGATCACTATACCATAATTTATTCAGCAATTCTCCCATTTTTAAAATGTTGTTTCCTAATTTTTTTTTTTTGCTATTGCAAATAATGCAACTATGACTATTTTTTGTCACATCTAGGTCTTTTTTATATCTAGGTCTTTCTTTTGTTACATCTATGTCCTTTTGTGTGTGTGTGTGTGTGTGTGTGTGTGTGTGTGTGTGTTTTTTAATTAAGTCCTGGACACAGAATCATTAGGTTGTTATGATCAATGTGGTGACTCTTTTAATATTGCCATACTGCTCTACCAAAGGTTTATTTCAGCTTCCATCCCACCAACCATAATGTCAATTCACAAAGACCCACAATAATTTTATTTTGTATTTTTTGCCATTCTAGAGGATGTCTGCAATATATAACACACTTTTCAAACCTTAAGGCACTATATAAATACTATCTATCATTATTGCTGTTGTTGTTAGCATTTTACAGATTGTTAGAGAATCTAAGTACCTTTTCATAAATCAATAAGTATTTGTTGAAAGTCTACTGTAGTCCCATCATGTTGCCATGAGGAATTCAAAATAAGATGGGACTTGATCCCTGCCATTAAGAAACTACTGTCTAATTAAGGAGACTAACTTACACACATAGAATGACTACAGAATAATTAAGTGCTAAAATAAAATGAACTGACTTAGCACAGTGCTTGGCATATAATAGGTGCTTAATAAATGTTTACTGACTGACTGATTACAATAGTGATAATGAGGTTGATACATGCATTGCCACAGCAAGCTCGGTGTTTGGGAGCCGCCAAAGGAAAGCATGGGAGAGGAGAGGTATTAGAATGGCTACCAAACTGAAGGTCTACAGAGCGGTTGTGAGGACCTCACTATTGTATGCCTGTAAAACTTGGACAGTATACCAGTGCCATGCCAGGAAACTGAATCATTTCCATTTAAATTGTCTTAAGAAGATTCTGAAGATCACCTGGCAGATAAGATACCAGACACTGAGTTCCTTTCTTGAACTAAACTACCAAGCATTTAAACTCTACTGCACAGAGCTCAACTCCGATGGGTTGGTCATGTTGTTCTAATGTAAAATGTACACTTGCCAAAAAAAAACTATTTTATAGAGAACTCACATAGAACAAGCACTCACATGGTGGTCAGAAGAACTTTGGAATTGATTGTGACATAGGTGACATTGGCACAGGACCATCTAGCATGGTGTGTTCTCATCAAAGAAGGTGCTGTGCTCCATGAGCAAAGCAGAACTAAAGTAGCTCAAAAGAAACGTGAGCTGCACAAAATTAGAGAATCCACCCCAAATGTTCACACGGACTATTTGTGCCTGTCCTGCAGTAGGACATTCCAAGCTGGTATTGGTCTGATCAGCCAGTCAGACATACTGTAACTTGATTCTAGCATAGTGATGTCATTTTGGTCCTCTTTGAGAACGAAAGACAACAATCATAACATAATAGGAGCTTAGAGAAGGGAAAGATGAGAATAAGTTGGGAAATGAAATTACTTTTGTTGGGTTTATGTAACTTCAGATTCCCTTGTTGGGCTAACCTCTTGATATATAAGGTATCTTTAAATGAACATACTAAGGATAGAGATTCAGAGCTCAAAGTAACCTGAGTTCATCAGTCTGACTCCCTCATTTTACAAATGAGGAAACTAAGACCCAGAAACGTAAAGTGCTTTTCCTAAAGTCATACAGGTAGTAGGTACCAGAACTAGGCTTCAAATGCATGTTATATTATCTTATGTTAAAATCAGCCCTTTTCACTAGTGGCCTTTCTCTCACCCATTAAAGCCACATTCTAAATGATCTACTATGTCTATGTTTAATGCCCCTCAAACCCCATTTCTCCCAAAAAGCCTCCCCCAACTCCATTAGAAGATAAAAGGAAAGAATTACTCAACTAGTTTTCTAATAGTAAACCAATGACCACTAACTCATTAACATGACTAGGGAGAAAATGTTCCTTTTTTTTTTCCTCTAAATTTTGGAAAGTTGTGGTTTTCCCACCAGGCTGCACTCCTGTGGATGCCCCTGAAACCTCTTCATCTTGGAAGATCACTTCAGCCTTGGAAGTGCTCTTTGGTCCTGAGATTTCTTCCTCTAAATGGAGGGTGGAGGGCTCTCCCAGAACCTCCATTTAAAGAGAGTGTTCAGGTCAGCCATCTCTTCATTCTCACCAGGCTATGTTTCTCTGGACTTCTCTGCCATCCCCTCCACCTTCTTCAGCTTCTTTTTATGTGTTGTCTTCTGCATTAGAAAGTAAGGTCTTTGAGGGCAGGAGGGACTATCTTTCTTTTGCTATATATGTATTCCTAGAGTCTGGCACATAGTAAGCACTTAAATGTTTGTTTACTGAATATAGGCTGAGGGAATCATTCATCCTGGTTGAATTCATTCGTTCTAGGGAAATCAATCAACCAACAAGCATTTGTTAAGCAACTGTTATGTTCAAGATTCTACGGCTATAAAAACAAAAATGAAAGTCTCTGTCCTCAAGGAACTTACATTCTATAGGAAAAATATGGGTTATTTTAATTCCAATAGGCTCAGAGTTAAAGCTTTCAGACACTTTGCCCGATTCAAGGACATAAAGATCCACATTTTTTAATACAGCATATGAACAAACTCAAGGATATAAAACAGCCTTACTGAAATTATGTGATATTATAGCCCAGCAAAGATAAACAAAATGCTAGTTATCAAGGTTATAAAACCTATTTGAGTCCAAGTATGAAGGACTTTGCTGACCTTCTGGGCAAGTAACTCACTCTACCCTCTCTTCTGTTTACTATAGATAAGCTTCATTGCTAGAGTTCTCTGGGCAGACTACAGGGTAAAGCCACAGATGTAGCCAGACCAACCTTCAGAAGCCAAGAAGATATATTGATGCTAATAGTCTAATAGGATCACTTCTCCTAAAATTCTGGCAGCCTTCTTTTCCTCTGGCCACGCTAAGTAAAACTGCTGGTGTCATACATGAGAGAGTTACATCCTGATATATAAGAATGTTTACCTTAATAAAGCAAATTAAATAAGTTAAGTATTTACATTCATTCAACAAATGTGTATTGAGCATCTGCTAAGTACAAGGGACTGAGAGGTCAGAGGAAGGGAGATACAAAGAAGTATAAGGCATAGTCCCTGTTGTTCAGTAGCTTTCAATCAGTAATATTGAATGCTTCAGTTGAATCTAATAGGCCAGAACTGTGTAAAACTTAATCTATTTGAGCAAATTGCAGAGAGCATAATATTTCAATTTAATAAATACATATTAAGTGATAATAGTAACTATGTTGGTCAGTCAATAAGTATTTATTAAGCATCTATTATATGCCAGGAACTGTGGTAAGCACTGAGTATTCAGAAAGGTTTTTAGTCCTTGTCCTCAAGGAGCTCCCAGTCTAATGGTGCAAGATATTGTACAAGATGTTGGGGATACAAAACCAAAAAAAAGGAGACAAGGAGCTTAAATTCCAGTGAAAGATACATATAACATGTAGGACTGTAACCAGTTTCTTGAGCATTCTCCAAACTTCAGTGTTAGTTGGGGGTACAGACCGACCCCACATGGGGTGACCCACAGTTTAAGAAGCACTGAAGGGGTCAAGAATGTAAAAAGTTTTAAGGAGCCTTGGTATAGAGGACAAGTTTGGGAGGGAAAGATGGGAGGAGTTAGAAAGATGAAAGGCAATAAGTACAAGTGTTTTTGCCTAGATTCAAAAAGTCTATGTGGGAAGTACTGACCATGATGGCAATATAGAGGCACACTGTGGCAGGGGAGGATGAATAGAATCTAGTTGCCCCAATTCGTCTAGGAATGATGGGACAATTTGTTGAAATGGACAGGTAAGCCAAAGGGTTTTCACAACTGCTTAGGGAGCCCTTTTACATGGCAGTCCATTAGTGCTATGGGCCTGGCCATAAATGTAATAAGTAGCTCAGAGGCATGTTAATCCAGGCTATGTTAGCCAGCTATCTTACTGGCTAGGTGACTCGTGGATAGAGTACTGGGCTGGAATCAGCAAGACCTGAGTTCAAATCCAGCCCCAGACACTTACTAGCAATGTGATCCTGGGCAAGACACTTAACCTCTGTTTGTCTTAATGCACTGGAAAAGGAAATGACAAACCACTCTTGTATCTTTGCTATGAAAACCCCATGGACAGTATGGTCCACAGGTTCACAAAGAGTTGGACACAACTGAACAACAAAAACAAACATTTTATCCTAAAAGTGCTACAATTCTTGACCAAACAAACAGTTGGTAACTTTGAAGGCAGTGAACCTATTGACTCCTGAAGCAGCCTATTCTACTATTGACAGCTCTAATTGATCATTTTTTTTTGTTTTCCTCTCTCCCCTGTTTGAATAAGCTTGTAGTGTTTTCCCCCCTCCCTTGTTTTAATAATTATCTATGTAACTGTGTTATTAGTTTTGAAGAAACTATGAGATGTTTTATAGGTAGTGGGTTAGTTACTCTACCATAGGTAAGGATAGCTCTACCAGGCCCTCTCTTAGTCAATGTAGGACACCTGATTTGCAACCACCTTTACACTGGGCAGCTCACTTACGTTAGAAGGTCACAGATTTTCATAGGAAGGAGGATAAGTTATCTTTCAAGTGCATCTGTCTGGTTTCCCAACTCAGATGTCATAGGCATGAAAGACACTAGGGGAGGCTTGCTAGGGTTTAACTGGCGGAGGCCTAGCTGAAGCAAATATGGAGTGTAAGGATAGAGCATCGAAAAGAGCAGGGTAGAGGCACTAAGCAAGAAGAAGCATTGCGTTAACCAAAAGGCCCATAAGACCGAATAGAACCATGCTAAGGTTCCCTCCTCTTTAGAAATATTAAGAAAACATTTTTTCCCAGTGACCTAGTCCAAAGTCTTTGGACTAATCTGGAGGAAAAATTTTAGTAGCCTTTAACAATCATTTATAAAACAATGTCCTACACTGAGATTTTTTTACATCATTCTTATCAATAGCCTAACCAGTTTCTAACCCATCCCTAGGATGCACTGTTCTAATCAGTCTAGGAAGGTTACGTCCAAGAAGTGATTAAGTAACAATTAGAGTTAAGAGAAGGAAGAAATATTTGATTACTCCAATTAATGGCAGTATCTTTTGAGTTACCACTGACCAGATGGAAAGAAAAATCCTTAGAGGGAGTGATCAAAGAGGGACTGAATGGTCTTAGGAAAATTATTTTCTAGCTGTGGGCTGTCATTTCAAGTTTAGAGACTATTAACCTAAACTATGAACTCTTGCTCAAACTTGACTGTGAGATTTTATCTATTGTTTGAGAATATCATAGTTATTCCAAAATGGTTTGTGTGAGAGAAATTTTCAAAGGCATGCCTTTAAAACACTGTCCATCTTTGTATCTCTCTAAGCAGAATTAGTTTAATCTAAATTAATAAAAACTTTCTGACAAGTTCGGGCATAAAGTACAGAGTACAGAATATTCTCCATTAGTTTCTTTAAGAAGACAGAAATGAAGGAATTGTTAACTTTTTTGTCTTTTAAAAAAAAACTTCTTTTACTATTTCAACAACTTAAAACAAAAATCCCTGCAGAAATTGAAATCAAAAGTCATATTCCTATTTATGCTTGTTCTCACTTTAAAATAATTCAAAATTGGTAAAATGTAATGTTTTTTTCTATGGCCATATTAAAAAACTTTAGATAGTTTTCATTATCATCATCATCATCACACCTAGTTAGAAGTTATGAGCTTCTTAACGTTTTTTCCATTATCGATTCAGTGCTCCTTAAAGCCCATGTGGGGTCGTGACACACTTTTTTTTTTTTAAGTTTAATTTCCTTTTCAAGGAACAAAAACTTATTTTCTCTACCTCCACATTCACATTGGGGAAAAAAGGAAAACAAAACCCTTGCAACAAAATATACATAGTCATGCAAGACAAATTCCCATTGTCCATGACCAGAAAACATGTATTTTTTTTTTGTATCCTCCTCACTGTCAGGTGGTACCATGTTTTATCACTTGTCCTCTAGAATTGCACTCTGCATTGATCAGAGTTCTTAAATGTTTCAAAGTTGTTTGTCTTCACAGTGTTGTAATTGTATAAGTTGTTCTCCTGTTTCTGCTCATTTCATTCTGCATCAGTTCATAAGCCTTCGCTTTCTCTGAAACTGTTTTCTTGATCATTTTTGGGGGCACAAGATATTCTATTACATTCATATTGCACCATTTGTTCAGCCATTGCTCAATTAGGAAAAAAAATTAGAGAGGTACTCCCTTAGTTTCCAGTTCTTTACAATGAAAGCTGCTGTGAATATTTTTTACATATGGGTTCTTTTCCTCTTTCTTTATCTCTTTGGGGTAGAGCATAAGACTTTAGAAGGAGAAAATATTTATGACACCCATAATGCCTAGATATCTGCCAATCTATCAAGTCTGGAAGTTGAACAGAAACTATAATCACTTGCTTTTTGAGTATGAAAAGAGTAAAGCAAAGTACACATCAGCAACCCCTGACTTACAAATGACCTGCACAAATAACATTATAATATTGCTCCATTATTACCCAGTCTTTCCCAAACCATTTGGGAACTGTGGTGAAGAAAATGGAACTTTCAGATAAAATGTAGGTCTAAAATGAAGGAAGAAAAGACCTATAAAAACCAGCAACATCTTATGGGACTTGATCCAGAAGAAAAAGGATATAGTAGACCCCTGAACAGATGTAGTAGAGCAAAAAGAGAATGGGACTTGGAGTCAGAAAACCTGGTTTTAAATACTGAATCTGTGTGACCTCTCCTATAACCCCTCTCTGCCTCCGCTTCTTCAATTTTAAAGCATGAGGATTAGACTTGGTCACTGAGGTCCTTTCCAGATCCTAAAATACATCTTTCCCCAGCTAAAGGAATATTTTCATTTCATTGTTATATCATCTCAAATTCTGACAATCAGAATTCATTTTAGTTAAGAAGCATTCCCTTTTAAAGTACAAATGTCTCTGGAAAGGCTAAGGATTTATGACCTATTAGTGTGAATATTGCAATCAGATTTTCTTTTTCCTAATATCTAGCTAAAACTGAAGTGGTAGGAGTTTGATGAGGGTAGGAAGGAGGAAGAAGAAATAATTTTGGACCATGGAGCAAGCACTTTAGGACATCAAGCAGGGCAAAGTTGAGTATCAAACTGAATACATGGAGGGCAAGTGGGCTGACAGGATGGGGCATAGTTTAGGGTCTCATGAGAGCACCAGGCAACTTGGGCCTGAGGGTACAGAAAGGGAAAAAGAGAACCAATTAAAAAAATTGTGTATATGAAGGTTTTTGCCTAGGGCCGGTCCAGGGCCCAAGGAAATGGAACCTCTCATCTTTTCCTTTCTGCACCATATGGCCCATTTTGAGACTCAAATATGGTTCTTTTGGTTAAATAAGTTTTTGTTGGATAACCTGGGACTATAACTACTATTTATAACAACATTGATCTGAAAAAATAATAGTGAAAAGGGACATTTGCTGAATCTCTCTCTCTCCCCCCACGCCCCCTCCCCAAAAAAGCAGAGCAGCAAGAAAATAATTAACTTGCTTTAACAATAAATGTATACTTCATAATATAGAGGAAGCAACAAGGGAAACAAGGAAAATGTCTCCATTTTTAAAAGAAAGTTAATTGGGAGAAGTGAACATTTATAGCATTTTACAATTGACAGAAGAATGGCAGGCATGACCTGATACACATCCTAGATTTTAGGAGAGTAGATTTTAAAAGGTTCTAGAAATACAGCCATAGCAGTATACGGGCCTAAGATGTATTTTTTTTAATCTTATTTTAATTAGCATCTTTTGCTTTTACATTTATTTCTGATGTATTTCTCCCCTCCTTCCCTACCCTCCAATACAAGAAGGAAAAAAAAATCATTCATCAAAACTAACCAAAACTTCAACTACGTTGGACAACACATGAAATATGTGTTCCCCACCTCTGCAATGGCGGGAGGTGAAATCTGTTGTTCTTATTTGTATTTTGCTTAGTCAATAGTATTTATTAAGTGCCTACTATTTCCTAAGCAATTCGTAGAGAAGGGCAAAAAATAGTTCTCAAGCTCATTGAATGGGGGACACAACAGTATAACTGCAAACAACTATGCTCAAATAATAGCTACACGTGCTAAATTGGAAATAATCTTACAGGGAGATCACTTAGATTATGGAAGTCTGGGAAAGGCTTGTAGAAAATTTGACTTTGGCTGGGACTTGAAGGAAAGCAGGTGCCAGAGACAAGGAGGGAGAGAATTGTAGGCATGGGCACCAACTGTCAAGAGAAAATGCCTGTGGAGATGGAGTGTCTTGTGTAAGAAATAGCAAGGGAGCCAGTGTCACTTGATTGCAGAGGTGGGGGAAAAATGTGTAAGAGTACTGGAAAGGTAAAGGCCAGATTATACAGGGCTTTGAATGGCAAACAGAGGATGCTATATTTGATCCTAGAGGTGACACGGGGCCACTGGAGTTTATTAAATAGGGGGGAGGGTGACCTGATCAGGCCTAAACTTTAGGAAGATGAAGTTGAATGCAGGATGGACTAGACTGGGAAAAGGCTTGAAGCAGCAAAACCAACTAGCAGGTATTGCAATAGTCCGGGGTAAGGGGATGAGGGCCTCAACCAGCATGGCGGCAGTGTCAGAGGAGAGAGGAAGGAATATACAAGAGATGTTACAAAAGTAGAAATTACCAGACTTGACAATTTGTGTCTTTTGCCCACTTAACAATGGACCAAAAAGTGTAAACATCTCTGTTCAGGATGGACAAGAAGATAATAGAGAAGGTAGAATGACTGCACTCTTTTTTTTTTTCTTACAAAGGCAGTTATGTAGCCAGGGAAGGATAGAAGAAAAAAATGTACCCACTTCTCTCAATTAGTTCAAATCACCAGATCCTGATAAACTACATGCCAACTACATGTTGGATGTTGATTGCTGATCAGTCATCTTCAGAAGATGTGAGAACATAGTAGTTAATGCAGAAGACTAAATGCCTCAATTTTCTATATAAAGCAAACATCAGAAATGTTTGGTCTCCCTTTTAAATATGGATGAGACAAGGGGGCCTCTAAAATCCCTTTTAACTCTGAGACTCTGATTCTTTGAAAACAGAACTAAACTTTTCACATGTAAAATTGTACCTGAATGTGCCTAAATAAATGAAAGAACTAAGCATAAAACGCAAATGATACAGCATAGTTCTAACTGGTAAATATTTTCACTTGCAAAGTATCTTTAAGTGTCTAAGCATGTTGTCTTTGCTTCTTGCAACATTCGTTTGCCAAAATCATTCCAACTCAATTTCAGCATTTATTCAGAGCCTAGTAGTAAGTCACTGCGCTACACGCATGTGGGGTACGCAAAGAAGGGGAAGATTCATTCTGTATTTTCATGGAACTCATAACCCTAGGAGATAAGGTGTGTGTGGGGGGTGTGTGTTACTATCATATCATGTAAAACATTGTCAGTGCCCTAAGAAAGGTACAAGCAACATTATGCACAAGAACACTGAGGATAGAAAGAGATCTAAGCTAGAGAGATCAAGGGAATTCATTCTGAAAGTAGAATTGGAACATAGACCTCAGATAGGCTTTCCACAAATTATGTTAAGGTGAAAAGATTAAATTGATTCTATATCTTTATTGATCCTATTTACAATTAATTGATCTTGTCCCTGGTAACTGCTTAAATCATGGTCCTGTCTCTGAGCTTAATTCAGAAAATCAGTTGGCCTGTAATGAGTTAACTTTAGAAATCCAGTTCTCTTGCTGATGACCATTCCATTCTTGCCTCAAGGGCATCTGCTCTCCTTGAGGGATGTGAATGGTCACCAGGCAGTCTGGCCTGCTATCTTTATACCGCTGTCCTTCAAAGATATCTGGTTTGCTATCCAAAGAAATCTGCCCACTATCTCTAACCTTACAAATGGACTCAATGAACTTTTCTTAGTCATGGGAAGGGGGTGGTTGCTAGATCCTCATTCCCAGTTTCAAACCGATCATATTGTCCCGCATGCTTCAACTCCGTAACCAGTCATGTTGTCCTTACCCCTATGATGCTGCCAATCCTGTAACCAATTATATTCTTTCCCCACCTAGGAAGTCCTGTTTTTTGTTCTGTACCGCCCCAAAACTATAAAAGGGGAGCTGTCCTTTCACTCAGGGTCTTTGGCTCACTGAGGCAGTCATTAGAATCATTTTATTATCAGGTCTATGCCCTGCTAGTAAACTGTTATCTTGCTCAGAGAATACGTGCCTCAGTCTACTTTTGTTGAATTTCATTCAAGATAAGAGTTAGGGTGGACATGATAGTATAAGGAATAAATCAAAGCACAGAGTGAGGGACAGCTTGGTAAACAGTTTAGTTTGGCTAGAGTATGACTTTTTGTAAATGGAAGTTTGAACATTATTCTGTGAATAATAACCAGAAGCCCTGGATTTTGAGTAGGAAAATGCCCCAAGCAATGCTATATAGCAAAAACATTGCTCTGGTACCTTTAAGCAGGATGGACGGGGAAAAGTCTTTTGTAAAAGTCTCATTGAGAAGCATTATTAAGTAGCAAAGCAGGACTGGAAAAGACTATTTATGTGAGACACTCTGGAGAAAGACTGATTATAAATGTTTATTGATAGCCTAGCAACATACTATCAGTATCAGAACTTATTAGGGGGAAGGTAATGAGCCTATGAAGACAAAAATGTATTCTGCTGGGGAAAACATGTATTATTGATAGGTTATTTGTGGACTGCTCCAAAGTTAACTTGTGTGACTAGAAGAATGATGTCAATCATATATAGGCATTAGGATGAATTGTTTTATTGGTTTAAAAAAGGGGGGCATTTAGGTGAAATCCAGTAGACTGTGGGTCTGGAAAGGAAAAGAGAGGTCAGAGCTAGAGAAAAAGAGTTGAGAATCATTTTTTTTTCTTTACCTATCCTTAATCTCTGAATGGGCGTTGCCTCAGAGATGCACCTCAAAGAACAGATGTATAATTGTCTATTGGAAAACTCTGAAATAAAATCTCACTAAAGCAAAGGTTAACCTAAGGTCTTTAGACTTGTTTTCAAAAATATTTTTATAATCATATTTCAACGTAATTGGGTTTTTTAAAATCCTACATTTTTTTTATTTCTTGCATTTACAAACATGATTGTGAGGAGCCCATAGGTTCATCAAATTCCCCAAAGAGGTTCAGGACACACTAAAAGGTTAAGAATTTCCTGCACAACAGAGACTGAAGAGCTCAAGAAACAGGTTTTAGAAATAGCTGGTGACAAACATTAAATTCAATCCAATTTTTGGTTCAGAACCTTCCTAATTTTTAACAGCTCTGCATTCACAAAAACCATACATGTCATTTACCAAAGCACCCCATTTAAAATCCACTGTAACAACGTATCATTTTGTTTCAGACTCATGTTTATTCAGAATTTTAACAAAAAATGTTTCTCCAACATAATTTTGTATTTCTGGCACCATAGCTCGTCATTTCCCACCTCTCCCTACCCACTTTCAACCTAAGTGTCATTTTCAGTTACAGATAAAACAGTGAGCCTTTCTCCTTAACCTTAGGCCCTGATTATGCACTCTGTGTGTGTGTGTGTGTGTGTTTTAAGTGAGAGACTTAGGATGGTAAACGTAACAATGATTATACAATTGATATCAACAGAATTTTTTTGAGGAAAAAAATCAGCCTTTTTAATGTGTATTAGTGGTTTTTCATGTACATGCTGCTTGATTAATATATCAAGGGGAAAATGCATGATCACAGTTCATTATGACAGCTTACATTTTAAACAGATTCACTCCTCTACTATGTCATCAAACAACTAACTTTTCCAGAAGGCCAGAGAATAAAGACTACACACACAATGGAAGAAGTCAGAAGGGTTCCCAATGGGGGAGGGGGGGATGGACCCACGTGTATGAACATAATTTATCATTCATTAGTTGGCAGTGAGTTACTTAAGACAAACAAGTATCCAAACATCACAAAGGACACCTTTTAGTCCTCCTTAAAAGTTTGAAACAGCAGCCCTCCTAAAAGGAGTGCCAACAAGGTCTTCCAAACAGCAATCCTCAAAAGAAGATTCCTCCTCACTCTTTGCCTCCAGCAACTAGAGGGTTAATTCTAGGCTGAGAATTGGGGAGGGAGGGACAGGCCTCATTTTATGAGTAGATATAATCTATTCCTTGATCAATGTCAGTTTCTTCTGGACATTTCCCCTTCTTACCATTATCTATAATAGAACAGTTATTAGAAGCATTCAAATTATGACCATTGGGCTTCTTGACTTCCTGAAAAGGAAACTGATTTGAAAAAAGTGCCACAATGGGTAATTCTATTAGAGATAATATCCTAGTAGACAGAAGCCAAAAACTTCCTTAGAGCCAAGCATTTAGCACTGATTGCTTGGGTCTAAATAAGTAGTCTACTGAAGGGCTTATTTTAAAGGCTTCTGAGCATCAAAGACTGATTTGTACAAACACAAATAGATGCAGAAAACTGTAAAGATTATACAATAATTATAGCAGCTGTTTTTGTTACACAAAGAATAAAGTAGTGATAAAGCATCAAGAAGAGAAACTAAACTTTAAAAATAATTTGAATGAAAAGGCACACCCTATAGAAAAGTGTACAGAAGGATAGTTTACTTTTTGGATGTCAGGAGGTGGAGGGGTGGGAAATGGATACTTTAAAGTTCTCTTTGCAAATGAAGTTGGTTTCTGTCAGGCAAAGTGGACAATGACAACTGGCTTCTTTATATCCTGGTTTAAGTCAGTCTCTTCTCTTATTGGCTTTTTAAAAAATGTGATTAGTACTCTGACATGTAGAATCGATACATCAAGGCCACAACAAGTGCAGAGATTGCTGGGATCACCCAACTGGTCCACCAACTAGAAGGAAACAGTGAGAAAACGTTTCAAACATATTGCATGACGTCAGATACATGTAAATAAAAATGATTTGTTCCAGTTAACAATAATTCACCAGGACATCTTTTTCTCTCTGTCTGAGCCTAAGACACCAACTGCAAAAAAGAACACATGTAGAACTGGGACCAGCATTAATGCTCTGCCCCACCCCCAAAAAAAGTTACACCCACTAGCCTGATAAGTCGCCAATGACACTACTGGCATCTTTAGAAAGAAAATTTATATACACTTTGTAATAAGGGTTTGTCAATGCTACTTATGAACTCCCTTGCTATATTTTAAAAATATAATTCTTAGGTAATGACAGATTACGAACCCTAGGCAAAACGCTATACAACAGCAACAGTAAATGGTCATTAAATTCTACATGGCCTGAACATGAACACAGGGAAAAGAGCACTTGACTAGAGTTAGGAGGCTCAAGTAGTAAATTCCAGTTAAAAATTAACTGTTAAATTTAACTGTGAGTTTAAATTAAACTAACTAGCTGTGTTAAACTAACCTTGCTTGGGCAAGGATCACTTCTCTGGCCCTCTGGCCTTCAGTTTCTTCAATTGAAAAATAAAAGTAAATGGGTTGGTCGAGATGGATTCTACCATCAGAGCTTCTCTCTTTGAGGTAACCAATGAATTATAGCTGTTAAATTAAATTACTGTTTTCTCAAGTCCTCATCTTATATGGACTCTCTATAGCTTCTGATCCTGCTGACAACTGCCCCTCCTTCCCTTCTGCTTTCATAACCCTGCCCCCTACGGGTTCTCCTAATTGTCTATCCATACTTCCTCAGACTCCTTTTTTTGACCATTATCTCCTGGTCCCTAACTAGAGAGTATCTCTCACGCTACTGTCCTGGACCCTATTTTCTTACTCACTCAGTGAATTCCCACGTGTTCAACCAACATTTCTATGCAGATAGCTCCAAAATCTACATAGTCAACCATAATATCTCTCTTGAGTTCCAGCCTTACATTGCCAACTGTTTGTCGGACTTTTCCATGGAGACGTCCTGAAGGCATCACAAAGTCAACATACCCAAAACAGATTTTATCTTCCCTCATCTAAACTTAATTTCCTCCAAACTACTATCCTCTCAGTCACCCAGATTTGAAATCTTGGCCCTTCATTCTCCTTTACACTCTGTAAGCTCACTAGTTGCCAAGTCTTGTCAATTCTGTGTCCACTTCTCTCACAACTGGCCCTTTCTCTCCATCCTAGTCACTACCCAAGTCCAGGTCCTTATCACCTCTCACCTGTGACTGCTTAAGAATATCTTATTCTCTCCAGGATAAAATACAAACCTCTTAGCTTGGCATTTGGCCCCAGCTTATCTTTTAAGGCTTACTGCATACTATTCCCTTCATGGACTCTACATGTTGCAGTTAAACTTACCTACTTGCTTCCCTCTGCCACCACTCTTTCCTGGCTGGCTCCCTGTGATTGCATAGGCCTTCAGTTCCTTTTCTACTCACTTCTACCTCCTCTAAAAATACTTAGCTCCCTTCAAGGCTCAGGCCATGTGCCACTCCACATAAATAGTAGCCTCTCCCTCTTCAAATTATCTCATTTTGATATTTAACTATTTATATACTGTATCCCACCTCACCAAATTGCAGTTCCTTGAAAGAAGGGAGTTCTCTCTTTTTGTTTTTGTCTTTCTGTCTCTGACTCCCAAACCAATCCCACGCACATATTAAGTATTTATTAAGTACTTCTTCAATTTAAACACTCCATGAGCTATAAATTATACATTTACAACATCTACCCAGTAGAGACAGTTTTATAAATTTTCTGAGTATGTATCTTCCCTTGGACATACTGCCTGGGTAATACTATGTCCAGATCATCTCTCTAGCCTGTGTGGGTAAAACACATAAAGATTCTAAAATCATGTAGCGCTTAGTTTCAAATTTAGACTAAGTAACACAGGATCACAGATAAATGAATGCTAGACCTGGGATATATGAAAATCACATATTTAATGTGATTTTGTGCCTAAGCCACTCTTGCTCAGGCAAATAAGAACCTGAATGTAGATTTTTTTAAAAAACCTAATACAAGTTCATATGTGCATATATTTTCATGTCAAAAAAAATTACATACAGCAACATTCTTTACACATCATCTCACTCCTAAAATAAAGCTTGACAATCACAGGATAATAATCAAGCGGATTACTGGTATACTTTTCCTTTGGGTGGAGTTTGCTGGGATTTCTTTGGTTGCTTATTTAGTTAGATGCTCATGTTAGGAGCAGTATTGCTTAAAAGGCAGGGATATGGACTACAAAACCTTTCAAGCCCCCTTCCAGGCCAAAGATAAGATTTTGAAAGAAAATTTATTTCATACCTGCTGTTATTATCAATGGTACTTATAAGAGTATCCTGGAAAACAAAGATAAAGACACAGTTAAAAAGAAAATCAAAACATTGTGCAATCCATAGTATTTAAAAAAACTTTTTTTATGAAGCAAGAACATTTTACTCAGTTCTTCAAGAGATCAATAAGATAAACATACAATTTCAGCAATAACTTCTTTTCATACAAAAATATTACATCCCTACTCACTTATGATTATCATGCCCTATTTTCCCTATTTTGTCTGCGGACAATTTATTTAATGTCATTTATACTTACCTATGCTTATATTAAACAATTTGAAAGAAAACATGAAAAATATTCTGAATTAGAATAATTTCTTCAACTGCCCAGTGCAACAACTGAACATGGACAATGCCTTTTGCAATGATCATAAGTACAAACAAGAAGATTCCCCGTTAAGTACAAGCAAAGTGTTTGATAAACATCTTTCAACTGGCAAAATAATGGTAAAGGCTGCAATCTTAAGAAAATAGAGCACTCAAATTTCATCAAAAGTCATTCCAACCAGGAAAAGTGATTAGAACTTTTACTTTTTTCAAACCTCTATCACTCTAAGACTCACCTTTATGCTTAACCATAAGAGTCAGATATTAGCTGGTTATATAAAATGGTTTATTTCGCAACCCATTTTCTTTCTATAATGCCCCAATGCGAATATTCCAAAGAGAATCTTCAAATCAGTATGATGTAGATATTTTAATCTGTTACCACAGTAGCCAGTTTTGCCTCTGGGACTCTGAAGTTAATCAGTGAAAGGAGCTCATAAAAGTCACAGAGAAGATAAAACACAGATAATAGCTCTACAAGTTTAAGCACAAATCACTCCAACAATTAGCAATTGGCTAAATAGCAGCTGTCAGCTCACACAAACACAAGTATTAGTAGTGCCTTCAAGGAGGAACCAAGATAAAGCAAAGCTTAAATGGCTTCAATATCCGTTTTCTTTGCAATGCCACAACCTACAGCACAGGACACTGGCTTAAAAATCGACTGTTAGATAGTAACAAAGCCACACTGCAGTGGAAGTGAAAGAGTCCTTTTTCAAAGGAAAAGCAAAAAGAAACCTTTCCAGGAGGAGCAAGCCAAGCAGTTTAGTCCCACCAACCTTTAAGAGCTCCTTTAAGATTCCTGACACAGTGAAAAGAAATAAGGCAATTTTAAAGAAAGCTTCACATTAAGACTTCTACCTTGATCATTGGTATCACATAACTACATTTGAAAAAAAAAGTTATTAAAAAAGTTAATAGAAATAGCAGAAACTTCCAAGGTTGATGCGCCTAGACTTAGATAACTCCAACCTTAATAAAGCTATTGTTTGTATTGTATGGGAATGGAGGTGAGATGCAGAAGGGAGGACAAGTTGATGACTTATTTCAACTTGTTTGGTTGCTCTCCTCTACCACCCCCTCTATCCCCAAGGGCTCCACATTCTTCAACCCTGGTCTTGTTCACTATGAAACTTGAAATTGCTGAGCAGAGACTATGATTAGGATAGTACAGGCAAGCCTGACATTAGGAAGTTGTGTTTTAAATGAGTAACTAAAAGGCAGCAAAAACAGAAAATACGTTACACATTGAACGTACTTGTTAATCAGTTCTGCTTCAGACGTTCTCTAAAAGAATTAGTAAGGTTTATGATATTACACCATACAAACACACTTATACAAAAAACATGCTGATGATTCATTCGGGAAACTAGGCTCCCACCCATCCAGCAGTTCATAAGCTCCTTGGCATCAAGCACTCCTTATTTTTGTCTTTGACTCTCCATGGCATAGCGCACTGCCTTGTTTGCTAAACCAAACTGAATTCTCCTGACTTTCCATAAAGTCAATTATTAAACCTTGCTAGAATATTTTTCTAAGAACATCCTAACCCAATTTCAAAATCAATCAACAAACTGTTACTAAGGGTTCATTCAGAAGCACCTTTACCTCAACTGTGCTAGGTACCTATACCTCAAAGAGCTCAAGCTCAAAAGCCCTCTAAATTATCATAGACTTTGATTTCCCGAGCATTGCTTAAAAACCCAGGATTTAGAGCTGTGAAAAATGGCAGCAGAAAAGGTTAAGGAAATGATCTCTACTTCAAGATCTGCCACCAACTCACTATGCAACCTCAACCAGTTTACTGAAAACCATTTCCATGTCTATAAGGAGTCTGAAAAAATTAAATTAACTCACACAAAAATATAAAAGGAAAGAAGTGCAAAGGCCTCCCACCCAGATGTTCCAATCCATACTGTGGCCCATCCTACTTTACCTTATCAGAAACATCACTGCAGTTGGCTTGTTTCCATCTTTAGACTAATACTGGCAGACATACTGATGTCCAGTGGAGAGCACTCTGAATTTGGATTCCGAGGATCTAGGTTCTAATACTGTCTTTGCCATTAATTCTCAGGCAAGGCACTCACCTCTTTGGAACTATTTCCTCCTCCAGATGAGGAGTTTGGATTAGATGATACCCAAAGTTCTTCTCATTTCAACCCTGTGATAACTGCCCAAACAAGAAGTCAAAAAAGGGTAGTATGTTATGGTAGAAACTACACTGGGCTGAGAGCCAGAAGTATCTGGGTTCAAGTTCTCACCCTACCACTTATGAGTCATGTTATCTTAAACAACAAGTCTTCAGATTCAGCTTCTTCATCTATCAAATGGGAATACAAATATTTGCCCTCTCTACTTCACAGAATGACTACTGAAAATTAAAAGACAGGGGATGTGAAAATGCTTTGAAACTATAAAGCACTATTAAAAATATAAGGTGCTACCATTTGCCTATCTACATAGGCAAAACTTCTATGTCTTCATGTTTACTTAGCATCAATAAGAGGATCTGTGGTGTAGTTAAAACAAACAAACAAACAAGCAGCTCTGTGTTGGGCCAGAACAGCCGGATTGGAATCTGGCTTCCACAATGACTAGCTGTGCAACTCTAAACAAGTTATAACCTCTCTGATTTTGTTTCTTCATCTGTAAAATAGAGATAATATTCTACCAACTTCACAGGGTTTAAAGTGCTATGTACATTAGGAATTATAAATAAAATTCAAATCCTGGTTAAGATAAGAAAAAACAGTATGATGTGGTCATTTCTCCTCATGTACTCATTACAGCAGGTTCAGCTAATTTCACAGCTCTTCTTGATATCTTAAACAAGCAGCTTGCAGTTGCTCATTAACAGTAATTTCTTTTTTTAGCTAGTAATGGACCGCTCTTGTCTTTTAGATAATAAAAACACAAGAAATACCAACAAAAAGTTATTTTTCCTTTCTTGTTGTGTACTTAAGGCCACTAACATAAAAAAAAAACTACCAAGTTATTCTCCTCATATGTCAGAGAAACTCAAAATCTGATCATCTTTACTCTTAAAAAAAAAATTAAAAGTGCTGAAAGTTAAAGTAAAGGCCATCGTAGCTTGCCAAGAATACTCACCTATTGGTTCCTGGTTTGTGATATGATCAGACATTTTCTGCATAGTTAATGTATGCCTATGAGAGGCAGCATGGCATAGTAAGATAAGAAACGGCCTAGAAGCTCAGGGTTGCAGTGGATAACATTGGGCCTGGATTCAGGAAGACCTGAGTTCAAATTCAGCCTAAGACCCTTACTAGCTATGTGATGCTGGGCAAGTCATTTAACTTCTCTCTGCCTGAGCTTCCTCAAATGTAACATGGGAACAATAATAGCATCTATTTCACAAGGGTGTTGTGAAGATCAAATGAGATATGTTAGTACTGTGCATGGCACAGAATATGCTAGACACTTAATAAATGTTTCTCTCCAGTCTTCAAAAAGTCTTGGGTTCAAGTCTTGCCTCTAATACAAACTGGCCAAGTGACCCTTGACAAACCACTTAACCCCAGTGCCCTAAGCTGCTCTAAGTTGCAGAGAAGGTACCAACCTTCATGCATTGCATGAAATCACAGGTTCAGTCTGTTGAGGAATGTTAAGGGGTCCTCTAAATTTGTCTTTTTGAGTTGCCATATTTTCTAGAAACACAGGCCTCAGAGTATACAGGAGGTGCAGGTGCTGAATGTGTCAAGGACAAAGTCCACCCCCGCCCCGATGATATAATTTGTTGTTTGTATCCCAAAGTGGACTCCTTATGTGTCAAGAAAGGTAGCAGCCTGCACTAGACTGGGAAATTGCTTGTACAGCTGGAACCCTTGTAGATAAACAGACCATTCTATCTTCAGAGTCCAGCAGTTTTCCAGCAGTGAAAAGAATGTGGCTTTTGCCTTCACCTTGCTCCTCCCCCTCAGGAGGAGTTTTGTCCTTTTCCCACATTTGCACCTTTCCCCCTTCCCCCCTTCCCATGCCACACCCCTTTAGGTGGAAATTTGTTTTCTCCTTCCTTTGCTCTGTTATAAATATGCAAACTTCTATATGGATGGCGAACTCTTTGGGTTCCACACACATGTTCCTTTCTCTTGTAATAAATCTAGTTTTCACATAAGTTATGTGAAGTTGTGATTCCCTATTGAGAAGTCCCTACCCCCTATACTTATGGAATGCTTCAGAGAAAGTAATTTTTTATAACCAAATTCGCTTTGGATCGAACAATGAAGCTCCAGGGTTTGTGGTGTTGACATTTCATCTACTTTCTGTAGTTCATATTAGCATGTTTTGTTTTGTCCAGAATTATTAGAATAACTGCCTCAATTCTGTTAATAGTTTAATGAAGGTTCTTAACACAATTCTTAACACAGTAAGCCCACTATAGTGATGTTACTTTAAGAAAACCAAAGAAATGAACTATGACCTAACGAAAAGAAAAATAAAACACCTCCTGGGGCCTCTCAGACCCTTATAGTCTAACTAAAGAAAAGGCAATATTTTTCTTATTTATATCTTCTCTAACTAGCTATTATTATAGCTGATTATATCCTGTTTTTACCAAAACCTCCCTATGGAGGAGGATCCTCCCCATGATTTTAAAATATTAGTGTAAATTTGAGGGCATAAGGCTGCCAAATGAGTCAGAAGTTTCTAAATGAAAAATTTTCAACATTCAAATTTTTTTTTCTTTCTAGCATAATGGTTTATTTTGGAACAGAATGCTAGGTACACATTGCCTAATCCAATTTTTCTACCTGCAACGAGGTAAATATCCAGGACGGTCTTCACTTGTGACTGAACAATGCTTTCCTAAATTAAAAAAACTGTGTTGTTTTGACTAGTTTTTCCTCAGTGAGTTGCCTGTTTGGCCAAATCACCTTCCAGAATTATGGAGTTTGTGTTTATGTATCTAGGGAGAAAGGAAAAAGAAATTCCTTAACTGTGTTTGAATTCCTTGACTTCCATACTTTTTCCTTCTCCTCTGGTTAGAGAAAAGAGTAGTTATTTGGCAAAGTAGTCAGGAATAAAACTAGATTTCAAAAGCTTGCACTTTCTGACTTGAATAGGTCCAGATTATTTACCAAAATAGATAGGTCTGTCTAGGGTGCTCTTTACACTGATATGGAGGATAGAGGAACAGGGAAAATTGTGGCAAGTTATTCCTGGGAGGAGGGCTACCATTCTTCTCATATGAAGTGATCCTGTGCCATTCATGAGACATTTGAGGTACTCTTAAGTCACACACCTGGGGAACAGGAAAGAAAGGTCCTGAACAGGAAGTTACATGCTCAGAGAGAAAAAGGCCAACCTCTATGCCAAGAAGTAGCAATCCCATTTTATGAAGGACACTGACAAAGTGGGGAGCATCCAGGAGGCAAATAGGTTTGTTGTAAAAGATCTTGGGTCCATGCCATGAAGATTGGATGAAGGCCCTGGGAATGTTTAGCCTACAGGTTTTAAAGCTCAAAAGGACATGATGGGGCAGCTACATGACACAGTGGATAAAGCACCAGTCCTTTAGTCAGGAGCTGAGTTCAAGTCCAGTCTCAGACACTTGACACTTCATAGCTGTATGACCCCTGGGCAAGTCACTTAACCCCACTGCCTTGCCAAAAAAAAAAAAAGAGGACATGTCAGTTGTCTTTAAGCACTTGAAAGGCTGTTACGTGGAAAAGGTAACAAATCTCTTCTGTTTGGCCCAAGAAGTCAGAACCAGAAATAATGGATGGAAATTACAAAGAAGCAAATTTAGGTCTGATGTTAGAGTTATCCAAAAGTAGAAAGGGCTGCCTTGGGAGATTGTGGGTTTCTTGTCTCTAATGCATCTCTGAGTAAAGGCTGGAGGGTAATGTTTCTATGCCTTGCAAAAGAGATTCTTTCTCAAATATGCATTGGACTCTAATCTCTGAGGTCTTTTTCCTTCTAACTCTGAAATCCTGTGATGTTTATGCAAGCACAAACCTCATTCTTCCTGTTTCCCTGACCTGTGATACCCACCTCCTCCCCTCACCTCTTCTTTAGTCACGTGGGTCCCACTTGTTATCCAAGGTCTACCTGAATTCTTGTTTTTGAAGCTTTTCCTGGCCACAATATCCAAAAGTGGCCCTTCCCATCCACTGTCCACACCATTCCTTGATTGGTGGTGCAAAGCAAAGGTAGCACAGGCTACCATAGAATTTGCTTTCAACAAGTTGTCCTTATTTCATGATTAAATTATTCTTACACCTTATCCTACACCTTGTTCCTTAAAGTTTTCTTCCTATGTTTGCACAACCCAGATACTCCTCCATTCAACTTTAATTAGATAATAACAATGATAATAATAGCAGCTAATATTTATATAGCACTTACTCTGGGCTAGGCATTGTGCCAAGTGTTTAACAATTATTATCTCATTTGATCCTCACAACAACCCCAGAGGGAACTGCTATACTCATTTTACAGATGAGGAACCAAAGGCAAAGACAGAGTGAGTGACTTATCCAGGATCACACAGCTAGTTAAGTGTCTGAGGCAGACAGGTCTTCCTGACTTCAGGCTTAATGTTCTATCCACTGAGCTACCTAGTTCAATTTCTTTGTTGTGGCCTTAATATGTGCCCACAATTGGTCACACTATAGGGCCTGATTCTCACCAGGTCATTCCTTGATGCTGAGTATATGATTTGTGTTGACTCAGACATACAGAGCTAGATAAAAGCCAGCTCTTGCAATCCCGTTAGGTTGCTTCACACAGGGCAGTAGGTCCTGAACTGGGCCTGGCCTATTACTAGTTGATGAAGCTCTGATGACATCCAAGCTGTTGAGTATTCCAGAGGTTGAGAATTCTGTGACTCAGCAGTGTCTATATGACTAACATGAGCTGCTGTTCCTACTTTGTATCTTTCCACTGAATAAAGAACTTGATTTGACTAGTTAATGGAGAGGGTTATGATTTGGCTCAATTCCAGTAACTCAGAGAAATTTACCAGACTGGACACAGTGTTCAATGAACAGGTGTTAATAATCATTATAAAAGCATTTAATGCTTAACCTGCAGAGTGGGTACAGATCTGAACTGGTTAAAGGAGTTTCCTCCTATCAGGGTAATCACAGGTCCTGTTGAAAATGTTTGAAATGTGAAGTTGTCTTTGTCTAAAGTGCAGAAGGCTTTCCTAGACACTTAGCAACACTAAGATATCTCTCATGCTTGGTCCCAACCTGCCTGACAAATATGTAATTTCACTTTAAAAGGAAAAAGTATCTGGTAAGCTGACTGGTGTAAATTAAGCAAGTGAAACAACTTGCTTGATATTAAGCAAGTAATGCTTGCATTTTGGAACATGCAACACACACTTAACAATGAGTTTCCAACAGGACAAAGTGTACAGGACAGTCTGGCACTTACTGAAGGTTTAGTTATTTTGCATCTGTCATCCTGCAAAAAAAAAAAAAAAAAGAATTCAGCACCATTAAGATGAGAGTGGGGACTATAAAGCACTATTTCTAAAATGTTCAGTCTTTATTTTGAGATCTTAACAACAATAACTTAGGTGTCTGACCAGATATGACCTGGCTTCACAAATTCAGCTTAACAGCAAAAATTATTTAAACGAGATTAAATGCTGGGGGAAAACTGTCTAATTACAGGTATACGACATAAAGTGTAAATGTTGGTCAATGTAATAACCCATGAGAGAGATGCCTGTACCTCCTTCCCCCTATTCTTTCCTACAATCTCAAGGAATCTTAAAAGGCTTGAATAGATCTTTCCCTCTCCTCCCAACCTCTTCCTCCAAGATAGGAGCTAATCCTACTGTGACCATCAAGATGAATTTCTTACAGCCTTCAAAAGGTACACCAAAAATGCTTAAACATTTCAGCTTATTCAAAGTGCATGCTCTATTGTTGCTTATGGCACCACTTCTGCTAGTCTTTAATTTGCCCAATTTCCAACATTTTTAACTCTACCTTTACCCTCCCCCTTTCAAGTCCTCTCAATTCTACTTCCCTAATTTCTTCCTTTCAGAATCATCTTTTAATTTCTATTACCAGTGCCATTACTCAAATTTAGGTCTTCATTTCCTCTCCAGTGGACTGCTGTAGTAACCTTCTAACTAGCCCCCCTAAATCTAATCTCAGTTGCCTCCAAGACATCCCATCCTGAACACTGTTGCTAGATGGCCTGAAACTGAAGAAGTTCTCATTACTACTACCTAGAAGGTGATGAAGCAGAGGAATTCCTGATTCTGTTGCAAAGGTGGGGAGAAAGTTTTTGTGATATAGCAATTTGGAAGTCTGACTGTTTTCCCAAAGAAATAACATTGTACATGGTAGGTAGGTTCCAATGTACTATTGGCATAGGTACATTATAAGTTAAATGGTTTTGTTTGTTTGTTTTTAATAGAATGGCCTTATAACCTAGTCACCATGTAAATTATTTCTCCTTTAGGAAAATGCATGATTGATTCCAAACAATCAAATTATACAGAATTTTGGATCAAAACCATTTCCTAAGTTAGGAACAGTCTATAAATACAGATCAATGGTCTGTGAGTTCTCCAATGAGTAAAGTGGTTAAGTGGTTATTAATACATGACTTCTGTAACACTTATTTTCCTAATGTGGCCAAGTTTATGGTCATGCCAGACGTCAGCAAGCACCTGTTGAGTAGACCATGCTAGCCTCAAATGTTCCAAAGTGTGACCAGTAAAACACAAAAACAAGCATAGGACATTATTTCCTGAGGGGGGGTGAAGGAAAGTGGGGGGTAATACAGGAAACCTATGGCTTATAAAGCCAATTATTTTGTCTTATCTTTTTTGGGGGGAGGGACACTTGCTGTTTATATATGTAACCCACTGGACAGAAAATGTGATCTAAGATCAAATGTTAGCCTTGAAAAGAACTAGCACATGAGGCTTTTTAGGATATACTCACTGGATGAAGTTCTCCAATGATATATGTCTTGGATAATTCTCTGGCATCTGTAGAATGCCCAACATCCTCAAAGTTTTCAGTTGCATCCCCTCCAGCTTGCTCCCTGAGAACTTCTTCTCCACCAGGATGCTATTTAAAGAGAGAAAAAAAGGCATCATTATAGGGAAATATCAACACTAATTAGGATTTGTAATACACAATATTCCAGAAGCTATTATCCACTTAAGAACCAAGTCAAGAGATGAAAATTAGAAAACTGTAACTCACATTAAAATCAATCTTTTAAAAATTTTGTGGTCAATTCTTTTCTTAAGGACTATATATTTAAGTCTGTGCTTTTTCCTCTAATTAAAAATACTGATTTCTCTCATGAATTATCATCTTTATTCTTAGGTATCTTATCAACAAACATTTATTAAGTACCTACTAAATCCCCAGGCACAGGGACACAGTGGATCAACCAGCACACATTATATATCTACTATATGCTAGGCATTGCGCTAGTACCTGGGGATATGAAAAAGAGAAATCAAAGCTTCTCCTCTCAAGGAGTTTAATTAGCAAACTACATTAACAAGTTATATTAACAACATATACATATAAATATATGAAAAATTAATACAAGGTAATTTTAGGAGTGAGGGAGGTACCAGTAACAGAGAGTTCAAGTAGAGAGAGAAGATAAAAAAAATTATCCAAAGCATCACACACATGTCACTGTATGCCTGTCCATAAATTCAGAACATTTCTTGGCCTGTTGAAGTCTGAGCCCTAGTTGTATTACTCAGGGGTGACCTTGTCAAACCGTCTCAGTTCAGGATTCTCTTTTATAACATTCATGAGAAATGGTCACCCAATCAAGCCTCTACTTAAACATTTTCTTTCAGTGGCTAGGAGCTCAAACTTTCCACAAAAATGCCACCAAGTACTCATATTTCTGTAGTTCTTTTAGGACTGCCAAATTCTTTCCTACAAAGTGCTCTGAAGTGGTACTACAAAAACAAATTGAACAAAGCCTGTGCCCTGGTCTATTGCCATCTTTGCCACCCTCAATCAGTCTTTCAGATTCTCACCTCCCCTTACAAATAAAAAAAACTAGCATTTATGAAGTGCTGTACTTTGTTCCAGGCACTGGGGACACAAAGTCAAAAATCAATCAGTCCCTACCCTCAAGGAACTTACAATCTATAGCAGAAGAAAACATGGAAAATTGTAGTGAAAACACTTTACTCTCATTAGTTGCTGTGTGACTTCTTGTCACTGTTCCTTCATGAGACAATGTGTAAAACTGTCTCATTAAAGAATGATAAGGAATCACACAAAACAGCAACTGGTAGCAGAGGTAAAGTTTCACAATCAAAATTTCCTCCCTTCAGCAGAATTTACTAATATTAAATTCCAGAGACAGTATTAAAGTTTTGAGTTTACTCTACTATGCTTGTCCCTGCTCAAAATATCACTGAGAAATAGAGGGGGGGAAAAGTAAATTTTCCTCCTTTTGATGCCATGCTTCAATTCCTTAGCCTACACATACACCATTCTTACCAGGTTTTTGTTTGTTTGTTTTGTTTTTGCACTTTAAAAAAAATGATAGCAGGATAATGAAAAAAATATACATTTTTGAATAGTTATCAGTTTGAGGGTAGAGATTCAGTGGTCTAATTCTAGATTCTAACAACCCTGCTCTAAGATGAGGATTATCCCAGTTCTTCATATGAATGAGTCCCATTTCTCACTATCACCTTGGGACAAGAAGAAACAAGGTGGATTTACAGACAATGAATGAACTTGGGTCCTGCCTCGAAAAGTTTAAGATCAAAGACAGACAAACATCTAAGGACAAAAATTATTTACAACCCAATAGGAACAAAAAAGAGATTTTAAGGGAAAGGAGAAAAAGTGGGGCAAAAACAACACCAGGATCAGAAACTTTGTGGCAGGTTTCTTGGAAAGGAGAACATTTTTAGATGGGAAAGGGCCAACTTGACTGTGAAGATACATGAATGAGAGAGAAAGGTACTGCCAGATACTTTGACCTGACCCATGTTACAATGAGAAGCAGTAGTGCTTTGAGGTAAAGCATGACGTGCCCAAGTAAAAAACTTTTTATCGGTTCAGCAACTCCCAAGTAGATACACAGGCTGAAAAATAATTTGTGATTATCTCTCTTCCTCTTGCAGAATAAAAACTCTAATGCCTTCATTTTATATCCTAGAAACTATGGCTAGTATTGCCTAATAATAAACATTATTTCTTCATACCTATTTGAAAAAGCTAAGATTTTCTTTCAAGTAGGAAAAAGGTCTGGTTTTTATTGAGGATTGTTTAACAACCAAATGCCCACTCATTTACTACATTTACCAAAGGAAGCTAACAGGTTAAAAAGCAATGTATTAATTAAAACAAACCCTTGTCATTTCATATACATGCAAGGAAAAAAAATGACTAGAGTTAGTACATCTAAGAGACACCATACAATTGTGGAAAGAGTGGAAAGACTGCTGCGCTGAAAAGTCAGGGAAGCTGGCTTCTAGGGCCAGCTCTTCACTAACTAGTCCTTGACGTGTGGCCTTGGGCAAGCATTGGCCTTCTACAGGCCTTAAGTATTTACATCTATAAAATGATTAACCATGAACTGTGATCACACCAACAATCTACTACTGGTCCAATGTACCATCCCTGTAATTTGCCAATCAAAGTGCCCTTCCCTAGACACCACCCCATAAGAATATAAACTCTCTGACAGAAGGATCTTCCACTTTGTGTTTGTGGCTCCATCTTAGCACAGTGCTTGGTATACATAATAAGGGCTTAATAAACGTTTTCATTCATTCATTCATGAATTTTAACTCTTAAGGTCCACTCCAAGTATAAAATTTTATGTATTAGTAATAAGCTTGTCAATCAAGACTCCCAAATTAAAAGATTTGACTGGAGGGATTCTTGGAAGACTTTCACAAAAGTGAATCACTTCCCCCATGAGCAGTGTCTATAAATAAACTTAAAATATTTTAAGGATATGAAATTTAAATTGCAAAAAACTTTAAGATTATATGAGTGTCATATATTATAAATTAAACTCCAAAATGTCTTAATAGAAGACGGTTTATCACTGTTAATTACCTTATACTTGTGGCAGCATATCAGCAATAATTTGTTAGTAGTAACAATACTGAGTGGAACTTAGGAAATAACTACATATCAGCTAATTTGAAGCTATCATAAACAAAACAAAATAAAAAACAGAACAGAATAATGAACATTTCTAACTCATTCTTCTTGTCAATATTTTCAGTTGAACTTGGGCATAGTTTTTACTGAAAATGGGATACTAACATCTTGCAAATACTGCTAAAAAAGGAGGACATGGTCATACATGAATCATTAATAACAACTCCAGTGGAACACATTTTCTCAATTTAAGAATGAACAATTGAAGATACAATTGCTGATTAAGTTGTTTTTTTTTAAGTCACTAGTACCTAGTGCACATAAATACTCTAATATTTGTTTAATAAATGATGACAATAAGAAGGTAGTGGAAAAAACTTTCAAAAACTTCTTGAGTGACATTAAAAAAGCCAGGAAACTAATAAAATAGTATAATATGTTAAATGTTTAAGAAATGCATAAATACTACAATAAATATTGGCAACATCCACAATCTTAGACTGCTGCCCTGTAGGCTCTGTGTATACCCTGTTTCCCATAGTGATGGGCTAGCAAAGTCTTGAATTGCAACTGAAGACCATAGCAGAACAAGGATGAGGGTAGGTTTAGGCCAGTATGAGGGGTGGCTTAGAATCCACAGTTCCTACTGTCTCAAGAGACATGCAATAAATACAGCACTTTATCTTGACAAAGACCTAAAATTTGCTTTTGGAAGTGGGCTTTAGAAGGGCTGTAGCTTATGAGCTATTATGAAGTTACGCAATTTTCTGCCTTCTCACTATTTTTCAAAGAAAAAATTGTGCAGAAACAAATTTGTAGTTTGAATTATGTTTCCTTATGTTCCTTCCTTATGTTCCTTACATTGGAACAAATTTTTGTTTTTGAAACAAGCATTATAGCAGAACTGATCTTATACCTTTGATAACCATAAAGATCCTTTTTTTATGCTTCATCTGATGTTCATTATAAGATGATCATTAAACAAGGTCATTTCTGTTGCTATATCTTCCAAATAATCTTGAATGAGTTTTGATGTATAGATTGGATATATCTTGTAAAGAAGCCTGTTGAATACTCTTTTATAATCAACAAACAATAAACACAATGGTATCTTATATTCTTAAGTCTTCTAGATGTGGTCCAGTGTTCGATATTGCTTGTGAAAACATAATTATGCCCTAATACTCTTAATAGATGTTATATGTGAGTCATATGTGTGGGTGGCATGTATATATATAAAAACACACATGCACACATATCAACTCGAAAATTTTATGGAGATTATAGACTAGATAGACAGGTCAGAGAAGCCTTTTTTTAAATTTTATTTTATTTTTAATTTATAAGTTAGTATAATAAAAAAGATGAAACTGCAAATCTATTATGTACAACTTACTATTCCTTTTAAATATATAAAACTTATCATGTAAATTTTTTTCTTTCCCCCTCTCCCATCCTTTGATGTTTTCTCAAAAAAATTTTTTTTTTAGTATTAAGAAGGCCTAAAGTTTTTTCTATACTATTGGTATCTTCCCCTTCAGATACCTTTTGCATTGGGTAGCTCAATGTTATCATAATTATATCACCTCTGATGTGAATCTCCTCTATGTAAACTTGGTCCAATACAGGTAATTTCCCTTCATATTTCTCTCAAAAAGAGATATACTCTAAAGTTTCTATTAATAACAATGGACAAATATTTTTATACACTGCTCAAAATCAGCAAAAGAATATTATTCATTTGAGCCTTATAACAACCCTGTGAAGTAAGTACTACAGCTATCAAACCTACAACTCCAAAATTTGCTTTGAGCAAATGATATTATATAGAATATATTTTTATATGCATGAAGGAAGGGACCTTTCATCTGAAAAGCAAGTTAAAAATTTACTTCCACTTTTCACCTCCCACCTGTTGTTTTTAAAATGCTTTCCCTCTCCATATCTTCAAAATTTTCCAGAAATTTGAGATTTCTCTCCATGCCCTCCAGGAGCTCACTGAGTAATTACTTGACTTGAAGTACGCACTCATAAAAAGAAACATGACAGCCTCTGTATCTGTGTTCCCAGGTTATAAATGATTGGCAGGACAGAATCACCTGGAACACACCATACTGTTTTAAACTAGTTCAAAGTTCCAGTCTCAATAAAACAGCTAAAGAAAACAAATAGATCATTTCCACCTAAATCCAACTTAACATGAACCAGAGGTCCACTTAGTGTATATTTTTGAAAAGGTGCTCTTCCATCATTCAGCCTGAATACCTAGCACTGCAAAATAAACAAAAACCAACCATTTCTCTAAGTGGAAAACAGTTACAGAGGCACGCACAATGACTCAGCAAAAAACAGTAGCAAAAATAATTCTTTAGGTAGAGTTTACCTAATTTCTTCAAGGATGAGCCAAAAATGAAAGTTAAAGGAGTTCATAAAGAGCAAAGATTGTGCAAGCCACAGTACAAAAATATTGAAAAAAGGCTGTTCAAATCAATTGTTCCTTTTAAATCAGTCAGTTCTGATGACTATCAAAGAGGGCAAACCACAAGTCTTGGGCAAACAGGGGTCACTAGAAAACAGAAAATACTGTCCTCCCTTCTTTAGAATAAATTCTATCATTTTAAAGGGTGATGTGGCATCCACAAATCTTGGAAACAATGTCTATGTCATAAAACATTGGTCTTCCTTATCACCTTTCCTCCACCATTTCAGAGGCAGAGTTCCCTGGCCCTCTACACCTGATGCTTCCTTCTAGTTTTTAGTCACCTTAAAATAGCTCCTATATTAACAAGCCCTCAGCTTGAATCCTTGTCAAGGTAGCCCATTTTATTGCATGTGTGCGTGCGTGTGTGTGTGTGATATTATGCCAAAATGTCTCCTTGTAATTTTATTCACTGATACTAGTTCACAGAGCAAGTCAATGTCTTCTTCTACATGACAGTACTTAAAATACATAAAGATAACTAGTATTATTAGTTTGCTTTTATCTAGGCTAAACAGTCTCAACCCTAGTTCCTTGAACTGTCCCTCAAATGTCATGATTTTGTGACCTCATCATCACCTTGGTCCCCCTCCTCTCAGTGTCTGACTTCAGTTTGCAAATGTCTCTTTAAAAATGTGGGGCTAAACACAATATGCCAGATATGGTCTGACCAGTGGATGACAATATTACCCAATTCTTTCACTTCTGCCTCCTACTGAAATCCAGTGGTGGGGTGGGAGAAGGAAATGGAATGGGTACTGCAGAGATAAGAGTATGATCCCAATCCCTTTAATAAGTATGTGCCATAGACTTATTCTCCTTTCCACACTCTGTGATCCTCCTAAAGTAACCGTCTCTATTCTTCAAGCAAACATTTCATCTCCCATCTCCCTGCCTCTGCACTTATTATCCATACCTGGAACATACTCTTTCCCCACTTCTGTCTCACTGAATCCTTCCCTTCCTTCAAGACAAGAGCTGAAACACCACTTTCTACAGTCTTTCCTAATCTCAACTCCTAGTGACTGCCCTCCCTAACTAGCTTACATGTATTTATTTCTCTTTATGTTTTTTCTGTATTTACTTAAACAGTTCGTACTTTTAGAATGTAAACTCTCATGAGCAGGGATTGTTTTATTCTTTGTATCTATATACAGCTAGCACCCATCACAGTGCTTTGCCCATGATAGATGCTTATATGCTTGTTGTTTGAGTGATTCCAGACAAAACATAGTTTAGTGGTTTTAAAACACAGTTTTAATTTTTTTAACTGCTTTTTGTATTGTTGCCAATATCCTTTATGCTGACATTAAGAGATTGTTTTCAATATTTTTTGATGAGTGCTGGGCAGTTTTCTTAAGGGAATAGTTAGTTGACAGTGAGTCACAGCATATCCCCTTCCTAGCTTATTCCTGGCTTATTATCTTAAAATCATAATTTGTATTCTCTTTCCTCATTTTATATTAACTTGGCTGGTCTGGAATTTGACATTTTACTACTCACAAACTCAGTTCTGTATGATTTTCCTGCAAGTCCATCCCCATAAACTCTATATTTCATTATCCAAAAAAGTTGGAAATTTTACTATGTATTTCACAAAACCTTCTGTCATGAGTTTTGAATTACCCTTGTTTTACATTTAAAGCAGGCCAAAGGGAAGAAAACTCCTTCTCCAATAAGTGACTTCTACTTGGCCCCTAAGAACAATGAGCAGAAGACACAAACGTGCATAGCTAGAATGATGTCAAGGAAAAAAATGTCTACTAATCAGAATTATCCAAAAGTGGAATTGGTTGCCTTAGGGGGTAGTGGATTACGTTTCACTGGAGGAATTCAAAGGTTAGATGATTCATCATCTAACCAACAAACACCTATTAAATATCTACAATATGCCAGGGAAGATGCTAAATAGTAGTCAAAAACAAAACCAACTCTTCTGGCTCTCAGGAAGTTTATATTCTATTACGGTGCCCCTTTTTCTCCTCTGATAAGGGCAACACCCTGGTGCAGACCCTCATCACCTCACTACTACACTATTGCTGTAGCCTGCTGGTTGGTCTCCTTGACTCTAGACACTTCCCAATCTAGTCCAGCCTCCACTCAGCTATCAAATTCATCTTCCTAAATTGTAGATTTGACCATGTTACATGCCCCCTCACCTCCCATTAACTCTGGTGGCTATCCCCATCAAATATAAAATCCTCTCTTTGGCATTCAAACCCCTTCACAACTTGGCCCCCTCCTTCTTACTCTCTCCCCTCCCTCTACTCCACCATCTGGTGACATTGGCCTTCTTGCTGTCCCTCACACAAGACAGTCCATCTCTAGACTGGACATTTTCTCTGGCTGACCCTACACCTGGAATACTCCCTTCCTCAATCTTCACTTCTTTCAAGTACCAGCTAAAATCCTATCTTCCATGAAAGCCTTTCCTGATCCCCCTTAATATTGTTAGTGCCTTCCTTTGGCTGATTGCCTCTGATTTCTATGTATCTTGTTTTGACAGTTGTCTGTAGCTTAGGATTTGCATGTCGTCTCCCCAATTAGACCGTGAGCTCTCTGAGAAGAGAGATGGTCTTTTGTCTTTCTGAGTAAAACAAGAGCTTGGCAGTGGCAAGCAATTAATAAATACTTGTTGACTGCCTGACAAGAGGGTTATCCAATCTTTGTTTGAAGACCTAGAAGTCTAGAAAGACTATTTAGTTTTTGGCCAGCTCTAATCATAGGAAATTTTCCTTTACATCAAGCCTACATTGAGGAGTTGGAGCTAAGATGGGGAATATTAGGAAGCAGTACAGAAAGCTCTCCTCCCCCAACTCCTCCAAATAGGTCTAGAAAATGTACCAGACCTATCCTAGTGGGAAAATCCAAGAAAAAGTCACAGTAAATTATTTTTCCAGCCCAGGTAGGCATAAGGAGACAAAGACATCTGTGGACACTCAGGACAAGATTTGGTGAGGAGAGCTGTGCAGTGAGCATTTCAGCATAAGGGGAGGCTGTGTACCAGGGCAAGCAGAGGGTCCCAGATACATATAAGCGCACTATCAGATCCATATTAAGCACCTCTACAGGGAGAGGTGTCAACTGGAAACTTTGTCATCCACTACTCTGTTCCAGGGTCACATATCCAGAACAGACTGAGGAGGCAAACCTCCCTTCCCCAGAGCAGGCCCTGGGCTACACCAAGAGAGGAATGAGTTCACAGGTAGCAGTGGGTATGTGGCTCAGATCCTAGGAAAAGAGCAGGATCTCAGTTCCATCTTCCAGCCCAAGCCCAGGCCTGCAGAGAAATAACCTGGGCAGGTATTCTAGACCAAAGGAGAGTCTACAAGTTCTGTTACTCTGAACCACTCAAGTTTCTGAAAGAGACTGAAGCTGATGTCCGTCTAGTGTTGCTCAGACCCAACTCAGGTCAGGAACTTGCACAGCTCAAACCTGAAAAAACATCAATCAGACCTTAATCTGGATCAGACCACTCAGAGCACTAAATAACACACACTTAATACCCCCAAGAAAGCTGAAACAGGGGGTGGAGCCAAGATGGCAGAGTGAAAGCAGTGACTTGCTTGAGCTCTCCCCCAAACCTCTCCAAATACCTGTAAAAAATGGCTCTGAACAAATTCTAAAGCAGCAGAACCCACAAAAAGACAGAGTGAAACAAATTTCCACCCCAAGATAACCTGGATGGTCGATTGAAAAGCTATATTGCGCTGCGCAGGGAGAGAAGTGCAGTTCAGCGCAGGCGCACAGGCCGCAGCAAACCTGGAGCAGGCCTGAGAGGACTGAATTTTGGGCAGCTGTGGCGGTTTCCAGACTTCTCAACCCATGAACACCAAAGACAACTTGGAAGGTCAGTGGGAAAAGTCTGTGACTGTGGTGAAAGAAGAAGCTAGGTCTCTGTCCCAAGTCCCGAGCGCAGCGCTGGGGTGGCGGCTGCCTCCTGAGCTTCCAGCCCATAGACTGAGGGGGAATCGAGTGGCTGATAAGAGGGGGATTGCAGGGATCTCTTTGCCAGTGCTGAGGCAGGAATCTCTTGCTTTGCCCGTGCTTGGATCTGGGTCACAGTTCTGAGGGACGGTCCTGGGGCAAGGAGGAGCACTGCTGTGGTGGAGCTTGTTGTGGCAGTAGAGAGGAAACACCATGGCCCTTATCATGGCACTCTGAAAGAACTGAAAATTTACAGGTCCTGAGAAGTATCTCTGAAAACAGCAGTACAAACCCCCAAAGCTTGGGACAGTACATTCTCCACATTGGAAGCAGACTCCTACCTGACAAAGAAGATCAAAACATACAACCAGAAGAAGAAAACAAAGTCAAACCTCCTACATCCAAAGCCTCCAAGAAAAATATGAATCAGTTCCAAGCCTTGGAAGAGCTCAAAAGGGATTTTGAGAAGCAAGTAAGAGAAGCAGAGGAAAAACTGGGAAGAGAAATGAGAAGGATGCAAGAAAATCATGAAGAACAAGTCAACAGCTTGCTAAAGGAAACCCAAAAATATACTGAAGAAAATAACACCTTAAAAAATAGCCTAACCCAAATGGCAAAAGAGGTCCAAAAAGCCAATGAAGAGAAGAATGCCCTAAAAAGCAAAATTGGCCAAATGAAAAAGGAAGTCCAAAAGATTACTGAAGAAAATACTTCCTTAAAAATTAGAATAAAGCAATTGGAAGCTAGTGACTTTATGAGAAATCAAGACACTGTAAAACAAATCCAAAAGAATGAAAAATTAGAAAACAATATGAAATATCTCATTGGAAAAACAACTGACCTGGAAAATAGATCCAGGAGAGAGAATTTAAAAATTATTGGACTATCTGAAGCCATGATCAAAAAAAGAGCCTAGACATCATCTTTCAAGAAATTATCGAGGAAAACTGCCCTGATATTTTAGAACCAGAGGGTAAAATAGAAATTGAAAGAAGCCACCTATCTCCTCCTGAAAGAGATGCCCAAAGGAAAACCCCTAGGAATGTTGTAGCCAAATTCCAGAGTTCCCAGGTCAAGGAGGTAATATTACAAGCAACCAGCAAGAAAAAATTCAAGTATTGTGGAAACACAGGATAACACAAGATTTAGCAGCTTCTACATTAAGGGACCACAGGGCATGGAATATAATATTCCGGAGGGCAAAAGGAGATAGGATTACAACCAAGAATCACCTACTTAGCAAAACTGAGTATAATCCTGCAGGGGAAAAAATGGTCATTCAGTGAAATAGAGGACTTTCAAGCATTCTTGATGAAAAGACCAGAGCTGAATAGAAAATCTGATTTTCAGATACAAGACTCAAGTGGAATATGAAGAGGTAAACAGGAAAGAGAAATCATAAGAGACTTATTAAGGTTGAACTGTTTACATTCCTGCATGGAAAGATGATATTTGTAACTCATGAGACCTTTGTCAGTATTACGGTAGTTGGAGGGAAAAAATTATATGTATGTATGTATGTTTGGATAGATAGATAGATAGATAGATAGATAGATAGATAGATAGATGGATGGATAGAGGGCACAGGGTGAGTTGAAGATGAAGGGGTCATATTTGGAGAATAAAATTAAGGGGTGAGAGAGGATTATACTAGGAGAAGGAGAAAGGGAAGGTAGAACAGGGTAAATTATCTCACAAAAAAACAGAAAAGAAAAGGCTCTTACAGTGGAGGGGAAATGGGGGAAGGTGAGAGGGAATGAGTGAATCTTATTCTCATAGGATTTGACTTAAGGAGGGAATAACATACACACTCAACTGGGTATGGAAATCTGTCTTACCCTACAGGAAAATGGGGGGGGAGGGGACAATAGAATAGGGGGATGATAGAGAGGAGGGCAGATTGGGAAAGGAGATAATCAAAAGCAAATACTTCTGAGAAGGGACAGAGTCAAAAGAAAGAACAGAATAAATGGGAGGGGGGCGGGATAAGATTAAGGGAAATAGAGTTATTTTTTCACAGCATGTCTGCTATGGAACTGTTTTGCATAACTGCACATGTATAACCTATATTGAGTTGCTTGCCTTTTCAATGATGGTGGGTGGGGAGGGAGGAAGGGAGAAATTTGGAACCCAAAGTTTTAAAAACACATGTTTAAAAAAATGTTTTCACATGCAACTGGGAAACAAGAAATACAGGAAAAGGGGTAGAGAAATCTATCCCTCCCTATAGGAAAACAGAAGGGGAAGGGAATAAGAGAGGGGGGGAGAGATAGAAGGGAACGCAGACTAGGGGAAGGGGTATTCAGAATGCATGCCATTTTGAGGTAGGGGAGGGGTGAGATGAGGTGAAAATTTGGAACTCAAAATCTTGTGGAAGTAAATGTTGAAAACTAAAAATAAATACATTTATTAATAAAAAAAAAAAAAAGCTACAACAGAACCATTCCAGACTTTCCCTCCATAAGTGCTGCAGAGCCCAGTTCTAAACATTTTTGGAGGAATTTAGATTTCACCTAACATCTTACATCAGATAAGACAGTTAAGTTCTAAATGGCTACATGACTCCAATATTAAAAATCAGAGCATTAAAAAAATCAGATCAGACTGGAAAGCAGGCACTTTTCCCAACAAGCTATGTGACCATTAGCTAAAGTGACACAAAAAGATGGAACATTCATCAGCCTAGCTGAAGGGTTCTTTGGCATTTGTGGTCTGGAAATGTTATTCTTCTTGAAAAAACCAACTGAAGTTCTGGAAATGACATTATTATCCCTAAAGGTTAGAGGTTCTGGCTGATGAGGAAACCTGAAGGATGTAAGAAAAGAAGCAATCCATCTAGAAGAGGTATGGAACAAGGGGAATAATTAGCTTGGAGAAGATGAAGGAAAAAGACTGGTGGTTCTCCAGGTAAAGATCAACCTGGACCCCAAATTAATCAAAAAGCTTTATTAAGCTCATACTATATGCCTAGGACTGTAAATGCAACAAATGAAATAATTATTCAGAAGAAACATTCTAATGGGGAAACAACAAATATATAAAGGAAAAGAGGATAAATACAAAGTACCTACAAAATAGTTTGAGAGCACCAGCACCAGCAGGTGGGGAGATCAGGAAAAGATTCACGTACAAAAGTGGTGCTTGAGCTGCATCTTGAAAACGAGGGATGAGGTGAAGAAGGAAGGTATTCCAGGTAGGGGGAAAGTCAGCCCAAAGGCAAGGAGATGGGAAATGGAGTATCCTTTGTGAGGAATGGAGAGAGAAGGCCAGTTTAGCCGGATCACAGAGCATGGGAGCAAGAGAAATGTGCAAAGAGACTGAAAAGATAGACTGGGGACAGGCTGCAAAGGGTTTTAAAACTGTACAATTTATATTTTATCCTAGAGGCAATAGAGATATAATAGAACTGACTGTACAGGAATCAGATCTATACTTAAGGAAAAATATTTCGGCAGCAGCTTAAGCTAAAACTGGAGTGGTGAGCCTTGACGAAGAGAGAACAATCAGGAGGCTGTTCCACATTTGGAAAGAGGTGATGAAGGTATGAACTAAGGGGCTAACCCTGTGAGTAGAGGGAATGGGTTGGATGCAAGAGATGTAAAGACAGCAAGATTTGACAACTATCTGGACTGAGAGGTAGAGTAAGAAGTTGAAGATAATGTTGAAATTACAAACCTAAGACACTAAAAGGATGGAGGTGTCTTAAGACAGAAATAGCAAAGTCTGGAATATGGAAGTTTGGGGGGAGTAGAATGGAGATTGAGTTCAGTTTGAGAAGCTTCTAGAACATCCAATCTGAAATGTCCAATAGACAGCTGGTAATACAGACCTGAAGCTCTGGGGATAGACTAGAGTTGGGTATATAGATCCGTAAATCACCATCATCAAATGAAAATTAAATAAAAGTTAATGAGGTGACCAATGAGAACATAAAGAAAGAAGGGAAAGGGGCCTAACATTGAACCTTGTAACTTATCTACAGATAGGAAATACCATATGGATGATGCAACCATGTAAGCTCTGCTGAGAGTCAAACATCTGAGTTGTACTTTTCTGTACCTACATGAACCAATCCTAATCATTTAGTAAATTCTACTTAATACAACCCAGAACCCTGAGTTTTCATTTCCCTACTTTACACCCTTCCCCTAATCCCACCCCTTCCCCTGCTCCAGGCTTCCCAGAACTGAACCAATATGTTTGACTGCTTATAATATAATATAATTATATATATATTATAATATAGTTTAGATGAGAGAAGAATCACTGACTCTGTGTCTTGTGGGGAAAGAGGATAGATGGGCCTTTCCATCTGCCCTGCCATTTCTTCCTAAAATCCTTAAGGCTTTACCATTAATCTAGCCCCCTAGACCTCAGGCATTGTCATCTGACTTACCGATGTAAACTAAGGACCACTGGGCCTTGACATCTGTACCTCCTCCCCTACATCCTTAGGACTTTTAGACCTTTTCACTTATCTTGAAGCTGAATTTTCTTTTATGTGTATCTACTCCAATTAGAGTGTAAGTTCCCTGAAAGATAAAAATTTGCTTTTTCTGTTTGTACTCAGTGCTTAGAAAACAGTAAGTTATTTTTTTCTTTTTCTTTTTTTTGCTTTTTGGTGAGGCAACTGGGGTTAAGTGACCTGCCCCCGGTCACACAGCTAGTAAGTGTCAAGTATCTAAGGTCACATTTGAACTCAGGTCCTCCTGACTCCAAGACTGGAGCTCCATGCACTGAGTCACCTAACTGCCCCGTAAGTTCTTAATAAATGCTTTTTCATTTATTTATCTTCATTTCTGGGCATCTAAAAAAAGTCTTAGCACCTGTCTAAAGTCAAATTTCCATGTTCCCTTAGTTTACCTAGCAAAGCCAGCATTTATAAGCAACTACTATTAAGGTTATTATAGTATTATAGGTTAAGCTTTTTTTAATTGTACTGAAGAAGGTTAAAGTCCAAACTTTCTACTCCTGTCCCTTGGCACAGTACTGTATTAATAAAGGATATTAAAGATTCACTTCATCCATCACTTCACTAATTAACAAGAGGCAACATGGCATACTGGATAGACAGCCTCAAAAACAGAAAGTTTAAGGTTGAAGTTTCCCTTGGACACATACTGGTTGTATGGCCCTGGACAAGTCATTTAATAAGTTGCTGAGAAGTCACAGACCCGCTGTTAAAGGCAGTTTCCTCCCAGAGATCCCTACACCAATAAAATCACATGTGCGGTTCCTATCCCTGTCCCAACATCCATTAATTAACATGTGAAAGAGTATTCTTTCATTAGCATACTTTGGGTAATGCAGTAGAGACTGGAAAACTTTTTCTGTGAACTCCAGAAACCTGACACAAGCATTCATAATGGCCAACGCTACCATCTTCATCCCAATATTCTTGGTGCTCAGACTTTGGCCATTAATAATTTCTGGATGGCCCATAACACAAGACTGACCTAAAGAGTCCTTTGTTGGGAGTTTTCATATGCCCAATGAATAGGCAACTTACCCACTCTACTCTTTCTGATAAATTTTGGGTCCAGTTCATTGTCTATCTGTAGCATCTACCCAAGAAAAATATACTGATAGATCAGCAATATGGGTTATTCATCCAATTGCTTAATACAGTGTAAGTAATGATAGCCAAGGTGCCATAATGGACAAGCCCTATTCATTGAGCACTATTAAAGTATGAGACTAATGTTTCATAGCTCATCAAAGTTCAGAATACATGCCAAGCCATTGAAAGAATCTCTCCCCCAGGGAGCATGGAAACTCTTAGAGCATAAAAACTGTCTCAATCTGGTTTTGCTTTCAATTTGAGATTCAAATTTTCTACTCTCTATCTTCTTTCTCTAAAACTAGTAGAGATTTTCCTTTGTTTAGCTAATTAATAGAAGCTTCTTAAGAAGAGGGATTATCATTCTTTGTATTTTACTTTCAGTGAGTAGCACAGTGCATAGCATATAGTAGGAATTTAATGCTTGTTAATTCTAGTTCCCTTGTTTTCTTTCTGATTCCTTTTTGTGATACAGTACATTGACATTTCCTCTGTCCTCTAACCTTGGCTTCCCTGTGTTGTACTAGACTCCCAGTTCACCCACAAGTTCACTTTCAAGAAACATGGCAAACAAAGCTTGAAGCATTAAAGGTGAAAAGGTCCTGTAATTTATTTCACCATCAATTAATAAACTCTGGGGATTGTTACTTTGAAAACAGTAATCTACTTCTTAAATTACTCTTACCAGCTTTTTCCCTTCCTTAGAGAGAAGAAATGAAGCATCAACCAACGGCAAACTCTGAATTCTGCAGAATTACACTTCATCCCCCATCCCAAATCAATCTGAGACTCTCACTATGCCCCAGAAAACTCTTCATCACTAGCTCGGCAACACCTACCTCAGAAGCTCCCTCGGCCCCTGGAAACCCTCTCTGTGACTGGAGGGCTCCTCCCAGAATCTTGATTGAAGGAGGGTATCCAAGGATAGCCACCTCTTCTTCTCCCCCACCCCCAGGTTCCTTAAATACAGGTTTTCCCTATTAGAATAGGTAAAAACCTTGAGGGCAGGAACTTTGTTTTTGCGTCTATTTGTATTACCAGGGCTTAGCACAGTGTTTGGCACACAGTTTGAACCTAATAAAATGTTTGTTCACTGACTGTCCTTCCAGCCATATGTGACACTATTGCCCACCCTCTCTGTCTTGGATATTCTCTCCTCCATAGGTTTTGGATACATCATTCTCTTCTGGTTCTCGTTCTACCTATGTGACCACTCCTTCTTAGTCTATTTTGCTGGATCATCAGTCAAATCACATCCCCTAAATGGAAGTGTGCCCCAAGGATCTGACTTGGGTCTTATTTTCTCTCATGGTCACTTGGTGACCTCATCAACTCCCATGGTTTTAAACGATCATTTCTAGGCAGATGACTTCAAAAGCTAAATTATCCAGATCCAGGCTCTTTCCTGAGATGCCATCTTACATTACCACCTATAGTAATCTGAAACTAGATGTTCTATAAATATCTTAAACATCCATTGAACTCAGTATCTTTCCTCAAAAAAAAAAAAAAATCTCCCCTCCATCAAACTTCCTTTTTTTAATGAAGGGCACTGAAAATCTTTCTGTCTCTCAGGTTCATCACATCATGATAAAGTATTTATTAAGTACTTATTAGCGCCAGGTACTGTACTAAGTACTAAAGATACAAAGACAAGTAAGACAGTCCCCTGCCCTCAAGAAGCTTTCATTCTAATAGGAAAACTGAAAATTTTTCAGCTTTAAAAGTCTGTGAGTCGATAAATTTTGGCCCTTCAATATTTTGGTAGATTTGCAATAAAACTGATGTAGTCACTTCCTCCAATAAGGAAAACTACAGTCCCACAACCTCTGCAACACCTGTTGACTCCCTACCATAAATACTCTTCAGAATGTCCATCAAAGGTGATGGATGTCTTTTTCTAGATCTCTTGATGTTGTATAAGTAGCAATGGATTGTTTAAATTATCTATCCATTATTCCTTGCTCTCACTGTATTACATCTTTTCTGGTACTACAACTCTGATAACATTTTTTCATGCCACTTCTCATTACTTAATGTGTTGCAGCCTATTCTTATCCATCATGCATTTCTCCATTTCCTTCAGCTTTCATCCTCTAGACACTGTGACATTCATGATTTTCAGTCATACAATGTAACTGTAAGATTAATATTGTGGAAAAAGGCCTTTGTTTCAAGGATGAAGTTAGAGTCACTTAAACATTATACAGCTTCCTAAAGGCAACCTACTCACTGTATTCTTTCTGATAAATTTTGTGTCCAGTTCATTGTCCATTTGTAGCATCTACCCAAGATAAACACACTGATAGATCAGCTGCATAGGTTATCCATCTAATTGCTTAAAATAGTTTAAGTAATGATAGCCAAGGTGCCATAATGGACAAAGAGCTAGCATCAGTGCTAAAAGGAAGACCTGGGTAAATGTCTCACTTGTCACACACAGTGGCTGTATGACCCTTGGCAAGTCACCTATCCTCTCTGTCCTAAGCAACTCTTAACAGCTATAAAGTTGCAGAGAAGATAATGAACTACACTACTAGAAGGAGTTTCTTATACCAATGAAATCATAGGTCCAACAGTTATCTCTGTCCCTAGTACAGGGAATAGGCATTCTTCATCCAGGCTGTTTTGTTAAGCCAAACTATTTTAAGTGATTATGAAATCTCAATGACAATGTTATGCAGTGTTCTGTAGCCTGATGCAAACGGTGTGTCATCCACAAAAAAGGGCATCTAGAGAATTCCACCATCTATACAGCTTTGCTCTTTGATCTGGAGCCTTTATCTGAGCTTCTCCAGGACTGTGGCAAACGTATTTTCAGAATGTATCTCCCTGAGGGCAGAACAATTTCGCTTTTGTCTTTGTATCCCCAGCCACTAGCATAGTTCTTGGCACATGGTAGGCACTTGATTGTTTTATCATTCACTTGATATTAATAACAGGTTTATCAAACAAAGTTATCTCTGTTCCATTTCTTTAGAGAATCTTGTATAACTCTGACAAGCATTTTTGAAAAGGAGTCTTTAAGTAAGTATTTGGCTCTAGCAACTCAAATTTTTATAGAAATAATTGCAACGTGAGTTTGTTTTATCTATCATTTTCAGTCAATTGTGTGTGTGAGAAAACAGCGTATCATTTGCAAAAACCTGCCTGTTCACAGTGAATAAAGGGCTGGACTTGGAGTCATGTATGTAGAGTATAAGATAACGCTGGAAAGTCAAGCTAAGGAGTTTGAACTTTATTTGGCAGAGACCCAGTGTTGTGAGCAGATGAATGACAGGTTCAGATTTATGCACATGAAAGATAAACATGGCACAGATAGGAAGAATGAGGGATGGGCTGTTTGTTTCATTTTGGTCTTCATACCCCAGTATCTAGCATAGTGTTTCGCAAACAGTCAGCTATGGCTTAATAAATGCCTGCAAATCTGGAAGAAAGGTAACACAGGGTCAAGAATTCCTGTTCAGAGGCTATACGTCTTGTCCAGGTGGATGATAATGATAGATTGCAGCAACACTAAGATAGTAGCAAGAGAAACAGAGAAAAGAGAGAGAGATATGGTAGATATTTCAGAGAGAGAATCAGCAGAACTTGTCAGAAGTATAAAATATAGGTTTCCAACATAGGTGACTATAAAGTCAAGGTGTAAAGTCAAGAGTAGCAAGTTTTAGGAAAAAAGATAATAAGGTGGGTTTCATAAATGTGTTAAGTTTGAGATGCCACAGAGACATCCAAGTGAAAAGGGCCTGTAAGCAGTTGGAAGTTGGGATCCGGAGCAAGGTTAGCACAGGAGATGAAGACTTAGAAGTAATCTGCATAAAGGTAATCACTCAAGTGTAAGAATGGAATGAGAACGTCAAGAGTGAGTAGAAATAGTTGTGCCAACAAGGAACATTCATATTACAGTGTAGAATTAAAGAATATGAGAGCTGAAAGAGACCTCAAAGCCATATAGTTCAAAAACCCACTGTACGGCATACCTATTAAAAAAAAAAAAAGCTGTCATCCAGCCTTTGTTCAAAAGGGGAATACACTACCTAAGGAAGCAGTTCGTTCTACTGTTGGATAACTCCAATTTTTAAAATGTTTTTTTTTTCCATAATTTGCCTCTTTGCAACTGCAGCCATAGCTCCTAATTCTGCCCTCTGCAAACAAGAAGAAAAAGTATAATTTCTATTCCTATCCTGGTGCAACCCTCTCCTGACTGGTGACTGTCTTGGTCAGACCACTCATACCTTTTTTCCCCTCACTCTCTCCCCAGTTCAGGACCAACGTACCATGTTCAAATCAACTTATCATTGTGCCTGGTCAGGGTGTGTCAATCTATTCTCCTAAGGTCCCATTCATCATCACTGTAACTTACAGGGTTAAAAATATTACTCCCTGAACATTACTTTCCTTTGTATGTTTTCTCCTCCATTAGAACATAAACTACTCAAGGACTATCTTTGCTTTTTCTATTTATGCTTGCTTAATATATAGAAGGCACTTAAATTCTTTTTCAGTGTCATTCCTTCCACATAAGGCTCTTCGTATATATGTGTATGTATGTATGTATGTGTGTATATATACGTGTATGTATATGTATATGTCACGTCTTATATCCATTTCCCTGAATTAAACCTCATGTTGCATGATGTTAAGGCCCTTCATCATTCTGGCTGCCCTCCTCTTTCATGACTTCAAGCATTCCCATGATTTTATTAGTAACCTCATTTTCACTTCATTAGAGAAAAAAATTGAGAGAAAAGATGCCTGCACGTCCATAGAGCCACTGGTATCCTACCAGGAGCTTCACTGGTCTTGTTCACCCTACTGTTGTAAAGAGGTCTCCATGCATTTATTGCATATTTTTACTGTTTGGCTTTAAAATTCAAATTTTATGTTGCAACTATGCCCCCAAAGCCTAATGCAAGTCCTTTGGACTCTACGCCCCAGCATTCAAAGTCAGTAATGCATCTTAGTGAGAAAATAAAGGTGTTTATATAAACTTCACGCTAGACTATCTACATCTCTTGTCAGCTGTGAGTTTAGTGTTAATGAATCAATGATTAGTTATACAAATACAACGCCTTCTGACACAGCAGAACGTAAGACTCAGGTTGAAAATATTCTATGAATTTTATTTGCTGTACAGTATTTATGGTATTGCACATTTCATGAGTTATGAAAAGTGAATATTGTCTGAAATCTTTTTTTGTTGAGATGTTAGCAAAAAAGGTCACAGAATTCTAGGGAATTACTGGTGAGAAAAATGTTTTGCATGTTCGCCAATTTTATGTACTGCACTTTCTGTGTTATTTCATGGTTACTATGTTAGAAAAAGTTCATATTATCAGAATTAATGTTTTGTTATGATGAATTGTATATGCAGTAGTGTATTTTCATCCATCTCGAGCAAAAGATTACAGTTTCTAGTAGTCAAAGGAACCAAACCTCCTATTTCTTATAGGTTCGACGTATCAACATTTGCTTTTTTGACTTTCTCACCATTTCTTAGAAACATTATCCCCACAAAAGCTGAGGATTGACACAGTTCTAATTGTTAACAAGTCTGTCCTTTCTGTGTATCTGCCTCTCTACAATCTCTACCCTACTGCAACTTGTTAAACCCTCTGAGGCTTAAGTCTAATGCTTTTTCTACCATACAGCCCTTCCAATATTTGAAGATAAGCTATGAAGTCTTTACTCTTCCCTAACCTGTTAGGTTATTGCAGCAGAGCAGTTCTCAAGATTTTTGGTAGCAGGGTCCCTTTACAATTTTCATTTAAAAATGAATGAAGACCCTTTTGAAGAATCCAAGGATCTTTTATTTTATGTGGGTAATATTAACATTTGCTGTATTAGAAATTTAAATGACAATTTTAAATAAGTATTAGTTCACTTAAAAATAACAATAAACCTATGTTAAGAAAAATGACATCTTATGAAAAATAACTATTTACGAAACAATATTAGTGGGAAGAAAGGCATTGTTGTACAAATTTTTGCAAATATTTTAAAATTTTAGCTGAACAGTTGGATTCATATATCTATTTCTGTATTTAATTTATTGCAATATGTTATTTTGGTTGAAATCCACACGCATACAAATATGTACTTGGAAAAGGGAAGAGTATCTTAACAGGCAAATAATTTCTTCGTATTATTCTGAAAATAGTTTTGTCCTTGCAAATACCCTAAAAGGGTCTTGAGGACTCCCTGGGGTCCACGGACCACACTTTGAGAACCTCTGCTCTAGCATAAACATCCCCAGACTTAAGATCCTTCTTCCAAAACACATGGAGAGCATGGAAAAGTTTATATTGATCTGCAAGGAGATGATCTGATATAGTATATAAAATGATAGATTTGAAATTAGGGGACCTAGGCTGAAAACCTGGTTCTGCCAGCATAGCCTTATGCAAGTCACTAAAATTCTGTGGGCTTGGTATAGATGACCTCTACAACTCCTTGCAGCTCTAAATCTATGATGCTAAGAGGTTAAGAATGGAGGAGGGATATAATCAGATGTGACCACAGTCTCAATATGATGGCCTTCAGGCTACAGCAAAAGGCAGGAAATCTAAAATGGCACTGTGAGAGGTTTCCCCTCACACCTGACACTTGGTGACATAAAATTTGATGTCCTTACTGATTCACTGGTAGAAACCCCTGGGTCCATGTTACTCCATGCACTGAGAAAGTTCAGAAACCTAGGAAAAAACTAGAGGATAAGGGAGAAGTCTTCAGTAGGCATGATTAATTAGCTTCCTACATCTAATGATGCAAGCACAGAACCATCAAGGAAGCTGGAAGATTCCAGATATGAGAAGGAGTGTCTAAAACAGAGACAGCCTATTTCAACAACTGGCTAGGCCCAGAAAACCAAACGCCAGATTCTCAAAACAAGTCATTTGTGACTTCTGGCAAACCAGTTTTAGCAGAAAATGCAAGCTGGGTTCAAACACTAAGGAGCTGTAACAGACCAAAGCTATTTTGAAATACATAAAGCAAGGATCACTTGTTACATTAATTTGAATCCTAAAAGCTTCAAATTTCCCAGATGCCCCTGGGGCAAGTTATATAGTGATCTGTACCAATCCTGACTGGTGTCTCTGATCTCTGTTCCTATATCATATGAACAGCCACAAAAGAAATAAAGCAAAACTTCAACAGCACAAGTATAAAAATAGCTGCGACCAAAATGGAGGAGGAAGAAGAAGGTGGGAGGGAAAAGAGGGCATAGGTCATGAAACAAAAGAGGGAGGAACAGGAAGGAAGGAGAAAGAGGAAGAAGTAAAGTGAAAAGAAGAGAGAAAAAGAGGAGAGGGAAGGAGGAGAGAATACTGCTTACGACACCCAGAGAAATCATGCAATACAGCTCTCAGCCTAAGTCGAGAACAGTAAGAGATACTCTCAGTCTGTTATTCCCAAAGAATTTTTTTTTAGATACTGCATTTTTAATTTTTACAAATAGATGAGAAAATAGGCCTTACATCCCATAAAGGCATAATCTTGTTCATAATTTCAAGAAGCTCACTGATCTACAGCAAGAGTCCTCAGAGGTCCTCCAGTCCAACATTTTCATTTTATAGATGAATAAACGGAAACTCAGGAAAGTTAAGTGACTTGCCCAATGTCACACACAGGTAGGAAACATTTGAACCAAAAGTAAAAAACTAATGTACCTATCATTTTTCACAATCAAATGAGATATTTGTAAAGCAATTAGCACAATGCCTGTCACCTACAGGGACTGTAAATGTTAGCAACTATTATTGTTCTTATGTGATACTTTTTAATGAGGCTTCTCAGAATTGTACAAATGTTACTATGCAAACTTACAGAGATGAGAAAAACTAAACCATAATCAATTTTTTTTTGGCCTGAATAACCCAAGCTTTCATTTCAAGTAATTATCCTTTAAAATCCTGCAGGTAATAGCTCAGATAACAATGTAATCAGATACAGGATAAAACTAAGTTTCACATGCATAAAATAAAGAAAACTAGGTTCAATTTCATGTCTTGAGTTCAAACGTGAAATATTTAGACAATAAAGCTCATAATCTTCTTGTACATTAAGCATCCATGAGTAATCAAAACCTTGCTGCTATTTAAAGTGTTACTAAGAATGGGCAGTGCTTCTCTCAAATTTCTGCTTTTCTTCTCTGGAAAAAAAAAAACAAACTCACCAAGACAAAACATAAAACTTTATCTTCCTAAATGTGTCTGTTTTAACACCTTAATGATTGGTGTTATTAGACTCCAAATACTGCCCAAATGAATCTACTTGATGCAAAAATTCCTATATTTAAAGAAAGAAGGGAAATGGTACAATTCCCCATGATGTGAATCATACCCCTATGGAAGGCTACACACCCAATCACTGCTTTCCAATCCAATTTTTGTACACTAGGAGACAGATCTCTGACTGCTAGTCTACTCTCTGAATGCTTTCCTTGGCTTATTGTTCCATGAAAGAAGAGGTCCCTCAAAGAGTCCCCAATAAACAGTTGGTATCTTTAATGGGAACAGGTGGCTTTCTTCCAACCATTCCATGCTTTCAATATGGTCTGGAGGATATATATCATTAATCAAAAGTACAAACTGAACACCTAATTTTGCACGATGCTAAACAAGTTGAAGACTGTAGTTTAAAATGGACACATTAGCATGAGCATACATACAGAATAATAGGCATGTATAAGATGGAAGAAAAAAAACTACACAGCACTTGGACCAGATAATATAGCCAATAAACTTCTCTACCTCAGAGGACTTCTGTGTTATTCCCTTGTCTCTCTATCCTTTTAAAGAGGAATTGCAGAAAGAGATTGTGATGACATTTAAAGGAGGTCTTTGTTTTCTTCCCTTTGTCACCTCCCTCTGAGTAATTTCCCCAGAAAAAGAATACTAAAAAGTTTTTAGAGAAAACAAAAATTTGGTAGGTTTGGTATGGCAGCAAGAGGATTTCAGTGATACAGAATTTAAAATAATCCCTTTAATCTATTAATTGTGCAACAGAAAGAACACTGGTTTTGGAATCTGAAAGACTTTACTCACATTGTCAAACATTTTTTAAGAGCCTACTATGTATGTGCTAGGCACTGTACTAAGCAAGGGGAATACAAAAGATAAGCAAAAAATAGTCCCCAATCTCAATGAGCTCATGTATTAGTGAGTAAGACAACCTGCAAACAACTAAGAGAGAAAGCACTAAGGTTAAGGAGGAAAGGTAAAGGCTTCTGTAGAAGTCAGGGCCTTAGGTGAGACTTGTAGGAAGTCAAAAGGGGGTAGTGGGGGTGACGTAAAGATGAGGGAGAGTTCCAGGTACCAGGAACAGCCAGGGAAAATATTCCAAACCTTCTGTTGCCTTAGTCAAACCACTTCCTTTCTCTGGGTGTTTTTTTCCTCATGTAAAAAATTAGAGGACTGGGCTAGATGATTATTAAAGTCTCTAAATATCTGATTTGAGATCTCAACGTGGAGTGAAATAACCCTGGGTTCTTGAAGGCTATTCCAACAGAGCATAAGATCCAGTAGGTTATTATCTAGCTGGAATGACTGAATACTGGTCAATAACATATATCTGTTATCAATATACAATCTCGTCATCAGGTGGAACACAGAAGTTGCAACTACATAGGTGGCAGGACAACCTATATGGATTAAATCACAAACTCTTGAAGAATTTAAGTAATTACCACTGTACAAATCATATAGATTACATGGAGAACTGAGGCCCTAGAACTTACTTTCCCTAGATAATTAAAGGAAAACTGGCTGTTTGGGCTTGAATTTTCTGGCTATCCATTAACACTTTTTACCTCACTTTGCTTCAATAAACTGATTTTTTAAAAATGAAAACTACAAAATTTACATTCTTAGAGTCACAGATTGGGGCTGGAAGAAAACTCACAGGCCATCTACCTCAAGCCCTCATTTCCCAGAAGACTGAAGCTCAGGGAGGTTAAGTGACTTGCCTATAGTCACCCAGATAATGAGCATTAAAAGTAATATTTGAACCCAGGTTTTCCTGAATTTAACTTTATCCTTCTAGTCACTATGAGGTAGCCCAGGGAAGTCAGAAGACCAGAAGATTCTGTGTCTGACACTTTTACTTTGTGAAAGTCACAATTAGAGGCTAAGTTAACTTAGCCTCTAATTGCTTCTATCTAGTTTCCTTATCTATAAAATGGGATAACAGCACCTATATCACAAGGATTTTTTGAGGATCAAATGAATTAACATATGTAAAGCACTTTGTAAACTTTAATGCTGCTTATTATTATTATTCCAAATGAAGAACAGGACTTTGTCAGAAAAATAACGTAACACATGTCTAAAATTTAAAAAGAAATAAAATTCCCTGAAATAATTTTTAAACAAAATAAAAGAGAAAAATTACTTTCAAGAAAAATAAAATCCAAATCTAAGCACTATAAATGGTTAGGGAAGAAGAAAAAAGGTTATTGCAAATAAGTATTTGGGGCAGTTAAGCCAGATAGTAATCTAACAGAATAATAACAATTTCTTTGCTGTTATGATGGTTTGAAGTGAAGTCGCAGTAGATAAGATGTTAAACCTGGAGTCTGGAAGACCAGAATTCTGATTCTGCCTCAGACACTTACCCAGTTATATGATTCTTAGCAAATTTCTTATAACCTCTTTATTCCTCATTTTCTCATCTGTAAAATGTGGATAATAGCAGCTCCTTCACTAAGTTATTCTGAGGGGAAAATTAGTTAATATTTGCAAAGTGCTTTTTCAAGCCTTAAATTGCGATATAAATGCTGGCTATTAATATTATTTAAGGAATTCAAGTATTTGAACTGATAGCTCCTCTTCAATATCTGTAGAAGAGGAAATCTCAAACCTAAATTGCTTCTTGCAAACCACTTTTAATTAAATCAGGACACACTGTTCTATTTCATCATTACACCAGATGCTGAATTAGATATGCTATGAAATAAAAAGGTTTACCACTGAACGTGAAACTCAATATAGAGGGGAGTGGAGGGCCACTAATCACTGGGGGACAATCAGGAAACGTCTTCAGAAGGAGGAAAAGCTGGAGGTGAGCCTGGAAGGCAGCTAAGGATTCCAAGAGGAAGACACCAAAGAACATATTCCAGGTGAGAGGGACCGCCTATGCCAAAGCTTAAACATCAGAGATGCAATGTCAAGTGTGTGGCACATTAAGTAGGCTTCTTTGGCTGGAATGCAGAATGTATGAGATGGAGTAATGTGTGATCTGCCTGGAAAAGTAGGTGGAGTTAGTTTATGACGGGCTTTAAAGACCAAACAAAGAAGTTTATATTTTATGCTAAAGGCAAAAACATCAGGGTACAAAACAAAATATTCTTTATATAAATTAATGCCAAATGATTAATTCTGTAAGTTTAACCAAATAAATAGGTCCATAATCAAGTATGTGCTCATTAAAGTTTTCAGAGTGCTGTTTAATTTACATGGCTACTTAAAATGTATAAGCCAGTATAAGTGAATTATATTACAAGAGGAAAACTCCCATCAGTAATTAACACCTTCAAAGGGAGGAGATTTTTTTTCTAGGTAGCCTAGTGGATTAAGTGCTAAATTTGGAGCCAGGAATAGGTACCTGAGTTCAAATCCTGCCTCAGATGCCTGAGACCCTGCAGACCCTCTAACCATTTTCAGCCTGTTTCTTCATCTGTAAAATGGAGATAATAACAACTGACTCAGAAGGCTGTGTGACAGAACATATGTAAAGTGCCTTGAAAACCGTATGGCCCTGTATAAACACTAATTATTACTATTATTTTCCAGAAAAGGCCTCAAAGTGTAATCATTAACTAGTTCATTCATAGCATGCTAAATGTAAAATACTATATACGGTGAAGATTACAAAGATTAAGACTGGAACTCCGCCTTTTTAGAGGTTACAATCTATCTTCTATATACATGGCAAAAAGAAATTTTCCTTTAGGTTAAAAAAGTAAAAGTACCTTACTCACTCCTTTAAAGATGCATTAGCATCTTCCCACTAGTAGGCAGCTCTTTTCACCTGCCCAAACTCTGGAAGATGATCCTGCCGCCCTCCCCCACCGGGGAGATGCTAACAGCCCTGTGCCCTGGACACAGCTGAGAACAAACTCACGATGAGATGATGCCCACCTCGCAACAGGCACCAGGCCCTTTTAAGTATCCCTTAAGGCATACTTAGGAAGGCAACACCAGAGCAGTTTGTGCTTCCAAATTAAATCCGAGTAAAAAAGGTGCAGAAAATAAACAAACCCGCACAGTGACAGGTTTGGCAAGTTCCTGGGGCGGTGGACTCCCACCCGGCGGGTCCGAATCTTTGCCAGGACATACAAGATTTTTCAAAACTTTTCGTCGGCGATTGCAAACGTGGAAATCTCACGGGAACCGAGAACCACCTACTCTGCAAACCCCGAGGGCCTCCCACCGCCCCCATTTCCTCTCACAGACAACGGGAACCCAGGGCAAGAGTCACGAGAGGGGGACGTCCCCCCTCCCAGGTCGGGGCTCCTGGGCCGGCCAAGCGAACAGGGGATGCAGCCTCGGGCAGGCCCGACCGCAGGTCCCGCTCCGAGCCCCCGGGGCAGCTCACCTCCTCCAGGAATTTGGTCAGATCGTAGACTTTGTAGTGCAGGATGAGCCAGGTGCTCTTGCTGTGGTTGTGCTTCTGGATCTCCTCCAGCGTGTAGTACTTCACGTTCTGCTCCGACTGCTCTGCCATCGCGGCCCACGGAGAGATCCTGCAGCGTTTCAGGAAAGCAACAGTCCGGCCCGTGGCTCATGCAGTTCTGACCCAGGACATTCTCCCAACTCTCCAGGTCGATCTGGAAGAGGTGGGCCCCCGAAAAAGTGGAGTGGTGCGGCGGAGGAGAACTCAGGGCTCCGGTTGGCCGCCGGCCCTGTCACTCACGTCTCCTACAGCCGCTGGGGCACGCCTACCCCTCCCTGTGAGCTCTTCGCTGCCCCGCGCGCTGGTCGTTAATTGGCTGAGAGCGATGCTCTTCTTGGAAACGCGGGGGCCCGAGATAGGGAGGGAGGCCAAGTCCCGGCCTTATCTTCGGGCGGCCTAGAAGGTGGAGTGCGGGTGATTTGTGGCGGGAGGGGCCGGCGGGCGGGGAAGGTCACAGGTCTCTAGGGGTTACGCCTGGACCAAGTCTGGCCCAGGGGAGGCGCAGATAGGGCGAGGCCCGGAGGCGGGCCCAGGAAAGAAAGCACGGTGCTTCCCACAAGGAACTCGTGGGGCGGGGTGAAACGTCGGCCGTGCAAAAATGTTTAAATCAGTAAAATCTATTTCTAAAAAGATAGCAATATTTTTTTAAAGCCAAAGCTGTCAGTACAAATATGCTTAAAGATACAACCTGCCCCCCCTTCCAGCTCCCCTAGGCCTTTACCCCGATCCAGCCTCGTCGGTCACCCAGGTTCTGGCCTCCATCTCTGCGCCCCGACCTGGGGTGATCTCCCTCCTCCTGCACATCCCCGCGCCCCGGCCCAAAGTCCCACCATCTACAAAGAAGCTTTCCCTCTGAGATTATCCAGTTTATAACTCCTGTGTATCCTGTTTGTACGTGAGTGGTTTGCAGGTTGTCTCCTCTATTAGACTGTGAGGTCCTTGAGCCCTGGGCTGTCTTTTTGCCTTTCTTTGCATCCCTAGCACTTAGCACAGTGCCAGGCACATAGTAGGTGCCTAATAAATGTATATTCATTGAGGCAAAGTGGTTGTAATCCTGGACTTAGGAAGACTCGAATTAAAAAATCCTGTCCCAGAAACTTACTAGCTGTGTGAGCTTCACCTTCAGCAAATCATTTGACCTCTCTAAATCCTCAGTTTCTTCCCACCTGTCACTGTGCGGGTTTGTTTATTTTCTGCACCTTTTTTACTCGGATTTAATTTGGAAGCACAAACTGCTCTGGTGTTGCCTTCCTAAGTATGCCTTAAGGGATACTTAAAAGGGCCTGGTGCCTGTTGCAAGGTGGGCATCATCTCATCGTGAGTTTGTTCTCGGCTGTGTTGTTGGGTTGTGAAGGAAGAGCAAAAGAGACTACAAGGAAGCTATATCAATGCTAGCTTTAATTATTATTAAAGATAACAATATACTTAGATTCAAATGAGATAACTCAAATGAGATAGCTTTAATCACCAATAGACCACCTATGCTAGTTATTATTATATATTTTGTTTTGTGCTTTATTATTCCATCTATAAATGCCACATATCTGTTAACCAAATTATATTTTAAATCACCATAGCAATGAAATCTATTTCAATAGCAAAAGTATCCATAAAAATCTATTTTGAAAGAATATATCAATTGCAATCTTTTTTTAAAAGAATACCATTCAATTACCTAGATTCTTAGAGCTGTCAGGGATCCTGGAGATCATCTAGTCCATGGGCTCTTAACTTGGGGTCCATGAACTTGTTTTAGGTTTTGTGTTTTTTTTTATTATAACTACTTCAATATAATTGGTTGCCATTGTAGTACTATGTGTTTTTATGCATTTAAAAACCTTCTGGTGAAGACTTCACCAGATTGTCAGAGTTCCATAATACAAAATGATCTGGTCCAAAATTCTGATCTAGTCCAAAACTCTCTCCATAAATATGAGGAAACTGGGGTTTATAGAGGTGATGTGACATTCAAAGGTAGGAAGCTAGTTAATGCAGAGGTTTCCTTACTTCCAATCCTTCTTAACCAAAGATTCAGCATCAAAGGATCATACATGTGGAGCTGTAAGGGATTTGGGATGTCATTAGTCCAAACCGTTCATTTCACAGATGAGGAAACTTGGGCTTAGAGAGGTTAAGTGACCTTGGTACACATCAAAGATGTCATTTTATCATCATAAAAGCAAAGATGTCACTATTATAAACCCCTATAATCATAGAATTATATTGTCTTATAAAATGAGCACAAATAATATTGTAAAACTCATTTATTAGAATATAATAGGCTTTAATATACTATCAAGTCTATAATGCTCAAGAGTAAGATGACTATCATAAATTTGCCCTATCAAAAACCATTAGCTATTATGCATGTTTACTAAATCATTGAAGTTGTTTAATGACAACAAAAGCACTTTTAAAATAAAGAATTTTTAAATTTAGAACAATTTGAGTGATAGTTTTAATAATTGTCAGGAGAGAACAAATGCCTTCTTTTTCTCTTAAGTTTTCCTATAGAAAGCAGACGTTACAAATCTTCCATTTAGCAATTACCTCTCAACCATAGCTTCCCAAAGTCACCAAGGAGTAAGCATCAGTGGTGGAATTTGAATGCAGGTCCTCTTATTTCAGAGCCAATGTGCTCTATCCTATACATCACACTGTCTCTTTTACTGTCTAATAGAGTTTAAGTGGGAATAAGATCAATTATTGTATCAGTAATGAAGGTATACATAGAAGACGTGAATGGAAGCATTGAGATAAAACTGGATTGACCATATGAAACCATGGAAGTTGCTTTGTAAAAATGCTCCCAAAGACTGTTTTGCTTGACTATGCATATTTGTTACCAGGGTATTTTATTTCTTTTTCCATTGGGGGAAGGAGGGCACTAGTAATGGGGCTGCCAAAAGGAAAAGAAAGAAAAGAGGGTCCCTAAAGCATTTTTTAAAATGCTGAAATGACTCAACAACAAATTCCAAACCACAATGTAGACACCAATAAGAAATAATAACTAGCCTCCCCTACCCCAGGCAGATTTAAATACCTTGTGAGATAGTAGAAAAATCATTATCCCCATTTTACAAGTGAGAAATTGAAAAGTTTAAGTGACTTGCCCATGATTCACATTTGTTGTTCAGTGGTGTCCAACTCTTTGTGATTCCGGTTGGAGTTTTCTTCGCATTGATGCTGGAGTGGTTTGCCATTTCCTTCTCCAGCTCATTTTACAGATGAGGAAACTGAGGCAAGCAGGGGTAAGTGACTTACCCAGGATCACAAAGTGTCTGAGGTCATATTTGAACTCAGGAAGAGGAGTCTTCCTGACTCTAGGCCCAGCATTCTATCCATTGTGCCACCTAGCTGCAATCTCTGAAGCTGAGATGCAACCAAGTATGGACCAATTCTCTGCTACTTATGCTTATTTTGGCTTAACAATTAACACCAAGAGAATACAGGTTCTCCATCAGCCAGCACCACACCATCCGTATGTGGAACCATCGATTACAGCAAATGGAAAAATTTTGAATGTTATGGATAAGTTCACTTACCTTGGCAGTACACCTTCCGGGGATATACACGTAGATGATGAGGTTGATGCACTAATTGCCAGAGGAGGCTCATTGGGAGGCTACGAAGTAAAGAATGGGAAAAAAAAGGTATTAGACTGCTTACCATACTGAAGGTCTGCAGGGCTGTTGTGCTGACCCCATTGTTGTATGCTTGTGAAACTTGGACTGTCTACCAGTCTTTCCGTGCCAGGAAATTGAATTTTTTGAATTGTCTTAGGAAGATTCTGAAGATCACCTGGCAAGATAAGGTACGGAACACTGAGGTCCTTTCTCAAGATGAACTGCCAAGCAAACTCTCCTGCAGAGAGCACAACTCCCAGGGGCTGGCTACATTGTTTGAATGCCAAATTATGTTTTCCTAAAAGACTTTTATGGAGAGCTTATGCAAAGCAAGCACTCACATGGAGATCAGAAGAAGCAGTACAAGAACACTCTCATGGTCTTTCTGAAGAACTTTGGAATAGATTGGAGACTCTGGCAAAGGACAGCCCATCGTGGCATCAAAGAAGGCGCTATGTTCTGCGAGCAAAGCAGAATTGCAGTAGCTCAAAAGAAATGTGAGATGTGAAAATTTAGAGACATCTCCACTTCAAATGTTCATTTGGACTATTTGTGCCTGACCTGTAGTAGAACCTTGTGAGCTCATATTGGTCTAATTAGCCACAGTCAGACATACTGTACCTTGACTCCAACATAGTGATATCATTTTGGTCCTCTTTGAGAACAAAGGACAACAACCAACCAACTGGAGTGGTTTGCCATTTCCTTCTCAAACTCACTTTACAAAAGAAAGAACTAAGGCAAAAAGGGGTAAGTGGCCTGCTCAGGGTCACATAGCTAGTGTCTGAAGCCAGATTTGAACTCATGAATATGTATCTTCCTGACTCCAGGGCAGGCACTCTATCCATTGTGCCACCTAGCTGCCATGCTCACATATACATCTGATGATACCTGAGAGTGGACTCAAACCCAGAACCCAGATATCTGCTGATTTCAAGACAGGTACTCTTTCTACTATACCATATACCATATACCAAACATAAAAGCAAATTATTTGGATCATTATATCATATACAGGTTGTTATATACATAATGTAAATACTTTGATAGACCAACAAAAAAGTGGGATAATTTCAAATTCCATTTTGATATGAAATAATTATGTTTTAGATACAAAAATAATAAAATTTTATCATCACTTTTCAGGATGACTGAATCTCCCCATGACTTCCAAAATTTCAATAAATCTCTCAAATTCCATGGCTTTTTGGAGGTTGATTCTAATTTCATCTCTGGCCCAGGCTACTTAGGGCAACAGACATACCACCCCCTTCAAAAAAACCTGGAACAAGGAAGTACCATTTGATTTGGTTAGTCTTAGAAGAAGTTGCTACATGAAGTAAAGACATGTAGGTATAGTAAGGGACAAGCCAACCAAAGTAAAGAGAGGTTTAGACAAATATTTACAATCCTTCTTCCCCACTGGCAAGCAAATATTAACATATATACCACCGGCAAAAGAAGTATATGAATCCAGTCTTCTTTGCCAATACATAGATTAAAAACAAGTGTTACTCAATTTTTAAAAATTTGAATTCTACCTTATCCATGAAAATGTAAACCCTTCAAGGAATCAGGTGTATTTGAGCAATTCCTTTGGTCTGTTTTCAAATGGGTACACTCAAGTGTGGGTTGAAAAAGGTAAGTAGGCCATGCCCTATCCATTACTGTCTTTCTTACTTCAACTTCTCAAATAGTCTGCATAACATTCATATCTTTAAAATTCCATGATAAAATAACTATTTCATTAATAAACTTTGCTTTATATGTATTGTGATTTTTGTTAATACCTTTTGTTTTTAGATCATCTTCCTTTCTAGCTTCTCAAATAATTTTCATAATATTCATGTATTTAAAATCCCACATCAGACTAAGTAAACCTTTCGCTTATAAACTTACCATAATTTTTATTGCTATGTCTTTTTTATCATCTTCATTTCCATATGTATCATTTGTCCCTCTCCAATCCAGAGTTACATAGGATATATCACAAAGAATTTTTTTGAAAAAGAGGAAAAAAGTAATTTAGCAAAACTAACAGGAACATTAACCTAGTCTGACAATAGTATATGCAATATTCTACACCCATAGTTCTCCACCTCTGCAAAGCAGATGCTTTTTAAAATCTCATCTTTTAGGGTCAATTTTAGTCATAAGACAGAATTCAGGTATTTTTGGTTTCTTTCTTGTTGTTTTTATTGTTTATCTGGGATCATGAAACCTATAGATTTAGTTAGTGCTAACAAATTGATTTGAAAACATTACCTACAACAAGTAGGTAATCGAAGTTATTAAGTTATTGTTTTGTTTTTTAAGTATTTGTTAATGCCCATTGCCATTCAGGGAGGGCCTAGATTCAAATTGTGGAAACGCAGAGATAGATAATGTAGTACCAAAAAGAGCTTTAATAAAGGTTATAGAAACAATTACTACGATTACAGCAGCAAGGAAAAACCTTACCAAGGTCCCTGTTAAGCATCTGCCTATGCAGTAAAATGTGTGTCTTCATAGCTCAATATGGATAGATGCTTTAATGAGGCAACTATAATAATTCCTTTTATTTAGATTGCCATTAGATATTGTATCTAGAAAGTCACATAAGTCTAACTTTTCCCCAAAACCTTTCCTTCTTCAAAGCTTTCCTGTTTTTGTTCCACCATTCTTCTCGTCTTCCAGGTTTGTAACTTTCACATTATCCTCAATTCTTCCTTCTCCTTCACTTGTATGTATTATTAGTTGCCAGTTGTTGCCTTTTCTATCTTCACAACATGTCTTTATTTGTTCAATGTTTCACTGATTGATCATTAGGCAACATTGTTGTTGTTCAGTCATATCTGACTCTTTGTGACCTCATTTGGGGTTTTCTTTGCAAAAATACTGGAGTGATTTGCCACTTCCTTCTTGAGTTCATTTTATAGATTAGGAAACTGAGGCAAACTGGGTTAAGTGATTTGCCCAAGGTCATATAACTAATAAGTTGTTTAGATCAAATTTTTTCATTCAGGTCCTTCTGACTCCAGGCCCTGCACCCTATCCACTGTGCCACCTAGCTGTACTTTATTAGGCAACAAAGGTTTCCCAGTAACTTACCATCTGGGGTATTATTAATAATGGATTCTGCCAAACAGGTTCAAGCAGTATTCACTCCTTAACTGACCAAGTATTTATTGTATGAAGTTCTGCTGAACGGATTCAGACAATTGTGTACTATGTATATGTGTGTTTATGCATGTACGTATGTAGTATGTATGTATGTATAGTTGGAACCAAGAGAAAGACACTTTGTTCAACCTATCTTTCTGTAATGTTCCACAAATTCCCTATTTATTAGGTGCTTATGAATTTTTTGTATTTTAAGCATTTCTTGTGTAGTGTAGGAAATAAACAGCTGTCCTAGATCCATTGCTGTGTTTCTATTCTAAAATGGGTCCTTTACACCCTCTTGGTTAGACCTAAGGCATTAGCACATGGAACAGCTAGGTGGTGAAGTAGAGTGTCTACCCTGTAGTCCTTAGACACTTTCTAGACGTGTAACCCTAGGCAAGTCATTTAACCCTGTTTGTCTCAGTTTCCTCATCTGTAAAATGAGATGGAGAAGGAAATGGCAAACCACTCCAGTATCTTCGCCAAGAAAACCCCAAATGGGGTCATGAAGAGTCAGACACAGCTAAATAAACAAAACAACAACAGCAAATTAGCTACACCTGAACAGAATGGATTTGAATCTGGCTGAATACCTATGCCTAGAATGATGCCAATGTGTGCCTAATCCCATCCAACATTTTTATCATGACTTAAATGAAGACACAATGGCATGATTATAAATTTTTTTGCCAACACAAACCTGGGAGGGATAGGGCTTTGGTACATACAGACCCCAACAACTTGCTTAACTAATAGAAAGCTTTCCATATGGAAGATGCTGCAGAGCTTGCTTCTAGGAGAATCATGATATGTGTAAGACAAGTGCCTTGAAGAGTCTATGGAGAATGTGTAGTCATTCTATGACCTGTTGTGATAAATTAATGGCCTCTGTAGTGGTTCTTTGATTGGTTTTGAAACATTCAAAAAGGCCTGTCTGTATTAGTCATTGTTATATTTTGCCTCTAATGCTTTTAGAGAATCTTGGCGACTTTTTTCATTACCGTATCTGGTGAGAGACTGTGTTGCAAGGGTCAAGACCTTAAGGCTTTTTCTTCATCTGAGCCAATATGGACTCAAGAAACAGGTCTCAGTCCTTGGCCTTTTCAGAAAAGTTAAGAAAGTAAGGGACAGAAATCTGGGAGTGGTTGATAACCTAGTTTTGGTTTTGCAGCCAGTCAATCAGTCAATAAAAATTTATTAAGCATGTATTATGTGCCAGGTGCTGTGCTAAGCACTGGACACACAAAGAAATGTAAATGTCCCTAGCATTGAGGAGCTCACATTCTAATGGAGCTAACTATGTACAAACAAACTATATGCAGGATAAATAGTGAACAGAGGGAAGGCAATAGAATTAAGAGGAATTGGGAAAGCCAATAGAGCATCAATGCCTCAAGAAACAAGTAGCAATTTTTGAGAGTGATCTTCAGGACTAAACTTGCAGAAGGATTCATCTGGCCTGCCACATATGGACATGAACTTATTGGGATTAATGTTGTTGGAACTGAACTAAGTTATGAGCCTAGCCTCTACCTTCTCAGATCTAAGGAACAGGGTATTTTATGTCCCCAAGGTGTTGGGGGAAATGTTTATACTTTCTTATTGCTATGCCTTCAAAGTAAATATCTTTTTCTGAAAGTTAACCAATGTTAAGTGGTTAAAAGGAATTGGAGGACTAATCATGAGCCCCTATCAGTGTTGAAAACTTAGACAGTAAGGGCTTGAATCAATGGCAGTAAAGAAGAAAGTTATCCTAAAAACCCCTCAGGGTGTCCTAGAACACTGAAGGGAGATGTAGCCAACCTGACTCTAGGAGAGTGAGTTAAAGCATCCAAGATAAAATAGAATGATATGATTAGTTCACAAGAAGATCTTGGCAGGCTAACTTGAAAAATCTCATAATTAATAATTATGATAATTATAAAGCAAACAAAACCAAGATGGATAAAATCAAACAAGATAAAAGTTACTAGAGATAAAGGCAGAATCCTCCAGTTATATTCAAAGAATCAATTGTTTAAGAATAGGTTGGGGTAGAGCATGGAAAATGTTTATGCAAACTGGAAAATAGTTTATACAAAAAGAAAGGGGTTGGGGGGCAGCTAGGTGGTGCAGTGGATAGAGCACCAGCCCTGAAGTCAGGAGGACCTGAGTTCAAATGTGACCTCAGACCAAACACTTGACACTTACTAGCTGTGTGACCCTGGGCAAGTCACTTAACCCCAATTGCCTATAAAAAAAAGGGGTTCTAGCTGATTTCAAGTTCAATAAGAACTAGTATTGTGACAAAACTGCCCAGAAAAACAGTGCACCTTACTTCAACTTCACCAAGACTCTGTGATTTCATCTGTGTGAATTCTCCCTCCACCAATGTAGATCAAAATCTCCCTTCTGTTAGTGAGAGTTCTACTTTTACCCATATTCCAAGAATATCACAAATTTGGAATATTTAACTTTGTCAGTAGTGCACTTTGATAGATTACACCCAACAATATTGTCACTTAGGTATTTCATTGAAAACAAGAATGTAAATTTATTAAGTATAGAAAATCCAAACATACCTTGTTCATACTGGGGAAATAACTCACAGACAAATATGCAAATCATTTTTCATAAGAACAAATTTTACCTCAATCATTCATTCCTTTGCTCTAATTCTTCTAATGAATCCCCGCATACTACAAACAGAGAAGACACAAAGAAGGGAGATGACTGGCTGTGATTCATAAGAAGGAGAAGGCCCACCCACACAGAAATGGAATATTAGGGACAGGAGTGGACACTGCATTTGCTGTGTAAGTACCTCCAGGAAAATGGCAATAAAGGTTCCTTTCCCCAGGACCTGTTGGGCCATTTTTGCTGGGATGCATTGGAGTTTCTGGGTAGGCAGACAAAACAAAAGAACTTCTGTGTGTCTCAGAGGTCAAAAAAGTGAGTCATATCTGGGAAAACGATAAGAAGTGGGGGAGTTTCCTTTGAGTACTTCTCTAAGACTAGGATAGACAAGTAAAGAAAAGCATTTTCCTTAAGAAAATCAGTAGCAAAAAAGAGGACAGTAAAACAATCCTGAACTAAAAGTCACTTTTCTCAAAACAAGTAGCAATAAGTAAGAACTGAAAAAATTGCCTTTGTACTAGTAAATTTGTATTTTTCAAACTGCTTAATACACAGATATCATTTCCATCCCTTTCTCATGGTAGGGATAGATATATGTTGAACTGTTCTTTGTTTTAGCCACTATCCTTTTCAACTCAGCCCATCTGGCCTTGTAAACATTTGTTATTACTCTACTGTTACTAGTTAGATAGCTGTACAAAAGATCTTTATAGAATACTTAGATACCTTCTTCAAGGACCATTGGGGAGTGGGGGGCAGAGAAGAGTGGCTGCAGAGATCTGCTGTAGATTATGGTCTGCAAAATTTTATTCTGGTTATGACAGCCTGACATTGCATTGTTTATTTTAATTCTTGGGCAAGGTTGGCTCCATAAGGGTTAATTCATGTAATATGTTTTCACAAAAGTTCTGTCACTACTTTTGTGGAATTGCTTCTTTAATCCTTCCCATTGTCCCCATGTGTTCTCCTGGAACACATTTGGTATTCAGATTTGTTAAGGTGTGTCTTTCATGATCATTCCAGTAAGTAGTCTACTAACACGCTGGAGATCATGTGGTCTTCAGGATTTTCTGTGATCTAAACATTCATCACCCAAAGTCAACTTGGTGATGAGCCTCTCCATATTTTCCAATATTGATCCTCAGAAGATACATGGTATATAATCAATTGTGAGGTCCTCCTTGGAGTTTCTCCATCTTGGTTGGACCTTTCCAAGCTTGCACTCCCCTGCTCTAGCCTTCAGGAGCTCAAGGTCACTTCTACACCACAATGAGAATTCAGAGGAGGACTTTAGTAGAGCAACACTATCTTAGGCTACATCAGTGATAGCATTTTATTTGGAGCAAGGGGAACAACAGTCCCATTCATGTTCAGGGAAGTTTTCAACTATTTGAAAGGTTGCCATGTGGGAGGTAGGAAAGTGAGAAATTTTTATTAAGCCCCTACTACCCGCCAGGCACTGTGCTAAGTGATTTACAAATATGTGACCTCATTACTGTAAATTTTACTGTAAAGTAAACTGAGGCAGACCAAGCCAAGGGACTCGCCCAGGGTCACACAGCCACTAAGTATCATAAGCTGGATTTGAACCAAGGTCTTCCTCACGGCCAGGGATATGCTCGCAGCCCAGGAACCCAGTCCTGGGGGCCGGATGGAGGCGAGGCACGAGATAGGCACGTGAAGACCTAGCCCGCCCCAGCGCGCCTGCGCAGAGCAGCGGGCGGGCTCCAGCAGCGGGCGGGCTCCGGCACCCGGGGCGGCGGCGGCGGCTTTGTTCCCCTCAGCGCCTCAACCTGGCTGAGTCTTGTCGGGGTGCAGCCCAGCTGGACTTAAGGAGAAGGGGTGGGGGACTCATTCTAGCTATTTCGAGGGGGTGAACCCGGGAACCGGAATCAGGGGACCCGTGTTCGAGCCGTGGCTCTGTCCCGTCGTGCCCAACGGGGCCTCGGGGCTGGATCAGCCTCCAGGGGCTCCTTCCAGCTTTTAAATCTGTGCCCCCAAAAAAGACATGTTATAAGAAAGGGCAGCAGGCCGCGGGTGCGGGGGTCAGGACCCTGGCGGCTTGGGGGTCGTGTCTGACGGAGCTGGCCAGGCCCTGGGGAAGGCCCCCTGCGGGTTGGGGTGAGGGTAGGGCATGCTCTCGTTGTGCACTTTACCTGTTAGCTAACAACAAGCTTTGGTTCCTGGTAACCACAGTGATGTGTGCATAAAAACGGGTACAGAAAACCGACGTTTCTGAAATTAAATATTTGAATTTAAAAGTCAGTATAGTCAGTAGGTTGTAGGAGTTCGTAGGTCCTAGGAGTTCATGAGCAGAGTCCATGAGATGCAGTACACATTATCTCTTTTGAGGCTGGTGGGGGGGGGAAGTTTACTGAGGTCAAGGCAACAACAAATCAAGCATTTATTAAGCACCTACTACGTGATGGCCACTGCTACATGGGGATAGAAAGAAAAAGCAAAAACAGTCCCAGCTCTAAAGAAACACAGTCTAATGGGAAAGGACAATATTTAAACAACTACATACAAACAAGACATATACAAATTAAATGGGAGTAATCTTAGAGGGAAGGCAGTAAGATTAAAAAGAACTAGGAAATGCTTCTTGCAGAAGATGGGAGTTTAGCTGAGACTTGGAAGCTGAGCTCTTGAGACTTCTTAGGTCATATGAAAGTTTCTGAGTGATAACCTTCCAAAAAACACCTGAGGCGGCCTTGTGTAATGTTCTATGCTGCCTGCTATCTGAGGAATAACAGTAACAATAATAATAGGTAGCATTTGTGTAACACCTTAAGGTTTACAAATTGTTTTACATACTATTTGATTGAGGTAGGTGCTATTAATATCCCTGTTTTACAGAGGAGAAAACTGAGGTTTACAAAAATTAAATGACTTGCTCAAGGTCACACACCTAGTTAAGTCTCTGAGACAGTATTTGAAGTCAGGTTTTCCTGACTTCAGATCCAATAGCCTATCTGATAGCTGTCCATTTGGAAATTTCTTGGAAGTTTGTTATCTATTAATAAGGATAGGCCTATATTATGACCTTTGAATAATGTTATCTCATGGACCTTAACCTAAGTGGTTAATACTTGAAGAATCAGTGAGCTCATTGTGAACTCAGCTCATGAACTCCTAGGACCTAATGATTTTTATTTAATTGATAAATCTTAGGGGTACTGAGAGGTTATGTGGATTGCCCAAAGTTACAAAGCTAGTGTCTGAGAGGCAGGTCTTTCTGACTCTGAAGTCCGGTCCTCTATCCACTATGACAAGCGCCTTTTTCATGTATTTTACTAAAAAGAAAAACGTTTCAAGAATGTGCCAATTTTGTCCATTGACAGTTAACAAAATATTTTTGTTAATAATAAATTAATGATTAATAATAAGTACATGTTTCTTTTTTATTAGATAATTCAAACATTTTTGTATACTCACCAATTGATCTGGTAAGACCCAGGCATAAATAATACTCACAAAGGGAGAAGTTCAATTAAAGCTCTATATGTTGCTGGGGGCGGGGTGCTAAAATTGAAGATGTTGGATTTGCTGATAGGTATTTGATGGGGAAAATGAATCGCACTTTTATTATTCACTTTTCCTATAACAGCTCAAATTTAATATTTAAATTCAATGATGGTGGTGAATATTCAACTTTTCCCAGTGATGTTGCTCTCAAACGTGCTTTGGTGTTTGTTGTTGTTGTTTTTCCAGATAGAAACTATGAACTGCTCCAGAAAGAAGCCAGGGTTAATGTTTTTAAATGTTCTGTGACGTATAGCATATTGTTGATTCTTAGTAAGTAGACTTAACAGTAGTAACCTGCAGGTAACCTTCTACTGCTTCTTTTTGCCCTTTTACTGACTTTATGTAGACATCAGAAATTTGACCTTGAATGAGTAACTTTTTATTTTTGTGTGAAAACGAAATTCTTAAGATATTTACTTCTGTTAGCTACTAAGTATAAAATGTGTACTAAAATTAAATTCTACATGTTAAAATTATTGGGAGCACAATCTAGTAAATAGAAGTAAATTGGAAGACTATAATGACATTCATTAATATATAAATGAGAGTAGTATGCTCCTGAAAGAGTCCACAGGAATGATAAAAAAAAACTGTAGTATTTGAGTGTAGTTTAGGCTGTTAAAACAATTTTAATTATCATGTGGCAAATTTTGTTTTTTGTAGGAGTTTTTGTAATTTAAGAATAACCTGGAAGGAAGAGAGGCAACTGGGTCTGAAGGTAGGAAGACTCACCTTCCTAAGTTCAAATCTGACCTCAGACATTTATGAACTATGTGACCCTGGGTAAGTCACTTGACCCTGTTTGCCTCAGTTTCCTCATCTATAAAATGAACTGGAGAAGGAAATAACAAACCACTCCAGTATCTTTGCCAAGAAAACCCCAAAGGGGGTTAGTAAGACTCATACAGAACCGAAAATGACTGAACAACAAACTGAAGAGGGAAATAAAAAAAATTATAGGAGTAGGAGACATCACAAAATTTATCCTATGTTCAGTAATAATTATTTAGTGCATGTTATATAACTATGATAAGATCTTAACCTTTTCACATAGATTAAATTTTCTTTTATTAGTTTTGATTTACTATCTTAATATTCCAAACTTTCATTGAAAAGCTTAAAGAAAAAATTTCAATATTGAATTATGAATTTTATTAACTTACTAGTTGGCATTATAGCAACATGATATTGTGAATATAAGTTAACTATTATGCTTTTAGAATTTGGATTCCTCCTGTTGCTGATAAGGCAGTTTGCTACTTTTCTTATTTTAAAAGGCCAGGTTGCTCATTGATGCAGTCAGCAGAAAACATGAGTGTTTCTGGGCAACAGTCCCTGTTCTTCATCAGCCCTCCAGATCTACAAAAGCTTTGTGCTGTCAAGATAGTACTAAGTAATCAAGTGGCAGACACAGAGATTAGAAGCACACAGATGAAGATGTGCAGGTAAAAAAAAAAGCTTTTCTGATCTTTGGGGTTTGTGTTTCTTGGAGAGATGATATTTTATAAATATGAAATTTACAAATGAAATACTTGTCCTCTATAACATTTCAGCACTTCAGTGGACCTATGATCTTATTGTTACAATCCAGAGTTGGTGTGATCTTTGTCTATGCCCTTCCATAATTCAGTCATAGACTTTATACCAAAATCTCTAAACACCTTCCTCTAGGTTCTTAAAGTGTGGTCCGAAGACCCTGGGGATCTATAAGAGGTATAAAAAAAAATTAAGTGTTTTGTGCATTTACTTAAAACAGGGAAATATCAGTTTTAGTTTCAGCCAAGTATACCATGTTAAGTTTGGTAAGGTGCTCAAAATTACCTAACTGGGGATACTCCAGAGATAAAAAGTTTCTATTAGTGAGTTTTTTGGAATGTAAAAATACTTTTAGGATAATTAGCCATATGAACTAAGACATCATTTAACCTTTTTGAGCATCAATTTCTGCATATGTAAATAGGAAGTTTATAGCTCTCAAATTTTATGATTCAGTACTTGAAATTGTTTCTCAAAAACAGAATTACTTGAGTAAATTACTTTCTGCTGCAATTAAGAAACATTTATTATATATCTACCCTCAAGAGCACTATTCTAAGAAGTGCTGTATATTTTTTTAGTTTAAACCTGTTATTTCATTGGTATAAGGAATTCTTAAAACAGTATAGATTGGCAACTGTTCTGCAAGATACAGTTTAAAGAATTTCCTGATTCACCAAGTAGTGACTTGCCTAAGGTCACAGAGCCAGCATGTCTCAGAGGCCCTACTTGGCCCTAGGTCTACTTGACTCCAGACCAACTCTATGTCCACTACACTGTGCTGCCTCATTTTAGTTTCTTAGGGTACCAGTTCTAAGTCCAAAATCCCTCTTACACTCAAGTCCCAGGCACCTGGGCTTCTCCAGGGTTTCCTTGCTGGGATGTCTGGCTGGTTGGCTGTAACACCCCATCTTCAATCTTGGCTTAAACTCTGTGGCTGGAACTCCTGGTCTAGTGGGGATAACTACCTATACCTAAAACTAAGAAAAACAAATGAAACAGAACAGAAACACTTCTTGGCCGATTTCTTGAAGACAGTGGGTAAAAGAGAGGGAAAGCAGGGGAAGGACGTCCTTTGCCTCTCACCAGTTCAGTTCATGGCATCCACACTGTGATGAACTGTGGGAAAGAGCACAAGCCAGAAAAAGGGGAATTATCTCAGTCTGACCCAGAGGTTCCCAAACTTATTTGGCCTCATGCCCCCTTTAAAAAAAATTACTCAGCACTCCCCTGGAAATCTACTTTCTTTAACCCTTTAACAGGTTTTGTTTTTTAATCTGTACCTTTTCAAAGAAATATAAAATATATTTTTAAAAAGTGACACATCTTAAATTTAATAATTTATTGTAAATTTGTTTTTTTTCCTGCATTTGAAATTTTGATGACACAATATTGCATCATGTAAACATATAGTATCATATTGTAAACAAGTCATTACACCCACGTCTTCCTGCCGATGTATGCTGGACTTCCCAACAATGCTGGACATGCTTGCCTGCCAACACTTGCTTGTTAAGACCTGTCAGTGGACTTGACCACTGATCAGTTATAACTTGCATTTTGTGTTTATTTCGAAAATTATGTAATCACTACAACTTTAACTCTGCTACACAACAGACAAAACATGTATGATTTTTCATCTTCTCTTCTTTCCTTATGCTTCTATCACCCCCTTATTTTTATTCAGTGCCCCTCAATTACACCCAAGGCTACTCCAAATGATACCCTTGGATCATTCCAGCACCCTGAGGGGGTGGTATAGCCCACTTTAGGAACCTCTGGACACTGGCCAATTTTTAAATCCATAGTGGATACACAGCCAATCAAAGGAGGCTACATCCACCTTTTCCTAAAAGGAGAAGACCATGTCTTTAAAAGCAACCCAGTCCCTGAATTTTCCCATACATTTTAGCAGCCCAGATCACTGGCCTCAGCCCAAGGCCCACCTCAGCCCACCTAGGATCACCTGATTAGCTTACTTGACATTCCTTTCACAGTCTCACTTGGCCCACTCCAGACTACTTGCATATACCAAACACTCCTTAATCCTATCCAGATCCTTTCACTGTCCCTTTTTGTGTATAAGTATCAGTCTCACCCTCATTAAGTTGCAGATTCTCTGAGAGTCTCACACATACTATTGGTAAACCTTGTCATTTGATTGGAAGAAGGTTTGGTGTTTGAATTCATTCTAGGCAGATACTGCCCTGTACCCTGACATTTCAGGGTTCCCAGCAACCCCAAACCACATCATTTTGGTGGCCTGTATGGGGAGCCTACTGGGAGCATAGTAGGAGGGATATGGTCAATAGATGCTCCCTCAGCACAATTGGTACAGCTGCCTGAGGTGAAGTTCCAGAGGCACTTAGAGTTGCCCTGTGGGTGTGAGTGGCATACCCAACAATCTTGGACTCCCTCCCACGCCACCCTCTTTCTGCCTCAGCATAATGACTTTCCCAATTTAACTAGGTAGCTATCCTGCCACTTGTGGGGACAAAGTGTACTTGAGGTATCAGGGAGAAGGAGGAAAAGAACTAATGTTATCATTGTCAGCACAGATGAAATGATTCCAAGAAGGAGAGGAAAGGCAATTTCTCTGGAGGAAATTAAAGATGGCTGTGGCAAGGCCAAAACATAAGAAAAGGGCCCATATAATTTAACCTCTTTTTATCCACCTGTCCACTAGAGCGGTGCTGGGCCCTTCTAATTCACTTGGAACCCTGCCCACTACTGTTGGAGTTTCAATAAACACTGCCCCTTGACTGAAAGATGGTTTGAGTACCTGAATTCATTCCAGGCAGATGTTGCTGCATACTCTGACATTTCGGGGTTCAGCAACCCTTGAACTGCATCATGCCTACATGGTAAAGGACAAAAGTTGCTCCATTTTAAATATGGGCATCCCCAGGCAAGCCCCTCAAGGCCCCTCTATGTTAAATTATCTGGGCATACTCCAAAAGCCTCAATACACAAAAAGGAGACAGTCTGCTCTCAAGGATCTTATCTTCTCAAGCTTGAGATATTCTGAGGCTAGTCCCTTGAATTCAGCTCAGCAATGAGTATTAGTAGAATAAGAATTATAATAAGATTCAAGACACCTGCATTTTAGGCTCTGCTTCTCATTACTTTGAGCAAGTCTTGGAGGCTACATGGTACAATGGGATGATACTGGAGTCAGAAGATCTAGGTTTTCATCCCAGCTTTGCTACTTACTACCAGTATGACCCTGAGAACATTTTTTAACTTCCTTGAGCTTCATCTTCTTACTATATAAAATGATAAAATTGGACTAGAAGACCTTTAAAGTCCCTTCCAGCTTTAAATATATGTTCTAACTTAATCTCCTACAATTCCTGGGCTCATCTCACTTCCATACTTGGGGTACAATTGGGAATCCAAAAAGTTTGGAAAATGTCTGAAACATGGAGCTGGGTCCCATAGATGAGAAATAGGAAGCATAAGGGTAGGAAGAAGAATTTCATATTGCATTATCAGTAACCAACCAAGCTATCTAATAATCAATTCATTCAATAATTATATAGCAGTTGCCTGTAAGCAAAGCATTTGTGCTTGGTGTTGTGGCTGATTCAAAAAACTATACAAAAGTAACCCTTACAGAGTTATAAATAATAACTGAGTAATAAAGGAACTCAGTGGTTTTTAAATTTGCAAAATTAAGTAAAAACAAGGAGAATAAGAACAATTTTAAAATTAATGCATTTTATCTCCACAGGCAATTGCTGTTTATGCACCAAGAGCTTCTTACATCACCTGTTCCAGGAATATTAAGTCAGATTTGGGTAGTGATGGCGGTTAGTGATATTTTTCATTCCTTCTTAATCATATTGTATTATTGCTCTTTCCCCCAAATATATCAATTACAAATTAATTACAAATTGGAAATTAAATTAGAAGCTAGAAATTTCTCTATTCCAAGAAAGCTATTTGAATCATCACTACTTTAATCTTTTAGAAGAAAAAACTATACTTGGGATTTTAGCCAAGGTCTACCAGATAATTTATTAAATATACGAACTTTTCTGCTTGTGGATTTTCCCCTCTAATTGGAATATTTTTTGACTGAAGCAATTTCCATTTCCATTTCCTAGTATTCCTAAAGACAAAATTCCATAGCAAAGTAAAACAAAGGTTTAAACATATTTAAATTTAGGGTTTTTTATTTACCATATACTAATCTTAATGCAAGCCTAGGAGAAAATAGTACCCTGAAACCAATCACTTCTTTAACTACTCCTCTTTTAATCTGGTCAAAGGTGAAAAAAAGATTTTCTCTTAAGTAAATTAGACAAAAATATTTTCACTCTTAATTTGGGCACCATCAGTATGACTAAGTCTCCTAATGTCTGGGAATGAAGTTCTTTCTATTCAAGGAAAACTGATTAGGTCTTTTGTTCCAGCAAGTCCAAGGACTTCATTCTAGGACACTCATTATTTCTTAATATTTTATAAGCCTTAGTGTTATATGCTTCCACAAACCACAAAGTAATTCTGGAGCACCCAAACCACGCTTTGTCCTTGTCTCTTTAGAGTTGTGTAATTGATAAATCTTTAGATTCAGGTGAACAGTTAAATCTCAATCACATGATCATGAAAATGTATCCCAAATGATTAACACATGGTTTAGAAATGAGATTTAGGTATAATTCTTCACATCAGGGATTTTATTTTGTTAGATTTTTTTTTTCCTCTGGCATGTACTTCTTTACCAGTCTGGTGAGGCCTATGCACCCCTTCTCAAAATAATGTTTTTAAATGCATAAAATAAAATATATAGTATTGCAAAGGAAACCAGTTATATGGAAATATAGCTAACACAAATTCAAAACAAAACAACAGAAACAATCAAGTCTATAGAGTCTATAGACTTTGAGGCCACATGTGGCCTTCTAGGTCCTTGGGTCCTTGAGTCCAAGTTTTACAGAACTAATCCTTTCATTAAGGGGATTTGTTCTGTGAAGTTTGGATTCAATCAAAGGGCTGCACTTGACAACTTAGAAGGCCACATGTGGCCTCAAGGCAGCAGGTTCCCCACCCCTGCAATAGATCCTAGGTTAACAACTTCTGCTTTTAGAATAAATAAGATCACACTGGTGAGACTTTTCTATATTATTCATCTCCAAATTACATATGATAGAGAAGTTGATCTTTCTCACAATATCCTAATTTAGAAATACAAAACAATTTTTTTCCTCACAAATCAATTGTACTTATTTTCCATTCTGTAAAGGTGAAAGATTCTTATATTATTTAGCCACCAGAAGAAAAACAAATCTTAAAATATTAAAACAAAACATTGTACTTTGCATGTAAAACAATGATTAACTTATTTCGAGGTAAAGATGATCCTGTAATTATGTAAAAACAGTTGTTTTCTTATGAATGTCTGACTTCGAATGAATAAGAAAATACAAGCCAAGTTTCTTTTATTGAGCTCTACAGTTATATACTTAAGTATACACATGTTGTAGATGAAGAAGACATTTGTTACCATTTAAGATAGACTAGATATCTTTTATATTTTTTGTTAACAGTAATAGTCTCTGAAAACATTTTTCAGATTTAGAAAATTTAATTGAGAAGTGTTTCCTTGATTATGAGATGTTAGAAGATGCTTCTTTTTCCAGTTTCACTTGTAGGTCTTCCAGTCTGAATGCCTGCAGAATGTGCAGGTATCAGAAGACTGGAAGCAGGGCAACCATAGTCACTGTATCCCTAAAGTTCAGCACATATGCTTATGTGCCAGTTGGGGTGTTCTTTGGGATGAGAACTTTGCATCTTGCTCACAGTTCCTCTTGAAGGAAGAAGATAGAGACTCAGGGCAAGCTACAAGCCTCTCCACATGCCTGGGGTTTACAGTACCAACCTTACTTGCTCTGCTCTGACTAGCTGTGTCCACTCCTCTCTTCTCCCTGACAAGAAAAGGCAGTTTAATTTTTTATATTTGCTCAATCTGCAAAAGCAAACCTTTACTGAAGGAAAAGCACAGTGGTATATTTTTATAGACTTTCGTCAGTGAACATAATACCTTCTAATGATTTTATTGGCAAATCTCAGGATGAATTTGGAAATTACATTTTTATCATATTTTTTCATCAGAAGATATCTTTAATGACTAATTCTTTCCTTCCATTTTATGTTATTTTAATTTCACATTCAGTCTTCTTGCCTTCATAAATCTTGACATTAGCCCTTTAAGTACATAAAAAAATTATTTTTAAGAAACAGGAAAATAGAAAAAAAAAAGTGGGGGTTTTGTTCTTTTTGTTTTTAAACCATGATGTCATTTCTATGATTTCCCAAAAGTTTACCCTAGGATTGCTTGTGAATCACTTCTTCATCTTCCTAAAAAGTGATTGTGAATTTAGGGGCGACCCCCAAGTTAAATGAACTAAAGTTATCTATTAAAATATAAATATAGAGTCTAAAGTATATGAAAAGTAGAATTCAGTAAAAGTTGTCATGATTATGCTAGGAAATTTTCTCTTCCAAGAGAACTAGCACCCTTTGGGAAAGGAATACCAGGCAGCTGGGGTCAAAGATAGGCCAACTGAAAGCAAAGAAGTGCTAAGGAAACTGCTTCAACTTCTTAGGGTAGCAGTTTAATTTTTATAAATTTTCAGGCCCACTTAACAGCGTTCTGATAAATAAGTGACTCCTTTCACAGCAGAGGGAGGAATAGAAGAAGGGGAACTTGTTCAAGGACGAAGGCCAGGACAGATTTCTGGAGGAATATTTGCTGTGAAGCTGGCTGAGTTTGTTATCAGAATGAGAAGACATTCCATGTTCAAGGGCAGGAGACAAGAAGAAATGAACCAATACTTTTACAATTGTAAAAGAGGTTAGATAAAACTTTAGACTTAACTACAATGTTGAGATAACCATTTAGACCAGACCATAACTAGACCAAGCAACAAATAGTTGTTACAGCAGTAGGTCAAATTAGCCACTTTTTACTGTGTCCTTGCATAATTCTTTATATTATGTTTCTTCTGCAATAGCAATTGGTTGGGGTGGGGAGGGGTCCCTATATTGTTAGTCAATCTAATTATTGCAAAATGATTATGGGGATTATTTTTCCTCCATAATGGCATAAAGGGGGCATTATAAAGGCTTAATGTACATAAATGTAATTCAGAGGTAGACAGCTGATAAACAGTAGAGTGCAGAGGTACAGCATCCTCAAATTAATTAAAAACTGTTGCTGAAAATAAAGGGTGCAGCTATTCAACCCTGTGAATAAAGGGGCTGAGAGGAAGAAGGAACAGAGGAGTAAGTAGAGATAAGAGTATAGACGATTCAGTGGTACGGTGATTGAAAGCACAAAGGCTAGGTAGGAACAACTTGGCTAGAACCTCAGTCTTGGGCCAGACAGAGGAGTTAGACAAAAAAGGCAAAAGTTTGTCAGACTAATTAGGAAGTATTATAATTATAATTGGGGTGTATGGAGTGTTCAGGGAGGACTAGCATCTCTGGTGTAAGGGCTTGCCAAGCACTTTTCAGGGCTGCGTATCCACTTTTGGTGTGAGTTGGGTACTCTCTCCTGTGACTTCAAGAGGTAGTAGCATGCAGTGGCCACAACTGGGTAATGTGTCTTGGCAAATGGGCTAAACCAGGTTCTAAACCAGGGTGAGGGTAATAGACAAGCCTCAAACTGTCAGTGAGTTAGGGGGATGGTTACCCTAAGCATGTGAAGACTTCCTCCCACCCATCCACAGAGAAGGGGGCAGATGAGAACAATTTGTTCTCACCCATGAAGGCGGTTCAGGCACTGTGAATGGCTTAGAGCTTAATCAGTCATGGAAGACACTAGGGTCATCTACTGCATTGCCAGTCATTCTGACTTTTGTCTTGCCACTGGACTTCAGTGACTGTGGAAGAAAGAGCGGATCTGAAAACTGTGCAACTCTGCCTCATTTAAATCCAATTCACAGCAAGGCAAGACATCACTCCATGATGTCCTCTTTGAAAACGAAGGATGAACAACACAGTTACAATCAAAAGTAGTATATCATAAAATGCAGGTAGCAGGCTAAGAGGAATAAAGTATTATATAATAAAGAAAATTAGAATTCATATTTGTTAAAAATTTTATAAATCATCTTCATGTACAGTATTTTATGTATCTCTTTGACATTAAGAAGCAACAAAAACTTCCAACTCTTCTGACTGCCTATGCTTTTCATCATGTTCCTAAAAGGTTTTAACCCTCCTACCTTTGATTGTTAAAATGATGTGATAGATAGTTTAGGATTAGGAGAATGTCACTAGCTTGTTATCATAATAAAAAGGTCATAGCTTGCTGCTTAATAGAAGAGTGAAACATTTGTCTAATAACCATTTCTACATATTGCTTTGCTGCGCCTTCATATCTAAGCAAAAGGATTACCTTTGTTCAAGGACACGTTAGGAAGACCTAAATCTGTGCTTTGTGTAATATATTACTTTCAATTTTTTGCGTATTGCATTATTTAATGCTATATTTATCAAATTTTTAAAAAAATAAATGTATCTTTTTTAGATACAGTTTTACAAATCAGGAAAACTTCAGGCCTACACAGAAAAACATGGAGCTAAGGTAGGTTTATAAAATTTTTTGCAATTCTTAATCTTTATAAAATTGACTTGTGTTAAATTTTGCCATTACTCATAGTGGACAAAAATATAGTTATCTTTTTTATAAGCTATTTCTATAGAACTGCATACAAAAGACCAATAATTTTGGGTCCCAATAAATTGATTAGTGACATCTCCATAGTGGTAAATATTGGATCTAGGCAAGGAAAGAAATGACTACATGAGGCAGCCTACATATTCATAGGCTAACTAGTAAATGCCCACAGTCTGCTTAGACTAATCTGTTTCTGAAACTCTGACATTGCCAAAGCACTTTAGCATTTATTCTGGTTGCCTGGACAGACATTCTTCTGAGCATTCTCTTACATTTTATGCCTGGCATATGGTAAGTGCTTAATTAAACTTGATTGATTGTGGAATTCAGGCAAGCTTTAAACTTTAGAGGCACCTAAGATGTCTATTCATAAGATTTGAGGGCACTTTGAGTGACTTTGGGGTGCTCCACTGTTACAAAGTCTGAAAGCATGACCTAACTGAGTTGATGAGAAGTTGAGTGATCAGCATTATTTCAGAGTTGCCAGAGGAAACATTAACAATTTATTTAGGAGAGGCTTTGATAACTTCATGCTTTTCAGAAGTTCCAGCCTTACCAGCTGAACATCATTCATCTAAAACTAGAGCCCAAGGTCAATATCCTATACTGTCCTATCTATCAGGGGTTCCTAATCTAAGATCCATAAACTTGGTTTTAAAAAATATTTTGATAACTATATTTCAGTACAATTGATTTCCTTTGCGTTCCTATATATTTTACTTTAGGCTTTTTAAAAGCATTATTTTGAGAAAGGTGTGCTGGTAAATGTTTAACAACTGACTCATTACAAAAAAAAAATATGTTTGCTTGCCACACTTTTAAGTTTAATCTGCATTATTAACATTTTCTCTATAACTTTCTTAAGTCTAGACAATCAACAAAACAATAATTCAAACTTTGATTTGTAGTTTGCTGATTTCTAAGGTGCAGATGTACACATAGAAAATAAAACAATCAACTTTCCCCTAGCCTGTTTAAGCTCTCTTTAAAACAATCCTAGTTTCATCAGACTACCAAAGGAGTAAGTTGCATTTAAAAGGATAAGAACCTAGGACCTTTTTCACCTAGAGCCTGTTTTTCCTGTTAGGAACCTTTCTTCCTCACTTTTGCTAGGAAACAATTTCTTTTAAGGGACTAGTTGATACTAGTAGTTAGCCTTATACAAGGTGCTCCCAAAGTCTTAGTGCAGTTTTAAGCTAATAACTGAAACTATTTACGGGACACCCTATATAATGCTTTAAGGTTGTAAAACTGGTTATGTTATGTTGTTATGTTATCTTCACAATAACCTGTGAGGTAGGTCCTATTAGCATCCCATGTTACAGACCACTAAACTGAAGCTGAGAGAGTTTACATTGATTTGCCAAGGATGACACAGTTAATAAATGTAAGTAGGGGGATTTGAACCCAAATCTTTCTGACTGCAAAGCCACTATTCTGTCCATTAGCAGCATAGATAAGGGTGCATTACCATTCTGGTATTGATGAGGTATAGATTCTTGGGGTGTTGGGACCTCAAAATCATGGCACAGTAGGTCCTGCCCAAATGAATTTGACCCAAATCTTCTTTCAACCAGAGACAAAGTTTTATTAGAGATTTATCATACAGGACAGACTCTTAAGGAATCTGAATGTTAGTGACGTTACCAGCGGGAATGAAGAAATCTCAGTGTTTAAATGGGGGCCAGGATGGATCTTAGATACACTCAAGTAATTTTGGATGTTCCAAGGAAGGGCTGGGAGAAAGCTCCTGAAGCTGGGGTGAATTTAGGGAGAATTCTGATAGGAATGTCTGGGAAATTGAATGGGGTCACCTGGGAATAGACAATGGAACAAAGAACTGGAAGGAAGAAGTTTGATAAGATCAAAGGTGGGATCAAAGACTGAGCTTCGAAGGGAGGTCGGGAGATTTGGGCCATCCTTATAAGAAGATAAGGAAAGAAAGAACAAGAGATAAGGAAAGGCCAGTTGAGTGGAGTATAGCCTCAGGCAACTGTTTGAGACCAGAGTGAGGTCAAAGAAAGTTTAAGGGTTTTCTGGGGCCAATAGACAAATGGGACCCAAAATCTTTTTTGGGGTGAGGGGCAAAGGTCTTGGCTTGGGCCCATACCCCATCATTATCTTACCCAACTGTTCTGAAAGAACTTATCTGTACAGTGTTTACTAATTGAAAGATAAGAATTTCGATACTTTTCATCAAATATTTATGGGGCAAAGAAATTGAAGAAAAAAACAAACAAAAACAGAAAAAATATTTCTGAATCTATGAAAAGGTAACATTTTAGAGTCAATTTACTGAATGGAATATATTATTAAGTTATTTTACCAGTAGTGTCTCGAGTGTCTTTAAACACTATTTTCTTTGATGATCAAGGAAATTAAAGAAAATCTAATATTTATGTATTCAATTGAGTTAGATTATCCAGTGTTGATGTATAGTAGCTATTTTGATTAGATTATTGAACCTTATTTCCTCACCCATAAAATGGGGATAATAATTTTTGTTGTTTCAGTTGTGTCCAACTCTTCAAAACCCCAGTTATCTAAAAACATCCACTTTAGATTGTAGTTCTTTTTTTCTTTTTTCCCCTCTTACTGTCACCTTAGGATCAGGAAGTTTGTTTTGATTGTGACAATTCCCTCCTTGGAATTATCTTCTCTCTTAACTCTCACTTTATCCCCATTTTTTTCCCTATTGAGTTTGATCTATTTCTACACTAAATTATTTGAGTATATACGCATGTGTACAGATATGTGTGTGTGTGTATGTCTGTGTATTTAACCCTCCTTTATCCATTCAGATAAGGGTGAGATACATCTCATTCCCACTCTCCCCACTCAGTCTCCATGTTTGTACACTTTTTTTTTTTTTAGGCAATTGGGGTTAAGTGTCTTGCCCAGGGTCACACAGCTAGTAAGTGTCAAGTGTTTGGTCAGAGGCCGGATTTGAACTCAGGTCTTCCTGACTTCAGGGCCAGTGCTCTATCCACTGTGCCACCTAACTGCGCCTGTATGTTCTTTTTTTCAGATCTTGGGAAAAGCAGACTTTGATAAAGCCCATTAGGACTTGACTATGCCTTCAAACCCAAATCACTCTGGCTGTCAGTGATTGACCAATAGTAGGTCCCAGTTCAAGCCTCACTTGTTCATTGTTTGGGTTTTCATGGCTCCCAGTGAGTGTTTTGATTCTGGCCAGAAACCCTGAGGGTCTTCCACTTCCAAATTGATTTGAATAGACAAACTAAGCCATCTTTTGCCTTAATTCTTACCTACTCTTTAATCACTGAATGGGTGTTGCCTCAGACAAACTGAGACCTGGGAAAGACCTTGGCTTAAAAAGGCCATAGTCTCCCACTGCATCTCCAGGCATCCTGACGATATCTTGCCACTGGAATCAGATGACTCTGGAGGAGTGAATCTGATGACTTTGCACAGCCTTGTCTCACTTAAATCCAATTCACTTACAAGTCAAGACATCACCGTCCTAGTATCATTGGTCCTCTCTGAGAATAAAGGAATAACAACAGTTTTCAGGCACTCCAGTTGTGAGAAACAGCAAGTTCTATTTCTTTCTTGATGCTTCTGATGTCAAGGAGATCTATGTTAGCATATTCCTTCATTTACTCTCCCTTCCTTCCTTTTTTCCTCTTAAAACCCTTAGAACAGAATCAGTCCATTCCTAGCACCTGTTTTTTCTTACTTAACTCGCTCAATACCCTTTGAAGGCATTAAGCTTCTGAAGGGACACTTGTTCCCTCTCCCCCCATTAGAATGTTATGACTACATCATTATACTACTCCTTCCAGTGGCTCAAATAAATCTACCTTCCTAGATTTCTCTGAAATCTGGTTGTTTTTTTGTTTTATTTTGTTTTCAGTTATATAGACATATTAAAGTGCTATTAATACAAATTAAACTTTTAAAAAATGTTTGTTCATTTTGAACTTAAATAGAAAAAGACCAAAAAAAGAAAAAAAGAGAGAGAAAGAACATTTCCATATATACAGTGTCAGCTGGATTGGAACCGGCCTCTAACCTGTGAATGGCTAGAGCCAAACAAACAGAGTAGGCTAGATATAGGAGAATCAGGGCACAATCAGAAGTTTAATTAATTTGAGTGACGAAAATGACGTATGCATACAGAAGCCCCAAAAAGGAGGGCTTAAGGCTGCTAAGGCTGGGGCCACTTATATACTTGAAAGGGGTTGTGAGGGACAAAAGACCACCTACCCAAATTTGAATCAGAGTCTTGACAAGAATTGCAAAAAGGAAAGTTGCTTTATTGGCTTTCTCGAGAAAGGACACCCCTGTGTCGCCCAAAATGGTCAGCCAGAGAGTGCAAGAGTGCTTTGTTTAAAATAGGTTTATATAGACCCCAGCGCAATAGCCCACCCTACCTCCCTCCCTTTTGGCCCATTGGCTGAGCCTCAGGAGCACAATCTATTTCGGTAAATCTTCCCCAGCAAGGAAGAAAACAAAGGAGTACAGGAACTGCAACAGGTTCCCCTCCCTTTTGGGGCCTTATGGCTTCAGTCTACTACCCAAGGTCATATAGCTAGAGGATGAGATAAACAAAATACACTATAGTTCAGGAATTTCTGCTTACACAACTAAAGAAAAGAAAAAGTGGGGGGATCATGTCCTGAGGGGTCTTCACTGATACTGGTACCCACGTACCACTCAGGGTTAGCCAACAATACAATCATTATTAGATCTTGAGATAGTTCTCGTTGTTGTTATTTCTTGGGACAATATGGGCATTCTTGGGTCCTGTGGGAAAAGTCATTGTCTTGGTGGTTGTGGCCACCCTGCCAGATACAGAACCAGAGCTCTGTGACAGGAACAGAACAGTACCTGCCAGTGATTGTGAACATGTGATGGATGGCCCTGAAAAATGGGGGAAGCTAAATCCCTCAGTGAACACCTGGTACTGGTCTAACAATAAACTTTGCCAGAGGGTGACATCTTCCTGAGTGCAAAGGATTATTGTTGTGCTAGACTCAGGGCACAGCGTGATTATTGGGACTTAGTTCTGGAAAACAGGGTATCTCTAAAATATTTTGACAGTAGCACAACATAAAGAAAGCATTCAATATTGTTTACTTTTTAAAAAAATTATGTAATAAATGCTACACATTGTTTTCAAAGCTACCCTGCTTTTCAGTGCTTCTTTCTAAGTTTTCTTTTGTTCTCTGCTGTTCACTTTTTATTTTTTTTCCTCCTTCCCCCACCTCACCCTAGAGATGGCTACAGTTAAACACACACTGACACAAATGCACACACATGTATGTAAATGTATGCATACTTCTATA
>NW_020949351.1:18768691-18807405 GCF_900497805.2 Vombatus ursinus
GATGAACAGTGTTACCTAATTCCTGACATAGAGTGATAGACTAATATGTAGAATGAGACACACATTTTTGGACGTGGCTAATATGGGAGTTCGTATCATTTGGCCATATTAGTTAGTTACAAGGGTTTTTTGTTGTGAGACAGAGTTGGTAGGGAGAAAAATACTTGATAACTGAAAAAAATAAAGCATTTTAAAACAACAACAAGAAAAGCCAAACAGAGGTATTTGCGTTTTAGCCTAGAAGCAATAGAGACCCAATGGAACTTTTTGAAAAGGGAAAGGAAGGGACATGGTCAAACTTGTGCTTTAGGAGCATCACTTTACCAATCATGTAGAGGATGGATTGGAGAGGGGAAATAATAGCAGGGGGAGAAGGCAATCAATTAGTAGGCTAATGCAGTATGTCTGGAAGGAAGGTGGCAAAGGTCTAAACTAGGTGGTGGCCATGTGAATAGAGCAAAAGATGTGAATCATTTACTCTTCAACTTCCTTGTATACTAGTTTTATTTACAAAAGAAATGTACAATATTTATGTCATTCAGTTTTAAGATCTATTTTGAGTACTAAGAAGTTAAACTAGTGTTTTAAATGTTCCAAAGACAGATTTTTATTGCCCTTTGCCCACCTTCTTTTGCTACTCTATTACTTAAGAAATAGAAGGGAGCTACACAGCACTCAGGGCCATTTTTTATTTTTCTTTATTTAATGAGACACATACAGCTAAAGCATTCATTATTTGGTGGCTAATCTGACGTTGATGAGTCTCTCCATATTTATTTAGGCTCTGTCTTGAATAGCAGCAGAGTCTGTTGCTAGGCCCATACTTTATAGGATCATAGATTTAGAGCTGGAACAATCATCTACTCCAGTCCTCTTATTTTATAAATAAGGAGATTGAGACCTGAGGGCATTAAATGACTTGCCTAAGGTCAAGTTGGGAGTAAGTGAAAGAGCCAAGATTCAAACATATCTCTTCTGTCTCCAATTCTAGCTGCTTTTTCTACTATATTTGACCACCTCCAAAAAATAAAATGCTTAAAAAGATTTTTCCTAAATTCGAAAGTAGAATGTATAGACACAGTCATACTATGAACAAGAGTAAGAATCTTTTACATATTGACCTTTACATTCACAATTGTGCATACTGATCATAACTTTTCACAGGTCTCACTGTATGCAATAGAATATATCTCTGTGGTTACCAGCCTACTTAGCCAATTGTATTGTAGAATAAAAAGAGTAAGATATAGGGAATGTTGGTGTCCTATTAAACATCCCCCCCAAAAAAACCATATAAGCTAGTAATTATTTTGAGTGCATTGAAAGAATAAAGTAGGCCATTTCAAGATTTTTTAATTAAATAAAAGGGGCTTTATAGACATAGCTCTCATTCATAAATGAGGATTGAAACATTTTATATTTTAATCAAATAGATGAATTTAGATAAACACTTAAATTCATGAAATTGGCTCATGAAACTTCAGTGCTTTATGGAAATGCCAAGAATGCCTTTTGCTTTAGAAAACTGTTCTGCCCTCTCAGGTTCGAATGATCTCAAAGAAAATAAAAACTTCTCTGCTCCATTTTAGTGCTGGTCATATTTCCCAGTCGTTGATTTTAGAAGCTATTCGAATGAATGGTGTTTTTATACTTGAAATAAACAACAATAGTTTTCAAAAAGTGCTTGATAGACTTTGTCAGAGCTTTCACTTCATGGACATAACCTTTAAGAACCTCAGTATTATCTCCATATGAGACATCAAAATAGGACATTTGTGTTCCATGGTAAATAATTATTAAAATTAGCCCCAGAAGTTTCTGGCAGGGTTTCAGGACAGGGAAGAATAAAAAGAAATGTGAAAAGGATTCTTGCTCAGGAACTTTACAAGTACAGGCTTGCTGGGTTAGTGAAATCTGCTAATATCTACCTTTGTAAAACTTGGTAGTTTGGAAGTAAATTGCTGTAAAGGATTATTTAAGCTTATGAAAAGTTAGATTGATCAGCAAGAGTGGTCTCTGGTAATCATTCTTATTTAGTGAGGGAGTTTAGTACAGTAGAAAGAATGACACATTTGGAGTCAGACGCTGTGGGTTCAATCCCAGACCTAGTTTACATCTCAGTCCTGCCACTTGTGACCTTGGGTAGGTAACTTAATCTCTCTTGGTGTCAGTGTCCTTATAAGTAAAATGAGAATGTTGGACTGGATGGCTTCTAAGGTCTCTTTCATAAATCAATGACCCTGTGATCTAATACAGAGCTTTAAGTGACCCTAAACTCCTTAATTCTACTGGAGAAGTCTTTTAAATACCAATCTTGTTCCAGTGATTCCTATGTGGCTACAAATCATGGAGTACCCTAATATTAAAAAATAAAATTATAGCCAACCTCAGGGGAAACAGAAATATGTGTGGCTTAGTATAACTAGCCTGCATTATATTATCAGCTGTGATTTGCCATGAGAATTGGTACATGAGAGACATAGAAAAACAAATGGAAAAAGAGGAAGGGTATTCATGTAGCACAAATGAAAGAGATGAATATCCAGAATGGTACAGTAGAATCACAAAGATAATAAAGAAACAATAGGAAGAATTCCAATGCTTGGAAAAACATGGGAAAAAATTAGAAGACTTGAAAGGATTCTCACAATGATGGAATCACGTATCTACTGCATGCATATCTGGAAATATTTTAATCCAAAATGGTCTGCTTGCTTCATACAATGCTTTGATTAAAGGTCCTGACATATAAATGACTGAGAAAGGAACTTTTAGTCAATTCAGTTCAATATTTACTAAGTACCAATGTATACAGAATACTGTTCTAGATGGGCAGGAGATTGTGGGCACAAATTTTAGATTCGATAGTAAAATGTGAACTCTGCCATCATGGAGCTTATAGTCTAATCAGGACATGACATATTATAAAATATGACATGTACACAAATATAGGACATAAAATAATATTTGATAAAGTTTATCAAAATGGGGCAAAGTGCTTTGTGATGTTTGTGGCATGGGGAGGTCATTCAAGGTTTTGCAAGGCAGTCATGGGAGAATTTTTTAGCAGAGAAGTGATGTGAGTAGACTGCTGCACAGGAAAGATTTTAGGAAAAGGAATGAAGGACAGATTAGTAGAAGTGGAGAGATCTGTTATGAGATTGTTGCAATAGTTAAAAGAGATGAACAGAAGCATAGATTTAGAACTGGAAGGAGACTGAGAGATTATTGAATGCAGCTCTCTCATTTTACTGATAAGGAAACTGGCTCAGAAAAGTAAAGTGACTTTCCCATGAGCAAATAATTAGTTACTGGCAAAGCTGAGATTTGAACCCAGTTTTTCTGACTCCAAATATAACTTTTTCCATTTAAAATAAAAGGATTTATACTGTACCAAGGTGGTAGAAGTTCTGTAAGGACAGAAGAGACAGATCTGAAAAGTTTTTTGGATGCAGAATTGATGATTCTCTGAGAAAATGCTCATTGCTTTTAAGATTTGCCTCCTTTTTGCTGTTGAATATTTTTAGGTGGTGACTCCCCAGAAAGTAGTTCCTGCCATTCTTCAAACCTGTCTCTCCTATTCAGTAACAGCCAGACTTTCTCCATCATGGAATAAAGCTGGTCATTTGCTAGTTCAAGGTAACTAATTTGTCTGATTATCAGTGAATTCAAGAGCCTTTCTGAGTTCATGAGCCCTTCTAGTTTGTTTTTGTTTGCCAATTCAATTTTTAAAAGCATTTAATAAGCACCTTTCATGTACAAGGCACCAAGTTTACAAAGATTTAAAAAGTACAATTCTTGAAAAGCTTAATTTTTAGAAAAGGTTGTCGTGATGGTAGAATGCATCATATATGCAGATAAGTAAATTTAAAGTAATTTTTGTGGTTTTTCCTCAGTTTCTATTTATTTTTTTTCAGAGGATGTTGTTTTGAGTGTAGTCAGTCCCACACAGGCAGACACTCAGAGCCAACAACAATATGTGTGCCATCATGTATTTTATTCAAAGCTCTGTTGAACTTTCCAGGGTAATTTTGCCCCAGATTCTTTTGATAGTTCCAAACGTATAACACCTTCCATAATTATAAAGACCTAATCATCTATAGCACCATTTTCAGATTTTACCGTGAAGGTGCAAAAGTGATTCTTCCTGAAACTCCTCTTAATGAGTTTGTTCAGATGAACAAGGTTGTGGAAAGAAAAATTATATTAATCATCATTCCCAGAAGATAATAACACCAAGAGTCTCTGGAGTAACTAACTGCCTCCATCCTCATTTTGTGTCCTTTGTAAGACTTGAAAAAGAACAATGAAGAGAATTCTCCTCCAATAGTCAAGTAACAACAACAATAACAAAAAGAAAACCATCTATTTTTTATTTTATTCTCATCTGTTAGTCATGTTTTCTGGTTTACTTTACACCGTATCTTTTTACTTTCTTCTACTTTTTAAAACTATTCTTTCCTTCACATTTGCTCCAATTATGACTGCCAGCTTCCTATACATATTTACAGGGGTAACAAAATTTGCTCTGCCCTCTATTCACTAGCATATAAGCCTGTAGTTTCATTTCACAATTTTTTTTAGAATCCAGAAGGAAGTTAAAGCCATTGTAATTTTGCTTACTCAGCATTGTTTACTTAGAGTTAAAACCTGACTCTAAGGAATGTATATACATTTACTTAGTGAATATCTAATTCTATCTAAATGTTCCCTTCCCGGAGAGAAATGTTTTGTTGAAAAAAAATCTTTATATCCTTTCCTACGTATTGGGCTAAATATTTCTATAGTAATTTTGATTTAAATCAAATATATGGTTTTATTTTTCTTTGAAATATCTTCAAAGATTCCTTTGAATAACACATTAATTTTATAACATTTTCCTTAGTTTCTATGTATGAAAAATTTCAGGGATGATAACTTTTATATGCAGCAATAAAATTCTTGAATTATAGTAATACAGTATATTCTGTGTATTTCTTTAAGGGAGAGATTTTCTTTCTCAAACAGGAAGGCAAAGCGCTATTGGTAAGTATGTGTAGGTAAAATAATATGATTAGCGGTTGTTAAAAGGCATCTTTACAGATCTTGGAGTTCATATGATTTTGGTTTGTATGTTTACAGTGGATCAGAATGATAGATTTCACTTTGTGAGTTCCTTCTAGCATTTTAACCTGAAATAGAATAGAAAATACATTTTTTTCAAAGATTGGAAGGTATTAGATTAAGAGCAGCTATTCTGATTAAAAAACACTTTTATCTTCTGTTTTAAATGTGTTAGGGATAGTGGATTTAGGCAACATTTAGTTTTTTATGATGTCCCAAGAAGAAACTGGCTAAGAGCTTGTTCGCATTAAGTGTCATAATAATGATATTTTTAAAAGTAAAACCTTGACTTCTGATGAGAACCACATGCTTCCTTTTCTAAAACTGTCTGGAATGTCAGACATGTTCTAAAATCTCAAGATCAACCACATAAGCCAACCATATCCTTCAGTGAACATGTATTATTAGGACAGTTCCCCTCTCCCCCACTATTAGTCCATAGTTTCACAAACATTGTCGTGTAATAGCTGTGTGACCGCAGGCAAGTCACTTAACCTTGTTTGCCTTAGTTCTTCATCTGTAAAATGAGCTGGAGAAGGAAATAGCACTCCACTCCAGTATCTTTGCCAAGAAAACCCCAAATGTGGTCACAAAGAGTTGGACACAAGTGAAATGGTTGAACAACAATTGCTGTGTCCTGTCTCTGGATCCAGATGTAGAGAATTCTAAACTTAGTTTAATTCTCCACTGGGCTGGATCTGAAGTGACAGGTAAGATTCCTCATTCTGACACTGAAAGCAATTTTAATTGTAAATGAAAAAAGATGGGGACTCTCAAAGACTCTGGGAATTTTGCAATGTCCAACCATAACCTCTGGGCTCATTTACTATTTGAAAGGCAGCTCAGGTCAAAAGCTAGAAAGCACAGAGGAAGACTTTCTGGTAAGCACATCTATATATTTAGGGTGAGTCCAATCTACATGTTATCCAATCATATAACAGACTTTGGGCTTATGAAATTTTTATACTAGTCCTTTTTTTTTGCTGTGGGACTTTTCATATTCTTCCTCTCACTCTAATTTAAGTCTAATCTAACTTCAAATCTTTAAGCCCTAGATTTGTAAAACATTATATAGAACTTATTTGAATTCTATGTTTACTTTGGTGGATTCACTATTTCATCGATTTGAGTGTCCTCTTCACCAAAGGAGATCACTATCCTTGCATATGCTATGTGATTTTTGTCCATATTTTCTCATAAATCCCCATAAAAGATCTACCAAAAGTGCTGGAATCCTTTCACTGCCTCTTAAAATCTTGAGGGTATCACACTATTGAGTGTCCATCCGCTGTGATCATGACATAGGTTCATAGGTTTCAACGAGAAGTGAAATTAAGAGAATATCTAATCCACCCCCATCATTTTATATATGAAGAGACTGAGGCTTGTGTAACATGCCTAAAATCAGGCAGGTAGTATGTGACTAAACCAGGATTTGAACCCAAGTCCTAGGAACCCAATTCCTAATCCAGTGCTCTTTTTATTACATCATATTCCCTGTATATATCAGCTCTCCCATTCATTACATGGACAGTTCACTTCTTTTTCTGTCCTCGGTATGTGTTTTGGAATGTCTGTTCAAAAAATTGTTCTTAGCCTAGCTTATGTTGGGGGGGAGGCACTTTCTTTTACTATTAGGTTGAAAATACATAGTTTATTTTGATAGCATAGAAAAAATTGATATGAGAAAAATTTGAGACCAATGCTAGTACACATTTTACTTTCAGTTTTGGACATCAATGTGTCAGAAAACCAACTCTGCATCAGTATAGAAGCTTGTACAGTTAGATTACCGCCACCGAAGGTACCAGAGTATTCCAATTTCTAGGCCTTATTTAGTGATTTGTACTGGGTTTTATTTTAAGGTGGATTTTTTTTTGTTTGTTTAGAATTAAGAATGTTAAGTTCATTTTAGTTTGTCATCAAAATACATTAGTTTAATACATACTGTTTTTATTGCTCTAGGTTTGTCTAAAGATCCATCAAATTAGCTATGCCTCAAATTGGGCTATTGAATATAGGGGATTTGAGGAAGAACCAGTTGGGACAAATCATCAACAAATATGGAATTCTGATTTTCAAAAAATCATTAAGAGTTTATCACATAAGAAGTTTTATCAGGCTTAATGTATACACAAAGATAGATACATATATACACACACATATACTCATATGCACAATTATCTTTTTATCCTTGTTACTTAGTACAGTGCCTGGTACACAGTAAATGCTCAATAAATGTTTGTTGATTGATGTATGCATGTATACATTTATATACATAGTACATAGTCCCTTTCCAACTCTACTAAATATACAATCTCAATTCAGAGAAGGGAAAATTAGTGTGCCCTGGAGTAGCCATGGAAAGAGAAAACATTGTTAGATATGGCAAAAAGGAGATGCCTGGTGACTTCAATAGTATATTGAAGGTATCATCAACAAATATTTGAGTGTCTTCTGTGTGTAGTGTATATACTCCTAAGTATTAGGGATATAATAGTTTTATGAGAAATGGTCTCTTGTCTTTAAGAGACTTACAGTTTAGTTGGACATGTTTAATAGGACATGTTGTTGAGTCGTTTCATGACCCCATTTGGGGTTTTCTTGGCAAAGATAATAGATAATTTCCTTCTCCAACTCGTTTTACAAATGAGGAAACTGAGGCAAACAGGGTTACATGATTTGCCCAGGGTCACATAGCAAGTAAATGTCTGAGGCCAGATTTGAACTCAGGAAGAAGAGTCTTCTGACTCCAGTCTTGGCACTCTATCCACTGTGCCACCTAGCTGCCATAGGACATACTACATTAAAAAATAAACAATGCAAGATAACATATACTTAGTACCAAGTTAGTTGTATAAAGTCAGTGAATAGTTGAATTAGCATTTATTAAGCACCTGTTATATGAAAGGGGCAGCTATTGGTACAGTGGATAGAGACTCATCTTCCTGAGTTTAAATATGGCCTTGGACACTTACTAGCTGTATGACTCTGGGCAAGTCACTTAACCCTGTTTGCCTTGGTTTCCTTATCTGTAAAATGAGTTGGAGAAGGAAATGACAAATTTATTCAGTATCTTTGCTAAAAAAACTTCAAATAGGGTCACAAAGAGTTGGACACAACTGAAAGCAGCTGAACAACAACAATAAATACCTATAAATTATATAATCTGTTCTTCTGAGAGGTTTTATCTATCTTTGAGAAAGAGGTTACCCTCCTATTACTCTCAAATCACTACAGTCTGGAGGAAAACAAGTCCCTGATCCTCTGTACTTCTTTTATATGAAGAGTGGGAAAAGGAAGTATCAGGAGATTGGAGAGGGTGAAAAAAGGAGATACCAAAGATATACTACCTAGAGCCAAGACATAAAGCAGTTAAAGGCTCTTTGAAAAACCAGACCTAACAGGAAGGAAAGCATTACAGTTCTTACTCATTCCATTGTCCTGTCCTAGAAAAATGAGGAGAGACAGACGGTAGGAAAGTTGCAAACTGACTTCTCTAGTCCCAGAACATGAGTCTTCTATCTATTAAGAGATTCAGCTTTCGTCTATCCTTTAGGCTTACTACCTGACTCTGTTCATAAAACTTTTCCCCCCACTTCTCTCTGGCTACCTGTTGTAAGAAACGATCTGTTGTAAGAAACTATCTTTCTCTCAGAGATTGATCTAGGGTTAGATATGCACAACAATCTAAAGCTGGCCATCTATAAACAAAAATGCCTCCTGAGACCACTATTAGCAGATTGAGAAGCTAGAGAAAAGGAATATCAGGTTATGGGAAGTGGATACATATAGGAGTTAGGAAGACTTCTAGAACCAACCCTGCCTGTCACTCCACTCCTGTTCTAGACACCAGATATCAAAAGATTGCCTTTCATGTTCCACTAATTAAAGTCTTTGACTAACAAGCCCCTATTTCAAAACATAAATGCTTTCCTTCTAGTGTTATTCATATTAATCATTCATACCCTCATATGAATTATCAGATTGTCTAAATTCTGACTAAAAGATGCAAGTATATGAGTTCTGGTTGAAGGCAAAGAGGGAGGTGCATGGTATTCTAAGTAACTGTGAAGCCAGGTATCAGGTGATATGAGCACAGTATATAACACAGGTATATGTGAATTGAGGTTACTTAAACTAGTATTCCTAAGGAGTGAGGGTGGATCTGATTATATGTATAGATTTATTTTTAATGAGTTGATTCGTTTAGGGGTTCATGTATTAAAATGTCTTCTTTCTATCAAAAGCTAAATGACTTTGAAATTTCTGAAAACATATTAAAGAATTTTGATGGTAACAAGCATGCCATTATTGAGGGACACTCCATTTTAAGCAACTGGTGCTATGTCTTGCCAAGGTAAGAGTTCAATTTGTAAATTCTCTGGTAGGATAAAAATATTCATTTCCTCTTCTTGATATATGTGAAAATTAAATCACATAAGATTAAAATTTGTGAATTGTGTCATAAATAAAATTGTGTCAAAAAAACAAAACAGAATGGTATAGTGAAAAGAAACCTAGGTTCTGGTCTTGTCCATTCCACTAACCAAATATGTGACATAGCCTATTTGGGCCTCAATTATCTCATCCAAAATGAGGGGTCTGGATTGGTCTTTAAGATCTCTAAGTCTTAGTCATAAATCCCAAGATTCCATGAGGTATTTTGTCAGTACATGGAGGTATATTCACCTACTAAAATGAGTAATTTCTTTCATCATATTTCTCAAAGGAAGTTATTACAAAAGCTGTTAATTTTAGTTCCAAAAAAATATTCTGCTTTTTTTTTCTAACCATAGGAAAATGTTCTCTATAAAAACAGGTACATCGATTGCACTTGCAGGCTAAGTGACCCATGGTTTATTATTGCATGACAGAACTGATTGTGTCTCAATTAAAAGCTGAGGCTTCTAAACTTGAATTGTTATGAATCTAAAATTGCGAAATGACACCAGGGCAGTTAGGTGGATAGAGTGTCATGCCTGGAGTCAGGAAGACTCATCTTTCTGAGTTCAAATGTGGCCTCAGACACTTATTAACTGTGTGACCCTGGGCATGTCACTTAACCCTGTTTGCCTCAGTTTCCTCATTTGTAAAATGAGCTGGAGAAGGAAATGGCAAACTGCTCCAGTATCTTTGCCAAGAAAACCCCAAATGAAGTTGGACATGACTGAAAAAGACTAAACAGCAGTAACACGAAATGATAACTGTTATTTTATTCAGATACAATAAAATCTCGCTAATTTGAATCCTACTATTTAAGGATTAGTGATTATTTGGATGGTCTAAGTCGAGGTTGAGTCTTTATTATTTTTAAGGGGTTTATTGAAATTAGGATAAATGAGATTATAAATTAACTAAATTACCAAGCCTGGGCTTGGTGTTTGGAAGACCTGGGTTCAAATCCTGCCTCAAACACATATAAACTGTGATTGTGGGCAATTCACTTAATCTCTCAGGCAACTTTCATAAGGGTTTATGTTACAGAGGCCTTTTGCAATCTTATTTGTGGAGTGAGTTTCTATCAACTGGGAGGTCTCCATTCTAATTAAATCACAGGACTAGATCCCTCCCTCCTCAAAAATAAAGTATTATTGGTATATAATTAATGGGTTATTTACAAATGATAGTCTTCTGTGCATTAGAAAAGATGCTGGAATAACTTGTATAGGAAACCCTTTCTTAGATATTACTTTGTGTTAATCTCTGTAATGTACCTAATTTTCTTTCTAAAATGTCCTACAGGACAGACTTTTTTTTTTCTAATTCAGATTTCTTTCCCACCAATTAGTCTGAATTGGTGAGGTTTTATAATGTCTGCTTTTTCTGAAGTCAGTAGTAAATTTTTTCTAAATAACATTACTTTGCCTACTAGAATTAAGCTGGAAATCACCTTACTTATGGAACTGTATTCCATTTTTCATTAATGATGCTTATGATATATCATTTTTGCATAGCATGAAAATGGGACAAATAACAAGTATTCTTCATACCGTTCCACCTGATTGTCCTTTTCGGTCACGTGAAGATTTTCAGATACATTGGGATAGTCTGGTAAGGAATATTTATGTTTTGCTCCAGGTACCGAATTTGATCCATGTTTATTTTCTCAAAAGCATGTAATTTTTTTTAATGTTTTAGTATGGCTATAATCTCCCAGAGGATTGTGGAAAGATGGAAATATACTGCACTGTCTACTTCAAATTGATAGGGGAAAGGCTTTTCACATATCCTTTAAGAAACCACTATCTCTAAGATTTTCTTTAATATTTCTTACCTGTCCTAGCACCATTGTTTTATATGTTGGTCCTAGATCTAATTTGTTTCCAAATGCAATCATATATTGCCTTTCACTTCTTTTAATTTCATCAAGTACTAGTTTTTTGGTCACAGGCTATAGAGTTACCAGTTCTTATTATAATAACAATTAACATTTAAATAGCACCTTAAATTTTGCAAAGCACTTTACAAAAAATTTTTTATTTGAAGATCACAACAACCTTGAAAAGTAGACATTATAGGTGTCATTTCTAATTTACAAATAAGGAAACGGAGTCTTGGAAAAATTAATTGACTCTCCATGACCACATAGTTAATATCAGAGACCAGATACAAACACAGTTCTTTCTTACTCTTTTTTTTCTGGATACTGGGTTATTTTATTTTAATTAGGCTGGAAGTGCAGGGATCATTCACAGGCTGGATCCCATTTCTGATTCCAGCTTTTACAAGAAGCCTTTCCTAACCCCTCTTAATTCTAGTGCCTCCCCTCTGTTAATTATTTCCTACTTATCCTGTATATAGCATGCTTTGCATGTATGTATACATGTGTGTGTAGGTATGTATATGTATTTGCATGTGTTAGAAATAAGACCTTAGAGAAATCAAGCCTTCTAGTTAAAAACGAAATTAAACTTGGGGTGAGTAAAGAATCATTTATTTTATGGTTCGTGGGAGAACCAGGTAAACCTCTCAGAAGAGATTATACCAAACACAGAAGAAAGAAAAAGTTTTATACAGTTGGAATGTCGCAACTCCTCCCTTCCAGGCCCGGATTGCTCTATTCCTTTCCAGGTTACAATCTTACACATCCACCCATCCCATGTCCCCTTGACATGCCCCACCCCCACATCCCTCATCATCCAAAAGCCCGTGCCCTTTGTCCTACTTAGGCCTAGTTAAAACCAGTTCTGCACTCTAGAACTTTGGAGTCTATTGAAAGATTAGGGCCCTTCTCATTGGCTTGTCCTTTCAAGGTTTTGCAAGGTTGTTAAAACAATGTAACTTCTTTGCTAATTTTGTAAGATGTCAAAGGTTATCTTAAATTGTGGAAGCATGATACCTTGTCCCTTACAATCCCACCTCTTCTTTACAGAGATCATGCTCCCACACTCTCTTTTGGTTTCTTTCAAACTTTATTAGTATGAGCTCACATTCTTCATCACTATTAGTTATCTCAGTCTTTTCCATCATAATCCTTACATTCCCTGGCCCCATGACTTGTAAGGTGGTATACTCTCCAGGTGGGGATCCCTTAGTTAATTCGGTTTCCATCAATCTTTGAACTAATCCTCTTATACAAGGGACTATGCAACATCCCACAGTAGTCATAATTGCTATACCTTCAAGCAGAGAGGTTATCAGAGACATTACCACCCTTTTCCACTTTCCAAACCACCTTTCCAGTCAATTAGTGATGGGGTTTCCCACCCCTGCGTTTTGGGCCAACTCTTGGGATCAGACTCCACTTTCCTTGGCCAGCAGTGGTTAAACCTTGCAATGCCTTGGTGATGGTTCTATCTGGGGCTGTGCTACTGGACAACATTTCATCAAAGGATTTTGGGGACTTAATATAGGAGAAGGAAGGGAGAAATTGACGGATGTGTTGACAAATTAAAAAGGGGCAGTCCCCTTATTAAGTACAGATACAGAGACCCAAAAGTAAAGATAAATTGTCCATTTAAAGCTTCAGAAGTCTCTTCTCATATAGCTGTCTAACACTCTGGACATCATCTGGTGAAGTCCTCTGGTCTAAGTGCCGTTCAAACAGTGTCCAGCAGACTCTTCTCCTGCAGAGATCCTCCTTCCTGTGTCCACTCTCCTACGAGATTGATCTTAACACAATTTTAAATTACCTTGTCAATAACCAGGGCAAATAATGAAAGTTTACTCAACCCTCATGTCTCTACCATTACAAGATCAAAATTGGAATCTTGGCCAATTGTCATATTTTAAGAAACTCAAATTAGAAAAATTAGAACGTAGCCTTACACTCTGTATTACTTCTAGTTTTATACCTTGCATTAATTCATTATTCATTCCTATTCATATTCCCCCATCAGGAGGATAAGATTCCACCAAGGAATTAATAACACACTCCAATATATAGTAGTTAATTTAAAACCAGTACATATCAAATACTAAAACAATCCCAACTTCTAGTCGTGTACAAAGAAATAATACTTAATTAAAATGGGTGCTTCTTTCAAGGCATTCACAAGATAAGTGATAAGCTGTTCTTCTTTTAACATTAATTTGTAACAAACTGAGACAACTTTAATATTAACTAAGTAACAGAATAATATCCTAGTTCCACAATCTCCTGGGCTAATTATCTCCATAATGATGGGGTATGGGCCAAAGCCAAGACCTTTGCCCCTTGCACCAGAAAGAATCTGGCTTCCATTTGTCTATGGGCCCCAGAAAACCCTTATACTTCACTCAACTGGCCAATATGATTTATCTACAACAAACTTTCCCCCTGGCTGAAAGACCTGGTCTGAACTCCTTCAGGTGGGGCCCTCATGTTGTGACCTTGGGGTCCCAGCACCCCCAAACCTCTAGACCTCGTCCTAACCACTATGAGAAATTAAGGGATCCTGACTTATACAGGAATATACTAGTAACAAATGTTAAGATGGAATACTTAATTCTGAAATTCTAGGCCAAATAACTCAATCTTATATTGCATCTTACTATAATTACTATAATAACCTCAGATGTTCCCACATCAATCTATTGTTTAATAGATTTGATATTTATGCTTACAAAACTTATGATTATAGGAATTTGCCATGAAAAAACAGGGACATAAATAAAGTAAGGGAATAATGCTTTCCTAGATTCACGTCACTTTCAGGCAGAAGTTATATAATGACCAACTGCATTGATCTGGGCTTAAAGTCTGCCTGGTGTCATAGTGGGGAAATTGAGTCTGGAGAATCCTACCTCAGCGTTGCAGAAAAGTCATTCTCCCGACCTTCCCATGAGAACACCCTCTTGCAGCTCATAGATGCAGCTCACAAACCTCTTTGCAGGTTGCTGACATCATGGGTCAGTAGCTCAATCAGTTCCTTGTTAACCATACCTGGAGTTAGACTCAGAATAATAGTTCATTAACAGTCCCCAAAGTCTTGGATAGCAAATTCCCCTCATCAGGACTATAGTTTCACATTAATTAGGGAACATCTCCAAAGTGAGCTCTAAGTAGTTTGCATAACTTCCTACACATGTTCTGGTTCCTAATAACATCCTGAGTAAAATCAAATTTCTATTAAGATCATAAGTTGCTACTCTAAATAAATTTGCCTCTCTGTTTCTCAAGCTTATTTATCCCTCTCTAACCATTCTTAATCTGAAAGAATGAGACACTTTCAGGACTTGAATCTTATACATATGATAAGTTCAAACAGTAATTTTAACTCTGGCTAGGCCATGGAATGAATTCAGATCAAAATAGTAAGATCTTTCCTACTTGCAGCTTATATGCTTTAGTGTTAATCACCAGCCTTAGATCTCTGCTGCTGCTTCCATTGAGACTGTCTCTGTAAAAGAACCCAGGTAAGTCCAATCCAAGGACACAACAAACCCAGGAATGAAACTCTTAAAAGTTTATAATAGGTTTGGACATAATTTTCTTACAAATAGAAATTTAGTAGGCCCTCTAAAAGAATATCAAAGATTTCATCAAAACATTTTCTTTATAAAAGTATCTCCCTTTCTTAAAAACAGCTTACAATTTCCTAATTACCATAAAATTCCTGGTTACCTAAATTCTCTAGTCAAAAGGTATCTGCAGTGAGCCACTTAATCAGTAAGAGTTCCATCTCTCAAAACTTCCATACAAGGTTGATAAGAATTACGAGATTTTACAAAATCTCTTTTTTTTTTGCATAATTACATAGTTTCTTTACACACACACACACACACACACACACACACACACACAAAATACTTCTACCAGTACATCGCTTAAACATTAACTCCAAATAGCTTATTAACAATTTTAAACTTCATAAGTGAGAGCCAAATCCCAGCTAAGACTTCCCTTTAAACATAGACAAAACTTAGAAGTTCTTATTTCTTAAATTACAATACTTAAAAGGAAATGTTACAAAACAGGACCATATAGAATGCCCCAACAGCCCTGATTCATTCCTTTTTCTCTCTCTTAATCTAACAACATTCCAGATTATGAGAGAAATTGCCCTTCCAGAAACATAGCTAATACAATTGCTTACCAGATTACATCATGTAAGAAAATTCAGAAATATGTAAGCAGTATATTAAAAACTTGAAACAGAAAACAATAATTATCAGAAATAAAAAAAACCTTTCTTTCTTTCTGAACCCCTTCACCGGGTCCAACTGTCTCCTAGGGCCACTCCCACCCAATACACTGGCTTTTTTTGTTTTTCTATTATCTATGTTAGCCCTTTATTGTCTCTTACTGGTCTGATAACTTCGGACCACCTTACTGACATTCCCAATGAAGACTCTTGACCAATGGCGGCCTAGGTTTCCCTACACAAGCTAGTCCCTGTCTTAAGAGCGTGGCCCATACAGCCCATCCCTCAACAAACCTAGTCTTTAGCCTAAAGAAGGTCTGGGTTGAAAAAAAATAAATATTTTTTTCTAATTTCTAATTGAGACCCTGATATATGAGATAATACATCATTAATTCCAAATCAATACATATCAATAAGTTTTTCACAATAAAATATGTTTGTACCACAGGGCATACATTATAAAATTATTTCCACAATTATATTAAACTTTGAAACAACCCATTATCAGTTTAGTTGAATACACTCCCAAATCACTTTGCACAGAGAATCATTCATTTCATCATTAATATGTTGAAATTATAACTTTAAACCACCATATATTTTCATAATAGTCAAGATTTTACACGAAAATCTGCTAACATAGTCTTATAACCAAATATACCTCACTAGGTATTTAACAGTTTCAAATTATCTCATTTTTATCACTAAAAGACCCATTCCAGGTCAAGAGTTACTTTAACACCATTTCTACCTCACAATGGTCCCTCAAATTTTACACTCTAAGAGTTTTAGCAATACAATACAATTTAGAAATACAGTAATAACTTTTTTTTTTTAGTTGGGCAATGGGGGTTAAGTGACTTGCCCAGGGTCACACAGCTAGTAAGCATTATATGTCGGATTTGAACTCAGGTTCTCCTGAATCCAGGGCTGGTACTCTATCCACTGTGCCACCTAGCTGCCCCCCAGTAATAACTTTTGTAACACAAACAATAAACTTAAGATAACATCAATTGCATTTCCAGATTATCACATATAGAAATTATCATTCTTATTACTCTTAGTACTTTTAACAATTACTTTAAATAATAACAATGCCACGTTTCACATATGCCATTGTATTAAGCATTTTACAATCATTATATAATTTTTTTTTGTCCCATAGCAACCATTATTTTTTTTCCTTTATAGAACAGTAAACTTAAATCCAATCAGATCCGAATTTATAATAGCTAATGATAAACATTCAAAAACATTTTTGTTTTAAATCCTATACTCTTGGCCCTTTAAAAGGAAATATTCTCCACAAATTTATATATTCCCTTAAAAACACACATGGTGACAATTCCTGCTCTAACTAATTCACTCTCCTTTTCTTTCCTACTTCCTTAAGGGAACAAAGAAAAAGTTCCCTCTGCTTTTTAGAGGCTTATCAGATAGAGCCACCCTCCTAAAAATTTCAGGCTTAAGCAATTTGAACAGGATGTAGTCAGGTTTTCCCACCCAGCTTAAATAAAGCCCTCTTACAGGTTTATCCTGAAAGGTGGATGGCCTTTTTAACCCTCTATAACTTTATTGATTTTCAAATCAAGCTACAAAATTTTCATTGTTCAATCCTTCTACTTAAAACAGATCACTTCCTCACACCTTCTCAACTTACTTAAACCATCTAAAAGCTATCCAGAACAACCATCCAAGGATGGGGAAATTAAGACCCCCACCCAAATTACACTCACCAAGGCTGGGCAGCTTTCCTTTGCAGTTCCCTCTCCCTCTCTCTCTCTTCCCAAACCACTTTTACACTTTACTATGCATTTTAAACAAATCACTGAAATCTTATCACATTAAAAGACAGAAAACCCCTTTTTTTTCCAACTCTAAACACATTGCCCGAATACCCAATATATTGGTGGGAGGGACACAAAGACAACAACTCAAACTCTTAGTCTTGGGATCCCATTAAACCTGAATTCAAATTCTTCTCAGCCTTTTTTATTTTCTTTTTCTCTTGGCCCTAGCCATCTTAGGCGGCATGCTCCAAATCCTTATCAGTAAAGACTGCTTGCTGTACTTTCCACTAACTTCTGAGAGATTTCTCTCCCTGCCTTTTTGATTCTAACCTCAATCTCCCGCTGAAAACCTGAGATGGGAGCTCTTTCCCACTGTTTCTTCTCCAATCTCAGATCTCAAAAGTTACCCAAAAATTTCTCTGGCAGACACAAAACATCCACAGACAGACAGATAGACGACGTGCACACAATTCTAATTCTAACCTTGACTGGTCATAAGAAACTCATTTTGTCCCAGGCTCCCCTTTGAATGGGTTCCGAAGTTTTTCCTCCCCTTTTTCTTCAGTAGGAAAAGTTTTTCCTGGGTACTCCCACTACCTCAGTTTGCTAGCTAGTGTTCCCTGGCCTCCCATCACTAGATTTTCTCCTCCAATGGTCCCTTTCTTTCCCTGCACTGGTCTTAACCTAGGATTTGTGACTAACAAAGTTTCCTCCGAGGGTCCCTTTTCTTCCCAGAACTGGTCCTTACCTTGCTCAAGATATCTCAACTTTCATAGTACCCTGGTCACTGCAGATATCTCCCCCAATTTTTCACTTACCCTTTTCAGCCTTAAAAACCAAAACCTCAGGGTCCAGGTGACGTGCAACCAAGTCAGCCCAGGGAAAAAATCAGGGACCATCAAATTAAGAGTGGGAGTGCTCTTCTCTGAGTTCACTCACTTGGGTCAGGGTAGGGGGTCTTTGGATTCTGGACCATCCCCAAATTGTTAGAAATAAGGCCTTAGAGAAATCAAGCCTTCTAGTTAAAAACGAAACTAAGCTTGGGGTGAGTGAAGAATCATTTATTTTACGGTTCGTGGGGGAATCAGGAAAACCTCTCAGAAGAGATTATACCAAACACAGAAGAAAGAAAAAGTTTTGTAGTTAGAATGTCGCAACTCCTCCCTTCCAGGCCCAGATTGGTCTGTTCCTTTCCAGATTACAGTCTTATACATTCACCCATCCCATGCCCCTTTGACATGCCCCCCCCATCCCTCATCATCCAAAAGCCCATGCCCTTTGTCCTACTTAGGGCTGGTTAAAACTGGTTCTGCCCTCTAGAAGTTTGGGGTCTATTAAAAGCTTAGGGTCCTTCTCATTGTCTTGCCCTTTCAAGGTTTTGCAAGCTTATTAAAACAATATACCTTCTTTGCTGTTGTTGTAAGATGTCAAAGGTTATCTTAAATTGTGGGAACATGATACCATGTTCCTCACACGTGTTATCTCCCCCATTAGATTATAAGCTCTTTGAAGGCAACGACTGTCTTTTGCCTTTTTTTGTATGCACAGCATTTAGCACAGTGCCTGGAAAATAGTAGATGCTTAATAAATGTTTATTGATTGATGAACATGGTAGCCTTGACCTGCTCCATTTCCAACCTGGGTCAGTTCATACCTATTTAGGAGCCTGGTAGTCCTTCATTCTTACAGTTTCACCATCTTGGTACCAAACTTACTACAGATATCCAGTCAGCTTACATTGAAGCTCAGAACTCCTGAGCTCAAGGAGTTACTCCCATGACAGGGATTATAGGCTTTGGCTGCCTCACCCAGCTCAGGTCTTTGTAAAGACCAACACTCTACCAACCACACTACTCTGATGGCACAGGCAGTCTGCTCATTTTGGCTATATTGCCATTAATGAATGACCCAACTTTATGTATTATAAGATTGTTTACAATGATTTTTTGGGATGTCAGAGTGATTAAATCCTATTTCCTTGTGTACTGTGTTACAACTTGTCCTGAAAAACAGAGTGTGACCCTTTGTGTTTGGAAACAAAGCAAACCACAATTTGACTAATGCTACATAATTGCTCTTGTCTCCTCTGTTCTGTCTTCTTGCCATTTTCCCTACTTTCTCAAATTCCAGTTAAGATAGATGAACATGTAAACAAGTGATAGCCAGATATTAAATGAATAAACCTCCTTTTCATCTTCTCATCTGACATCGTCCTTCTACCACTATCACCTCTTTCACCTCTGTCTTACAATAAGAGTGACTTTTCTCCTTCCCTAGGCAAACCCTTCTCCACTTACAAGTAATCTCATTCCATCCCATCTTCTCCAGAAGATTGTCTCCTCTATCATTCCCACTTTCTCACTAATCTTCAATCTCTCCATGTCTACTGGCTCCTTCCCTGTTGCTTTCAAACATGCCCATGTCTTTTTCATATTCAAAAAACCCTCACTTGTTCCATCCATCCCCAGTAGCTGTCACTCTGTATTTGTTTAATTAATCATGGTTATATGGCAACTAGCACATGAACTGAATGCATATAATCCTTTTGTTAAATAAAATTCAAAGATGTTTAGTAGGTTTCTTTTGACTTGCAAAAAATTAACATCACTGTTAAAAGTTTTATATTAAGTCAATAATAAGCATTTAAGTATCTATTATGTGCCAGTTACTGTGTCCAGGTTCAAAGAAATCCAGGTTGGTGTTCAAAGAAAGGCAAAAACAATTCCTGCCCTCAAGGAACTCATAGTCTAATGAGAGAGAAAGCATGCAAACAATCATGTGCAAACAAGATATATTCAGAGTAAATTGGAGATTTTTAGCTAAAAATCAAATAAATCTTATAGCTAACTAAATGAAATAAGGTTTTTAAAAAAAATTCTGCATAACCTACATAATTCTGCATAATCTAAAATTTTCTACAGGAAAGACTCTAAGATTAAGGAGGACTGGAAAAGGCTTCTTGTAGAAGGTGGAACTTTAGCTGAGGCTTGAAGAAAGCCAGGGAAGCCAGGAGATGGTGATGAGGGAGAAGATATGGGGATATGGGGAACAGACAGTGAAAATACCCAGAGTAAAGAGATAGAGTGTCTTGTGCCAGGCACAGCCAAGATATCTTGGCCACTGTCACTAGATCACAGAGTACATGGTAAAGAATAAGGGGTAAGAAGACTGGAAAAGTGGGAAGGAGCCAGTAATAAGGGGCTTTAAAAGCCAAACGGGATTTTGTGTGTGATCCTAGAGGTAATAGGGAGCCAGTGGAGTTGATTGAATAGGGGGAGGGAGTTGATATAGTCAGAACTTCACTTGAGGAAGACCATTTTGATAACTAAATGGAGGATGGATTGTAGTGGAGAGACACAAGGCTGGGATGAGGTTTCAGTGTCAGAGGGAAGAAGGGGGAGTATATGAGAGATGTAAAGGTAAAATAGATAGGATTTGGCAATATTGAATGGATTGCAGTGAGAGACTGATGAATTCAGGATGACACCTAGGTTGGGAATCTAGGTGCTTGGGATCACAGTGGTGCCTTCTATGCCAATAGGAAAGTTCAGAAACAGGGAGGGGTTGGGAGGAAAGATAAGTTCAGGTTTGTACATATTATTTTTATCTAAAAAATCATCAGCCTAGAGATGATAATTGAATCCATGAGAACTGATGAGATCAATAAGTATAGTATGAGGAAGAAGAGAAATAGGTTCAGGATAGAGTCTTGGGGGATACTCATTATTTGCAGGCCTGACCCAGATGAGCAAAGGAGCAAAAGAGATTGAGATGGGTAGGAGAGAACTAGGATAGAGCAGTGTCTCAAAAACCTAAAGAGAAGAAAGTATGAAGAAGGGTGTGATGAACAGTGTCAAAGACTTCAAAGAGGTCCAGAAGGATGGGGATTAAGAAAAGCCATTGAAAGATCATTGGTAACCTTGGTGTTAGTATTTTCAGTTAAATGATGAGGTTGGAAACCAGACTGCAATCATGAAGAGAGTGAAAGGAAAAGAAGTACAGGTATTGACTAAAGACAGCATTCTCAAGTTTAGCCTTTAAAGGCAGGAGAGATATAGAGTGATAGCTATTGGGAATGGATGGAACAAGTGAGGATTTTTTGATGATGAAAGAGACATGGGCATATTTGTAAACAGTACGGAAGGAGCCAGTAGATAGGGAGAGATTGAAGATTAGTGAGGAAGTAGGAATGATAGGGAGGACAATCTTACAGAGGAGACTTTTTGTTTGCAGATGATTGTGCATTCAATGCAGCCTCTGAGGTTGAGATGCAACAAACTATGGATCAGTTGTCTGCTGCTTGTGTTAATTTTTGGCATAACAATTAGCACGAAGAAAACACAGATTCTCCATTAGCCAGCACCACAGCATCCATACGTGGGACTATTAGTTACAGAAAATGGAGAAACTTTGAATACCATGGATAAGTTCGCTTACCTTGGCAGTATACTTTCCAGGGTTGTATACATAGATGTGGTATAGGGATGTACATGTAGAGGTTGACACATGCATTGCCAGAGCTAGCTCAGTGTTTGGGAGGCTCTGAAAGAAAATGTGGGAGAGAAAAGGTATTAGACTGCCTATCAAAGTGAAGGTCTGCAGAGCTATTGTGTTGGCCTCATTTTTGTATTTCTGTGAAACCTGAACAGTCTACCAATACTATGCCAGAAAACTGAATCACTTCCATTTGAATTGTCTTGGGAAGATTCTGAAGATCACCTGGCAAGATAAGGTACCAGACACCAAGGCCCTTTCTCTAGCTGAACTGCCAAGCATTCAAACTCTACTGCAAAGGGCACAACTCCAATGGTCTGGCCACATGGTTCAAATGCCAAATGTATATTTTCCTGAAAGATTGCTTTACAAAGAACCCACACAAGGCAATTGCTCACATGAAGGTCAGAAGAAGCAATACAAGGACACTCGCACAACCTCTCTGAAGAACTTTGGAATTGATTGTGAGACATGGGGTACAGAAGGAGCAAAGCAGAAATGTGAGATGCACAAATCTGAACCGCTTCCACTGCAAATGTTCACATGGACTATTTGTGCCTGACCCGTGATAGAGCCTTATGAGCTCATATTGGTCTGGTCACCCACGGTTGAACACATTATACCTTGGCTCCAACATAGTGATATCATTCTGTTCCTCTTTGAGAAGGAAGGACAACAACTAACCAGCCATCAATCATAAGCTCCTTGAGGCTGGTGATTGTCTTTCCTTTTGCTTATATTCAAATCCGCAGTGCTTAGTCCAGTGTTTTGGTAAGTTGTTGTTGTTGTTGTTGTTCAGCCATTTCAGCTGTGTCTGGCTCTTTATCAGAAGGGTCAAGAAAACCGCATTTAGGGATTTCTTGGCAAAGATACTGAAGTGCTTTGGCATTTCTTTTTCCAGTTCATTTTATAGATGAGGAAACTGAGGCAAACAAGGTTAAGTGACTTGCCCAGGGTCACATAGCTAGTAAGTATTTGAGGTCATATTTGAACTCAGGAAGAAGAGTCTTCATGACCCCCAAGTGTGGCACTCTATCCACTGCCCCGCCTAGCTGCCCCACCTGGGTAAGTTAGTGCTTAATAAATGCTTGTTGTCTTGTTGCTTTATTGCCTTCCCCTATTCTGCCTTGTAAGGAGAGGCTGAAGAATTAAGAGAGAAAACAACTGAGGATGCAGTCTGCTGAAGAAGATGGGAGGTCAAGTGTATATGTAAAGCCTTGGCAAGGAGAATGGCCACTTTGTTAAAGACTGAAAGAAAGGAGGAGAGAGTAGGAGATGATGTTTTGAAATGAAAAGAATGGGAGAAGAGGGAGCTCATGTTGAATGGCCTCAATTTTTTTTCAATAAAGTAAAGGTAATTTTTTTTTCAGTCGTTAACTGAGAGAGAGAGATGGAGGAGGAAGAAAATTTGTTAAGGTCTTGAGGAGGGAAAAGAAGGTGTGGAATAGCTTCTGTGGGGTATGAGATGAGTAATCAATTAGGGAGGAACAAAAGGACTTTCTTGCTGTAACAATGATCCAACTCAAGTTGGACAACATGAATTTACAGCGTATCCAGTCAGCTCGCTTATGAGACACCAGCTTCTTTCAGCTTCTCAAGAGAAATAAAAGAAGTAGATGGAGTAATCTAAGGCTGAGGATGATAAGATGGATGTAGTAGATTTTGTAGGAAGGAGGAAACAAGGAAGGAAACAAGCATTTGTTGTTTACTATGTGCTAAGGCCACTGAACCTGTGGCACACAGTGCCAGCCTCTGTGCCAAGTGCTAGGGATACAAATACAAGCAAGAAAGATAGTTCCTGCCCTTGAGCAACTTACACTAATAGGGGAAGACAACACACAAAAGGCAACTGAAAAACAAGGTGGTGGAGAGATGAAGGGACCCAGCATAGGGGCGTGGTTTTGAAGTCCAAAGAAAACTAAGGAATGATTAAAATTAATGAGACTTAGTAACTGCATGTGCTTAATAAGAGAAGGTGAAAAGTTAATGTTGATTCTGAGGTTCACAACTTAGGCAAATGGAAGGGAAATAAAAAAAATAAGGAAGTAGGAAGTACAAGTCAGGGAGGAAAAATGACAAGTTTAGTTTGGGACATGTAGAGTTTGAGGTGCTAGAGGGAGGAATAGTTATATTTCGATGGCTTGTTAAATATTGAATAACAGGATTGCCTACAAAAAGGTGTGTTTTTCAACTCTTAAAAATATATAACAAGTATATATGGAATAATGGAATTTAATAATGCATGTGTGTATTTTTAAGATTTGACATTTTATCAAATACCATGCATTTATTACTTATTATGTACTGGGGATACAAAGGAAAAAAAAAACAGTCCTTGACCTTAGGGACTTAGATTCTTTTAAAACATTCATATATATTTCAAGATAAACTTAACAAATAACAACAAACACAAATTTTCCATATACAAAAGAGAAAAAAAATATTTTTATAAAGCTGTAAATTCACCATTCATAGCTTTTTTTAAGAGTATACATAACTTTAACATGGTAGTATCAATACTTTCCTTCTTGTCTATGTCCCATTTTAAAATCCTTTCTTTTCTTTTCTGTGTATGTTTCGTATGTTTCAATGATGTTCTTTTCTTTCATTTTTTTTTGTATCACTATCACTATTTCCCACTTCCCTCTACATTCTCTCTCTCACCTCCATAAAAGTTCTTCCTTTTAACAAATATGTGTAACTAAGCAAAACAAATTTGTGTTGTGTTGGTCACATCTGAAAAAATATATGTCCAAGTTTGTACCATTGTGCATTACCTCTCCACCAAGAGGTGGGAAGCATGCTTCATCATCAGTCTTCCAGAGTCATGACTGGTCATTACATTGATCAGAGTTCTTAAATTTTCAAATTTGTTTTCGTTTGTAGTGTTGTAGTCTGTTTATAAATTGTTTTGGTTCTACAAGGAGCTTACATTCTAATGGGACAAATAATGTGTATGTTATGTGTGTGCACCTGTGTGTTTATAATAGGCATATACAGTAGGTATAAAATATAAGATAAGAAAAAGGAACTAGAAGCTTACAATAAAATGATAATGATACCAAAGAATTACAACTTCATATGTATTAAATATAATGAAAAAATCGATGTTTAATCTTTAACATTGTTCAAGTACCCTCTTAGTTGCATCAGAAGCCAACCTGTACAGTTTTTTCCAAGGGTTGATGTGGAAAGTGTATTGAAAAGCTTTCTTCCTGATCTGAAATCCAAACTCCCTCATATATGTGGTTTTCCAATAAAGATGACAAGTAAGCCATGCTACTACACTCAAGAACTCACCAAACCTTCTTTACAGGTAAGAAGATAGTGACCAAACACTTCCTAGACCTGAATAGTCAAATCATACAGGATAAAATATGTTTTAGTTTGAAAATATTTACCTAGAGTGTACCTAGCATTCTTTTGATGATTCTAGGATGACCACTGGTTGAATCTGTTTAGTTTGTAAAGCCTATTGACACATCTTTTCATAATATCCTAGTTCTTTTGGTAGTTGTTTGATTTTTAAGGCTATTTGTAGAAGGAAACTATAATTGCCTTAAAAAGTATGAGAAAAGGAATAACTAGGAAGAATTGTTGATGGTGCAAAGATAAAATAATATATTGTCTTTCTCCTATTTGTCCCCACCTTGAAAATATTATAATTGAATCAGATTCTATCTTCAAAGTGAAGTCATCCTTGAAGCAAAAATGAACACATGGAAAAATATGGATAAGAACCATAAAAAGTCTTCAGGTGACTCATAATTAGTCTACCAAAGCAGACAAAAAGTATATTTCAGCTCTGTTTTTAATTGTCTTCTAGAAATGACTACACTAACTTTTGGTTTACTTTAGATTAATGAAATAGTACATGTCATTCCCATTCTAAGTCCATAGAGCAGCAAAGCCCTAAAACTACTATTCCACAAAAAACCTAGCACCAAAAAACCCAGAGGATAAAGAGTAACCATAAATGTAGGTAGTCAAAAGATCAATGACAAGATGCATGATAAGTAAATAGGATACAATACACTAACAACAGTGAATTGCATGTAAGAAATGACATAAAAGGAAAATAAGAATTTGTATGACCAGAAAAAGAGGTAGGCCAGTGATACAGTGAGAGTAAAGAATATCACATGGATAGCCTGAGTAGTAGGAGTACTACAGGGGTGTGCTGGTGAATGTTTAACAACCAGCTCTCCAAAAAAAAAATACACCTGACACACTTTAAAGTTTAATCTGCATTACTAACATTTCCTGCATGACTTTCTCCAGTCCAGACAGTCAACAAAATAACACTTCAAACCCTGATTTGTATCATTTGTTGATATCTGCGGTGTAAATGCTCACATTGAAAATTTAACAATTGGCTTTTGTGACTTTATGAGACAAGACCATCTACTCTTGTGATGATGACAACGACTTTGACTACAACTCTGAGGACTACTACTAGTACTATTAACTAATGTGCTATTGTTAGTAATTAGCTAATATTATTAGTAATAGCACATTGAGATTTGCAAAGTGCTTTACAAATATTATTTTATCCCATCAACAATCCTGGGAGGCAGATGTTATTACTAGCCCCATTTTACAGATGAGGAAACTGAAGCAGACAATGTTTAGATGATTTATCCATGGTCCAACAGTTAGTGATCCTATCTGAGGGAGAATTTGAACTCAGGTCTATCTAACTACAGGTCCAATGCTCTATTTACTATGCTACTTTTCTGCCTCTGTCCTGGTGTCCATGAATTTCAAAAAGAAAACAAAAAACAAAACAAAAAAGAAGGCCTCCAGTATGTTGAGTCGATGTTGAATGGAGAAATTATGGAAAGGCATGGACAAGGATTGCTCAAGAGGAAAAAGTGTGACTATCTGATAATCTGAATCAGTGACAGGGCTGCCCATATTGATGAAATTATGACTCCATGGAAGTATTTCTGATAAAAGATAATACAAGCATCTGCTTATAGCCACTATACTATTTCTGTAGTAACAGAGTTCCCTGAAAATAACAGAAAAAAGAATAAGGAAAACATAGTAAATATCTGACAACTGCTGACCTGATTTTCACCTGATCTGTTAAATGATTCTCCTAAGGACACTAGACAGAGGAGCCAGGGATGGCTTTTCTGGTTCCATAAATTCTTACGACAAGATTCGTTATCTCATTTGATCCTTATGAAATCTGTAAAGCAGGGAGAGGAGGTATTATTTCCACTTAGCAGAGGAGAAAGATGAAGCCCAGAAAGTTAAATAACCTGATCTGAGGTTCCCCAGCTGGTTAATGTTAGAACTGAGACTAGAAATTAAGTCGTTTGACTCCTAGTCTAACGCTCTTTTCATTATACTTCACTAGTCCCTTCAGAGTCGAAGAATATAAACCAGCATGCCTAGAAAGGGTTAAAAACCCTACAGTTAAAAAAAAAAGCACTACCACCCATAATTTAAATAGAACCATGCACATGACCCAATTAGTGGATTACTCTCTCTCTCTCTCTCTCTCTCTCTCTCTTTCTCTCTGTCTGTCTCACTGTCTCTGTCTCTGTCTCTGTCTCTGTCTCTCCCTCAGCAAAAATGCCCAACCAAACTATTCAGCATGACAGAGCAGCTGGAGTGCTGGACTTGGAGTCAGCAAAATCTAAGTTAAATAACTTGTCTTGCTAGTTGTGTGACCATAGAAAAGTCAATTAACTGATTCTAAGCATCAGCTTCTTTATCTGTAAGACAGAGATAATAATATCCATATTAAATCTCAAATTAGTTAATATATACATAAAGTGCCTTAAAGACTTCAAAGTGCAATATAAACATCTGTTGTTATTATTATCTTGACCATGGCCAAACTTTCATAAAAACTCCCACTCTTGTGTCAGTCCTTTTTAACTATCCATTCAGAGTACAGTTTAATGTTTTGATTCTTATATATGATTTGTTGTCATTTTAGAGGTCACCTAAAATACATGTATAATTCTAGAAAATGAAGTCAGCTACATACTTCGGGCAATGATTCTCTGACCATAATTAGGAGACTAGACTAATACCTTTTCAGAATAATCAATCAACAAGTATTTATTAAGGACCTACTATATACCAAACCCTGTGTAGAACATTACAGACATATCTTTGTTAGGTCATGACTTCAAAAAGCTTAGTTTACTGTGAAGTTATAGGGAAAGGTTTGTCTAAAAGGCATCCTAGAGCTAATTGCCCCCTTTTGTTGAATTATTTAGGATCTCATCTGCTGTTTTCATAGGTCCTTTTTGTAGGCTTGTATAAATTTTGTATATGGGCCTGGAGGTCTTTGGCATGTTGGATGTGTTTTACAATTTAAATAATAAGTAAATAATAACTTTGAGACCAGAAGTCATAAGCTATTGGAAATTCTTTTCGTGGTATATGTGCTTTGGGTACCTTATAAGTACAACATCACTGCAGGCCATATATATTATGGAATGGACATAGACATAGAAAAAGTATGGAATGGACATAGTTTAGACAGAAAAACATGATGTAAATTATTTGTGTGGCTCTCCCTAATGTTGAGATTACATCTCTATGTCACATCAATATTTAAAAAGTGATTCAATGATAATGAGTTTAAATCACTTGTCCATTTTAGCAGGCTCTAACAAGGCAATTAGTACTACAAGGTCACACACAGTACGATTGTCAGGATGACTAAACTGATTAGATAACTGCAAGCATAATATTGACATTGTGAGGTTGTTAGATGTATTCTACCACTTACCAAAGAAAATTATCATTTTAAATCTACCTGCTGACACCTTTGAAACAGCTAATACTTTTTTTTCTGTCATTCCTTCAGCTACTAGGTTATCAAATCTGGAACCCACAAACAAAAATTTTGTTCATGTTTTTAGTACTACCTTATCTGCCTAAACATACTTTTAGGTTTCTTTTCCTAATACATTTGATAAATTCCTGGTCTTTGTATTATTCAAAAGAATAAGAAACCATGTAATGTCTAGATTTGCCAAGAATTTTGACATTGTGCCTTGTAGAGAACAGAAGTTTATACAACATTTTATATTGAGTCTCCAGAAACACTCAAGATGAGAAGGTAGAATAAGGAGATTAGAAATGAGGGAAAAATTGAGTAAATTTTATAGTGATTTTTCTCATCTTGATTATTTGAGAAGTATGCATGAAGCTGCTTACTAATTAAGATCTGCTTGAATCTTTGCTTTGCCACATCCTTTGCTAAATATATAAGCTTGGACAAATCATTTAACTTCTCTGAACTAAAATTTCTTTAACTATAAAATTGCTATAATCATATATAAACTATTTACTTCACAGGGTAATTATGAAGAAATGTCTTTATTCATCTTTAAACATCTTATAAATGTGATTTATTACTTTCTAGCTGCTACATAAAATACTAACTGAAATTTTTTGGTAGTGTAAACTGGTTTAAAGAAAAAAATACAATAACTATAGGGAGAACCTGCTTTATGAAATTACATGAAAAATAAAAACTTAGCAAACAGATAAATTAGGAAGTAATTACTCAGGTTACAATGAGATTACAAATGATTAAATGAGTTGTAGTAATTTTTAAGTTAGATTTGATTTATACAAACTTTTAAAGAATATATCTATTGCATAAAATAAGGTACAGCCTTTCACAAAGTGTCTTAATGAAGACCTATTGTGTAATGTCATCCTACTACAGTAACTTTTTCCCCAAAGCTTTTATCATCACCAACAACTAGGGAAACAAAGATATGGTTATTGACCCCAAAGAAATTACATGCTATTTATAAAGATGAGATATATAACTAAAAAATAAGTAACAATTCATTGTAGCATGTACTAAATGTCAAATGAATGATACAGACAGCTCTATGAGATTTTGAAGGATAGAGAGATTATCATGGTATTGGGTAACTGGAGGAGATGTCATAGGGAAATTGGGACTTAAAGAAAGACTGGACTTTAGATAAATGGAAAGGAAGAAGGAGGGCATGTTCTGAGGTAAATGAATAGTTGGCTTGTGACAGTAATTTTTATGAATGATTAATGGAACCTGGAATTTTATTTTACATATGAGGAAACTGAAGTCCTGGAGAGTTAAATGACTTGCCCAAGGGCATAGAGTGAGTTAGTGTCAAAGGTTAAAATCTAGATCTCCTGACTCTCAGCCCAATCATCTTTCTACTACATCCATTGACTTAGCTATTCCTATAGCATATTATTTGTATAGTAAAATATTCTCTAAGAGAATATTACCTACATATTATATAGAAAGAAAATAATGATCTACTCACTTTTTAAAAGGTCATCTGTTATTTCCTATTGGATTATTTTTCTCTCTCCTACATTACTTTGGACTCTTGTTTAACACCTCTTGTTTCTTCTCTATTAAAGACTTTATTTTATTTTATTTATTTTGATAATTTCTGCTTTCAGGGAAACAAAGTCAAGACTCCTAATCTAACTGCCAAAAATATGTTTAGGGATTCTCTGACTCAGGTCCCTTCCATAAAACCTACCTTGGTTCAGAGTCCATTATCAGCTACTATGGCATTTGACCACAAGATGGAGCTTTTAACCAGCCAGCCAAAGCCAAGAATTTTTTCAAGTCTTAATCTTCAGCCAGACGATAAAAATAAAGGCACTTGTGGTGGGGAATCACAGCTACGTTTTGAAGCATCCAGGGACAAAAGCAGAAACATTCAAGTTCAAGATGTAATTCTTGATTACCAAAATAAAAGTACCACTAAAATCATACCAATTTTTAAAGGTAGATTGATGCAAATGAATGAAAATATCTCAAAGTCTGTTAACCAGAAGAAAAAGCAGGATATTGGTATAGAATCAAAGATATTTGCAAGTAAATCTTGTGTGACCCAAGTTAACAAATTGGATTTGGGACAATCTGAGAAAAAAAGAACTAAAAATAATATATCTGCAACACATACTGGAAATGTAAATCCAAGGACTTTTACACCTCCACAAGATCTTTATACAAAGTCAAATTTTTATCTGCCTAAGTGCACATCATCACATGTGAATTTAAGTGGACATAAGCCCCAGTTTTTTGATGATTCAGTATTTCGGTTGTCAGATAACAATTCATATTTAATTAGAAATGTCACAAACATCCAAAAGAAAAAAAATCTAGCAAGTCAGCATCCTATACAAGTTTTGGAGAATGACCATGTATTACTACAAAGGAAAAGACAGTTCCAAATTTTTGAGTCAGACACAGAAATAGAGAATTCCCAGCTACCACGACAACAGTCAGTGAATCCAACTAAAGAAGTAGATTTAAATATTTGCCGATTAGTGTCCAACAGAACAGCTCCTAGGTCAAAAAGGAAATTTTACCAAAAATCTTCAGAAACTTTAAATGACAGCAATATTGCCATTCATCATGGACTATTCAACTCTTCAGTTGATCAGGTAAGAAAAAAATTATATTTGCAGTAATTCCAATTGAAAGGTGACTTTTTAATCTTTGTAAAAAAGTAGTGTAGGTACCTATCACGTAGACAATCAGCATTTAGTTGTATATGGTAGTGTTGTGAAGATACCTAGCAGATATAGTAAAAACCTATAGCCAAAACAAACTTACAAACAGAAATATTTAAACATTTACATGTGGTAGGGTAATTGTGATATAATAATGAAGTTGGTTTATGTATCATTTCACATCTGTAATTGAAACTTAGTTACTTGAAATTGTACCATTTTCAATCTCATAGATCCAGAGGAAGGTACGAAAAAGTGAAGTTGAATGATTGTTCCATGTTCTATAACCCATGTTTTTATTTATTCTGTAACTCAAGAGTAGTACTCATACTACTTTTTTGACTTCATGATTTCATTGGTATGAGTACTCACTTCCGTAAATGCAAATCACAATCTCCCCACATCTTATCCTGTATCACTCATCCATATTTTCCTTCGTAGAGCATTTACACCATGGGTTGGAGGCTTTCCCCCCAACCCCAGTATCTTTTTTTTTTTTTATTTTTATTTTTAGGCAATTTGGGGTTAAGTGACTTGCCTAGGGTAACACAGCTAGTAAGTGTTTGGTCTGAGGCCAGATTTGAACTCAGGTCCTCCTGACTTCAGGGCCGGTGCTCTATCCACTGTGCTACCTAGCTCCCCCCCCCCAGTATCTTGAAGTACCACTATACCATGAGGCCTCTCCATTTATTATATCTTCCTTTCACTATGTGACAACACACTTTTTTTGGTCCTATGTATTCTTGATAATATTTTTTAGAATGTTTGTTATATACAAATTGTCAGACATACATTACATATATAGAAACTAATGAGGGCTAAAAAGATTTCTGAAAGAACACCAGTGGACATGGGGTTGCTAGTAATTGAAGTATTTCATGTCAATCTATTTACTTTTCTGATTTCAATACAATTTCAAGTATATATAATTTATTTATAAAAGAATTCAGCTGTTGTTCTATTTATAGGGGAAAGGATTAAGTAAATTAAAACCTAAGAAATCCCAGATCATTCCAAATATTTAGAACATGGACCTGGAAGAGCATCAAAATACCCACCAGGTAATTTAGTGAAAGAAATGCAAAATACCTCTTACTTAGAAAAAATTCTGAAGTCTCCTAAGCTTGAGTATCTCAATCTCAGTACACAAGAGGACAAGATGCATGTTAACTGTTTTTTTCTTTCTATATCCATGTAATTACAAATTACATTTATATAATGCTTTAAAGTTTCTAAAGCACATTATATACATTACCTCATTTGAACCTTACAATAGTCCTGTGAAGTAGATAATTTGTATTTCTTTTCATTTTAGGTAATCTGTATGCATCTTTCCTTATTTTTAGCCTTATTTTACACTACCTATGCTGCTGTACTGCCAAACTGAATATTCATCACCTGCCAGATATTCAGCATTTGGATTTGAAGGCTAGCTCTGCCACTCACCACCTGTGTCAGCGCGTGCAAGTCACTATCCTCTCTGGGAATCAGTTTCTTCATCTATAAAATAAAAAGATTAGATTAAATGGTCTCTAAAGCCCTTTAAGCTCTATGTCTTTATTTATTTATTTATTTATTTATTATTATTATTATTTTTACTGGACCTGTAATTTCATTGGTGTAGGGAGATCCCTAGTGAGTAAGCACTCAAAGTCTGAATGTCCATCTGGAAAAAAATCCTCCCTGTCCTTTCAGACTAGATGGTATCTCCTTCATGATGCCTTCACAGTAATCTTCTCAGTTATAATTCTTTCCTCCTTGAATCTTGAATGGCACTTAGTTTTCTTTATACTTATGGATCATAACATCTTAGAATTAGAGAGCACCCTTGAGATCATATAGTTGAATCCCTTTATTTTCCAGAAGAAGAAACTGAGACACTCAATGCATAAGTGAATTGCTTTAGACTCACACAGTTAGGTATCAGAATCCGGATTTGAACCCATATTGTGTGACTTCAGAACCAATTTTATGCACTTATTTTGCATCATTTTTATTTATAAGATTTTTGTGTTTGTGTATGTGTGTTTGTATTATGTACTCTACAGATCATAAGTTTTATGAGGTTCTGGACTATGTTTATGTCTCCCTCCCTTCCAGCACATAGTTAACAGTTCTCTTTACACATAGTATATGCTTAATCAAAGTTTGTTGAAGTTCTAAGCCTTCTCTAATTTGCTACCCACCTTTACTTGAAATTGTTGCTGTAGAGAATCTCTTATCTTTTTTTTTAGCTGTATACCAGTATACCATTGTCAATGGGTAAGCATATCTTGTTTAAATCTAGTTTTTAGAATATTCTTTCAAACAAAATTTGAAGATATGGCAATTACTCAGGTTGCACACATTGCGAAGCATCAAATAAGTATTGTACGTACCAGGGAATGCTTAATCAATCCGTAAGCTGATATGTACCTGACACTGTTCTAGGGCGTAGGGGAAACAAAGACAAAAATAAAACAATCCTTGACCTCAAGCCACTCATAATCTATTGGGAGAAAACAAAAAAATATATAAAGTTTATATACATGTATATATTATACATAAAGTGCATAATAAATATATAAATACAGGATAAGGTGTGCTGGAACAGGAAATGCCATGTATAGAATGTACTTGAACAGAACTTTGAAAGAAGAAAGGATTCTAAGAGGCAGAGGTGAAATGAAGGGCATTTCACTATCCATTGCAAAGGGGGATAGTGTACAAAGGCACAAAGACAGGAGATAGAAAGCCATGTGTATGAAGGACAGTAAGTTAGTTGAGTCAACTTTAAAATCAGCAATAGAATCAACTTTAGATCATTCTTAGGATATTTAAAGTGTTGGACAAGCAGTTTCTCCACCCAGCGTATTCTCAGACTGTCTCAACTCTGATGCCATATCAATGAACCTTAGGAAATGGAACAATTTTATCATTGCTTTGTTAATATATCAAAAATTCTTGGTTTCTCCATATGAGTATTTTCTCTGCCCCTTCTACAATATGATAGATGATCTTTGATAGTTGCTGGGTCAGAAAAATTCATAACGCTTTGGCCAAACTAGTGATTGGTCTCTTTGAACTTAAGGTAGTTAAGTCTCTAAACTTAGTAAGCTAGTCCTCATATGAATGGCACACAGTCAATTATTAGACCTACACCTAAAACCTTTCCTACTTGGAAGGAACTGCAAGAGTCTTTGTTTTGTTGGCAGAGCTTGTTAGAACTAAGGATTCCCTTTATTCTAAACTTAGGCATTGAAGTAGCACATTAATTGAGGAATTTTTAAAATTGTGTTTTAGCTTTTTTGCACCCTGTCATACTACAAGAATTTCAGAATCAAAAAATTCCTTGCTAAGACACAGAAACAAAAGTATCCCATCTCTCAGAAATTTTCCATAAAAAATGGGCCTTGAGCCCTAGTGTAGCAGATAGCTGGAATATTGTTCTTCATCCTGTTGGCTCCTCTAGCCCCAAGACTATTGCCAGTATTGCCTCAGCTTTGATCCACTTCACTGCCATGTTAGTCACTACCTTTCTCTGCTCCTGTTACCTGTACCACTGATGTCAGCAGCTTCAAAGTCCCTTAGAAGTTCAAGAGATCCCAATGGTGGGCATTCCCATCCAGTCAGCATACCCATATCCACAAGACCCTAAAGCTTGTCCTGTACCATCCCCAGCCAGGCTTTGTATACCCCCCAGGGGCCCTACTCCACCCCAGTGTCTTATGTGTGCAGCTGGTTCCCCAGTCTACAATCCTGCAGCTCCTTCTCCCTACATGCCATCACAATCCAGTTATCCAGGGGCCTGAGGAACCAGTCTGGTATTTTTGCAGTCTTCCCTCTAGACATCATTTATTCTGAGGCACACCCTAATTTCTCCACCTTGTTCCACTGGTAGGAAAAGATCATGCAGAAGGACCTATCCATAGGCACTGAGCATCAGACCAAGCTAGACAGATATTTTGCTTTGGGACAGGCTCCCTGAAGACATGGAACAGTCATGGGACACCTTAATGGGAAGGGACTTTGGGATTGGGAGGTTGGTGGGATTCTTTTTAATATAGGGGGAAAGATATGAAGTGTTGAGAAGGAAAGCATGGTGGGTGAGGGCACACCCTATGCCCTCATAAGTAGTGTCCTCCCTCAGGCCATCTTCAGTAGGCCTGCTACTTACCCAAGTCTGCTGCTGTTTCTGCTGTCACAACTCTGCCCATCTGGGTGAGGTGAAGGTGGAAGAGGGCCATATCTATCAATGACGAATCATCTTTTTACTCTTCATTCTTTTCTCTTTCCTCTTACTACTGCCTCAACCTCAGGGCTGACCTCACAGAGTAAGCCTATAAATATGTTTGCTTGTTTTTTTTAAATGGCCCTTGAGGTCAGGTATAATTCAAAGAAGAAACTCTGAAAAAAAGACAAACAAGTCTTAGGAAGAACAGCTAGTATTATGATATACATGTTTATCCTATACCAAGTGCAACCTCTTTGCCATACCACCCCAATAAGAATTTCATTATTTGATGAAGCAAAATAATTAGGTTAATAATAATAGCACATTTATATAGGACTTGGAGTTTTATAAAATGTTTTCTTCTGAACAACCTTGTGAACTAGATAGTCAAGTATAATTATCTTCATTTTACATGTATTGTCACTCACCTCTAGGTCTTCAGACTCCAAAATGCTTCTTGGAAAGCAGCTATGGTTTGATGGAAAGATCATAGTGGATTAGGAGTCAGAGGCCAGATTTGAGAATCCTGGTTTTGCCATTTACTGGTCTTGTGATCTTGAAACCATGTATTTTTACCTCTCTGGGCCTCAGTTTACTCATCTCTCAAATGAATGGGTTGTACTGGATTATCTCTAAGGTTCCTTCTAGTTCTAAATCCTATGATTTCATAAATCAACTACAAATAGGGTATACTTCAGAGACAGATACAAATGACTTTGGGAGTCTGTGCTTCCCTTTATTATTCAATAATCAATTAATAAGTATTAAGAGCCTACCATGTGCTATACTATGCTAGGGGACATAAATACAATGAATGAAATAATCTCTGCCCACAAAAAGCTTACATGCTAATGGGGGAAATAACAAGTAAATATAGAAGGAAACAAAAAAAATAAAGAGAATAAAAACAAATATATACAAAGTAGCTAAATAGAGCGTAGTTTGACAGAGAGGGCACAAGTAGTTGAGGGATTCAGGAAAGGCTTAATGTAAAAATTTGGTCCATCAGCTGCATCTTGAAAGAAGAGAAGAATTACTTGAGGCAGAGTTAAGGAGGGAGTGCATTCCAGACATGCTGGATAGTCAGTGCAAAAGCACAGAGATGAGAGATGGAGTGTCCTGTGTAAGAAATAGAGAAATGAATTTGGCTGGATTGTGGAGTGTGGGAAGGAGAAAAATATCCAATGAGATTGTAAAGACAGGTTAAGGCCTAAAAGCTAAACAGAGGAGTTTATATTAGATCCAAGAGGTAGTAGGGAACCACTAGAGTTTATTGATTAGGAGAAGGAAATAGTCAGATCTTCACTTAAGGAAGTCACTTTATCAACAATGTGGAGACTGGACTAAAATTAGGAGACATGAAACCATGAGACCAATTTGGAGGCTGTTGCAAAAATCTAACTGAGAGGGTAATGAGGGCATTAACTATGTGAGCAGAGACAAGAAGGAGGATACAAGACACGTTATAGAGATAGAGAGAGCAAGATCTGGCAATTGATTGGATATTTGGGTTGAGAGAGAGGAACTGAGTAATGCTATGATTATGAATCTGGAAAATGGAAAAAGAACAATACCTTTGATAGGAATAGGGAAGTTTGAAAGAAGGGTGAATTTAGAGGGGGAAATATTGAGTTCTGTTTTAGATTTCTTGAGTCTGAATTCAACATTGAGTTGAGTTCAATGTCTTTGGGACATCTAGTTTGAAATGTCCAGTTGGCAAATGGTGATGCAGGATTGAAGCTCAGCTCAAATTAGGACTAGCTACATAATTTAGGAAGTCTTTGGTGTAAAGATGGTAATTAAAGCATGGGAGCTGATGAGATCACCGAGACAAAATAGAAAGTAATGAGTAGGGGACCTAGGGCTGAGCCTGGAGGAATACCCACTGTTAATGGTATTCCCATATGAACCAGTAAAGAAAACTGAGGAGTAGTTAATTAGTTAGGAGAACTAGGATATATTAGAGTCACAAAAACTTAGAAGAGATGAGTATTCAGGAGGAGAAGGTGAACCACAGTGTCACATGCAGCAAACGGGTTGAGAAAGATGAGGAGTGGCTCTTTGGTGAAAGTATCGCTGCTGCAGCCCCATGGAGTTGGCAGTCGCTGCCTCTCCTCCTCCTGACTCACTGCTGTTTGCTCTCACCTTGGAATAAGTCGGTCAGGAGTCACTCCACTGCCATGGCATTCAAAGACACCAGCAAGACCCTTGTGGAGCCTGAAGTGGCCATTCACCGGATCCGGATCGCCCTCACCAGCTGCAATGTGAAATCTCTCAAGAAAGTGTGTGCTGACCTAATTAGAGGAGTCAAAAAAAAAGAACTTGAAAGTGAAGGGACCTGTTCGAATAAGACACTTCAAATTACAACCAGAAAAACTCTTTGCAGTGAAGGTTCAAAGACTTGGGATCGGTTCCAGATGAGAATCCACAAATGCCTTATTGATTTGCACAGTACTTCTGAAATTGCTGAACAGATCACTTCTATCAGCATTGAAACAGGTGTAGAAGTTGAAGTCACCATCGCAGATGCCTAATCAATCATCCCTTTTAATAAATTGATTGCAACTATTAAAAAAAAAAGAAGAAAGAAAGATGAGGACTGAAAGGACCATCATATTTGACAAGTATGAGACCACTGGTAACTTTGAAGAAACTGGTTTCAGTCAAGGGGTGAGGTCAGAAGCCATATTGAGGGGTTAGAGGAAAGAAGTAGAAACAGCAAACATGGATAGTTTTTTCAAGGAATTTCTCTGAGAAAGGACAGGGACGTATAAGATGATGGCTTGAGGGGATGGTATGGTCTAGTGAGAGTTTTTAAGGATGAGGAATAGTTGATTATGTCTGAAGGCAATAGGGAAGGAATCAGTAGGTAGAGAGATGTTGAAGTTTAGGAAATGATGGAGATGATTTTCTGCTGGAAAAGACAGGGAGGGAGGGGATCATGGGCTCAGAGTTTGTTAGGGTGAATGTCTCACAGTCTCATGAGAGTTCTGTTGAGGGAACTTTCCCATGGGAGTTCTAGCTTCTATCAGTAGA
>NW_020949351.1:18807415-18839909 GCF_900497805.2 Vombatus ursinus
TGACCACTATACATACAAGATATATACAATATAAATATGCGGTAACTTCAAAATGAAGGCAGTAGCAATGGGAGGAAATGAGAAACTTCTTACAGGCAGAAAGTGGGATTTAAGCTGAGTCTTCAGGGAAGCCAAGTGGGGGAGGTGGGGAGGCAGAGAATTCCATGGGACGGCGTGAAAAAGCATGGAATCAGAAGATAGAATATCGTGTATGTGCTGAACAGCAGGAAGGTTGGTGTCACTAAATTGTAACATCCATGTAGGGAGAATAAAGCTTGAAAAGACTTTATGTGGGATGCCAAGGCCCTGACCTATATTTCAGATTCTAACTACTGCCCAAGGATAACACAAATTACATAATCCCAACTTCAGGCCTTTTCTCACATATTTCCTTTCCTCTACTTCATAGAATATTGCTTGTTATTTCCTCTCCCCTCTCCCTCCTATTCTCTGTCTACCCATCCTTCAAGTCCTAACTTAACTTCCATCTTTTCTATGAAATTTTCCCCTGATCATTTCAACTCATGATGATCTCACCTTTTTCTAAATTCCAAAAGTACCTTGTTTTAACTTGTCACAACAAGATTTCCAGTGGCTTGAGAAAAGGACTTGTATTCAAAGCTTCCTTGTTTCCATGGCTCCTTACCAATAGGCTATGCACATAACACAGATTTAGGAAATGTTTATTGAGCAAATAAAGGAATACTTTTAATCCTGTTAATAAGCTTCTTTTAATTAAAAAGGTTTTTTTTTAAAAGGTACAGTGTAGCTGTTTTATATACATTCCTTCCTTATTTCATTGTTTGATTTTTTTTCAAAAATTGCATAATATTTTGTTTTTTTCCAATGTAAGTGATGATTTCTATTTAAGACTAACTAAAAATATAAAAAACTAACTAAAAATAATAAAGTAGAAAGTGCACAGCAGAGAACAAAGGAAAACCAATGGGGATGTTAAGAAAAGCTGTGCACTTTGAAAATAATATGTGGTAGTTATTATATAGATTTTCTTGAGATGGAAATTTTTTTTTTATATTGAGTCTTCTTTTATGGCCTGCTGTGTACATGACAATGTTTTTCCCTCTCATTTTGTATGCAAGTGTAAACTTTTTAAAAATTACAAAAAAACCCAACAAAGTGGATTTTACAACTTAAAAAAAAAAGACCAAAAATCTCTCATGCTGTCATTGTGCATAAGATGGAAAAATGTTGGCTAGATACAGCTGAAACCTTGCAAGACCTATATATAGGCAGAGTAACTGCCACATAATAATGTATTTTTTCCACAAAATTACATCAATCAATCAGAAATCATTTATTAAGAGGCTAGTATGTGCCAGGCCCTATGTAAAGCTCTTGGGATACAAGAAGAAAAATGAAATACTTCTAGCCCTCAAGGAGTTTACTTTTTAATGGAGGAGAATACCTCATAGATATAAGGAAGGGCCTCCTGTAGAATAAACTGAGTCTTATAAGAAGCCAGAGTTTGCAAGAGGTGAAGGTGTAAAGGCATAGTGGAAAGGCACAGAAATAAAACATGGAGTATTGTGTTTGAGAACAAGTCCAGTATGGCTAGATCACAGAATATCTTTATGGAAATACTTATCCAAACCCAATTTATTTCTAATATTGACTGTCATCATTCCTCACCTGTCCCTCCCCTCCCCCCAAATCCATTTTGTGGAAATTAGAATTTTTTTTTTCTGGTTGGCAGTTCTTTCAAACAAAGCAATAGAGGAGAAAGGTCTCAGATACATTGTAACTTTAACACCTCTTCTCATCTATATCCAATAAGTTACCAAGTTCTGTTGATTCTGTCTCTATACTATTTCTGAAGTTGGTCACCTCTTTCCCATTCCAACTAGCAACACCCTAGTTCAAGCCTTCATTTCCTTTCACCTGTATGTAGTTTTCTAATGTCCTTCTAACTGGTCTTCTTATATACAGCAGGGGGTCTTGACCTTTTTTTATGTCACAGATCCTTTTAGCAGTCTGGTAAAGTCTATGGACGCTTTCTCAGAATGTTTTTAAATGCCTAAAATAAAATACATAGGATGACAAATGAAACCAATTATTGAAATAGTTATCAAAACAAATATCTTTTTAAAAAAGCAAGTTTCATGCCCCCAGGTTAAGAGCCTCTGTTTTGCAATTTGTCTCATATATTAAGGCTGTCTTTTGTTTCATAGGATATAGAGATAGAAAGAATCTTAGGGATAATCTAATCCTTCCTGAATCCTGTCCGTGGAAATCCTTTCCCTTCTTTGTACAATCCTCCAGAAGTTCATTGTTAGGCATGTCTTTGGTTATGGAGAGATAATTTCACTGCTTAGCTGGGCTGACTCTTAAAGGGAACTGCATCTCCACTGAATGGGGAGCTCACAAGGGCCTGCAACTCACAGAGTGTGGTGTCTTGCCTATATAAGGTTAATCTGTTGCTAGGCTGGATCAAGCAAGTTGTGTGGCTGCTGCATTGGCTCCTCAGAGAGAGTGGCTACCGATGTACCATCTATCCTTCAATTCCTTCCTTCCTTTTTTTCCTTTCTTCCTCCCTCTCTTCCCTCCCTTTCTCTTTCTCTTCCTCTGTCCACATAGGGTATCATGTCCTTACCTGCAGGTACTCTGCCCAAAGGAATGTAAATTTTGATCACTAAAACCTTGCAAGGTATCTTGGGGTTTACGGGCTAGATTTCTTTCTTCAGGACTTTGCCTTAAACCCTAATCACTCTGATTCTCATTGATTGGCCAACAATAGATCCCAGCTCAAGCCTCCTTTGGTCATTGTTTGGGCCCCCTCACTCAGAGTTGAGTGTAAATAGTAATTGTTTCTATTTTGGTTAAAAACTCTGAGAGTCTTCCCCTCCCAGATTGATTCTTTTTTTTTAATTAGGTAGAAGAGGCCATTCTTTGCTTCGTTTTTTACCTAGCTTTAATCACTGAATGGGTGTTGCCTCAGTCAAACTGAGACCTGGGAAAGACTTTAACTTAAAAAGGCCAAGGTCTCCCACTGCATCTGGGGCCATCTCCAGCCATTCTGATCTATGTCTTGCCACTGGACCCAGATGCCTCCAGAGGAGAGAGTGAGTGAGGCTGGTGACCTTGCACAGCCCTTCCCAATTCACTTGCAAGTCATAGCATCACCTTCCTAATGTCATGGTCCTCTTCAAGAATGGAGAATAAACAATAAGTCTATCAAAGTTAGTCATCGAATAATGTGGCTGTTACTGTGTACAATGTTCTCCTGTTTCTGCTCACTTCACTCAGCATCAGTCCATACAAGTCTTTCCAGGTTTTTCTGAAGTCTGCTTGCTCATCATTTCTTATAGCACAATAGTATTCCATTATATTCATATACCACAACTTGTCCAGCCATTCCCCAATTGATGGGCATCCCCTTAATTTCTAATCCTTTGCCACCACAGAAAGAGCTGCTATAAATATTTTTGTACCTGTGAGTCCTTTTCCCATTTTTATGATCTCTTTGGGATACAGCCCTAAAAATGGTATTGCTGGGTCAAAGGGTATGCACATTTTTATAGCCCTTTGCGCATAGTTCCAGATTGCTTTCCAAAATGGTTGGATCAGTTCACAACTCCACCAACAATGCATTCCAATTTTCCCACATCTTATCCAACATTTATTGTTATCCTGTTTTGTCATGTTAGCCAATCTGATAGGTGTGATGTGGTACCTCAGAGTCATTTTGATTTACATTTCTCTAATCAATAGTGATTTAGAGCACTTTTTCATATGATACATACAATACTTACATACATATACTTACATACTATACATACATATACAGATAGCTTTAATTTATTCATCTGAAAACTGCCTGTTCATATCCTTTGACCATTTATCAATTGGGGAATGACTTGTATTCTTATAAATTTGTATTAGTTCTCTATATATTTTAGAAATGAGGCCCTTATCAGAGATACTGGTTGTAAAAATTCTTTCCCAGTTTTCTGCTTCCCTCCTAATCTTGGTTGCATTGGCTTTGTTTGTACAAAACTTCTCAATTTAATGTAATCAAAATTATATATTTTGTATTTCATAATGTTCTCTTTCTTGTTTGGTCATAAATTCTTCTAATTCTCCATAAATCTGACAGGTAAACTATTCCTTGCTCTCCCAGTTTGCTTATAGTATCAGTCTTTTTCTTGTGTACCCATTTTGACTTTATTTTGGTATATGGTGTGAGATTTTGGTCTATGCCCAGTTTCTGCCATACGCTTTTCCAGTTTTCCCAGTAGTTTTTGTCAAATAGTGAGTTCTTATCCCAGAAGCTGGGGTCTTTGGGTTTATCAAACAGTAGATTACTCTAGTCATTGACAACTGTATCTTGTGTACCTAACCTATTCCACTGATCCACCACTCTATTTCTGAGCCACCAAGTGGTTTTGATGATTGCTGCTTTATAATATAATTTAAGATCTGATATGGCTAGGCCATCTTCCCTAGCATTTCTTTTTCATTAGTTCCCTTGATATTCTGGATCTTTTGTTCTTCCAGATGAATCTTGTTATTGTTTTTTATAGCTCGATAAAATAATTTTTGGTAATTTTATTGGTATGGCATTGAATAAGTAAATTAATTTAGGTAGAATTATCATTTTTATTATATTAGCTTGGCCTACCCATGAGCAACTGATGCTTTTCTAATTATTTAGATCTGATTTTATTTGTGCAAAAAGTGTTTTGTAATTGTGTTCATATAGTTCCTGAATTTGTTTTGGCAGGTAAACTTCTAAATATTTTGTAATGTCTATAGTAACTTTAAATGGAATTTCTCTTTCTATCTCTTGCTGTTGGGCTTTGTTAGTAATATATAGAAATGCTGGTGATTTATGTGGGTTTATTTTATATCCTGCAACTTTGCTAAAGTTGTTTATTATTTCAAGTAGTTTTTTACTTGATTCTCTAGGATTCTCTAAGTATATCATCATATCATCTGCAAAGAGGGAAAGCTTTGTTTCTTCTTTGCCTATTCTGATAACTTCAATTTATTTTTCTTCTCTTATTGCTAAAACTAATATTTCTAGTACCATATTGAACAACAGTGATGATAATGAACATCCTTGTTTTCACCCCTGATCTTATTGGAAATGCTTCTCACTTATCCCCATTACACATAATGCTTGCTGAAGGTTTTAAGTAGATGCTACTTATCATTTTAAGGAAGACTCCATTTATTCATATGCTTTCTAGTGTTGATATGGACGTTTTAATCACTTTATTTGCATAAGCTGAAATTTATTTCCAAAATGTATCTGCTGATTAAGATCCCTTAAGTTTTCCACTTTTAGTTTTTCCAGAAATTTGTTCAATTCCATATTTTCTCTTTTATTTATCTTTCTGTTAGACTTATCCAAAACTGAGAAGAAAATTGAAATCTCCTGCTATTATTGTATTACTATCTATGCCTTCTTATAGTTCAGTTAATTTTTCCTTTATGAATTTAAATTCTAAGGAATTTGAAGCATGTAAGCTTAATGCTGGTATTGGTTCATTGTCTTTGGTCCCTTGTAGTATAATGTTTTTATATTTTTGCCAATTATTTCTGTTGTAAGGGCCATAAATTCTGCTTCTGCAATTCTTATTTCTCTTTTTAAAACATTCAAGAATTTCTGCTCTCTTGGGAATCCACAGGTCCCTCTGTTTCATCAGATGTTAATTCATTTCCCTTTGTCTTGCAATATTTATTCATAGATCTCTGGACTCTTTTAGCTGACCTGGAGGACACATTCCCTTCTGTTATTAAGATCTTCCCTGTTGGTTTATCTGCTTATGCTCAAGATCTTTAACTGACTTTTCTTCCTCCTGAGATCTTTGGTAGTTTCAATCTTTTACCCATTATGTTCCCCTATTGCTCACTTTCTGATGCCTTCATCTTTGAATATGATTTCCCTGGGGGCTAGCTGTCAAAGTCATTTCAACCTTGCCATGCTGGGTAATTTCATCAGCCTCAGTCTCTCTCCCAAGTGAATTGGCCCCCATTGCATTCTGGGTTCTTTCCTTCAGGCTTAGTGAAATGCCACACAGTCACACATGTCCTGCCCCAGCACCCTTTACTCTTCAATTCTCTGACTGAGCTCTGTTGCAACCCAGAGTGCTGTCATACTAGTGTCCCAACCAGGACAAGCTTCTGCTCATTGGTTATCTGTGCCACTAGGGATGGGAGTGGGAGGTGGGGAAGGGATAAGGACGATGTAGAGTTAAATCCTGTTGCATACCCATGGGCTAACTTACACAGCCCTCTGCCAGGGTATAGTTGGGGTGGAAGAGGGGGTGCTGATTAAATAAGTTATGGGGAATTAGCCTTCTCAGCTGTTCGTTCATCTTTATGGTTCTTGGTATCTTAGACCATGGAGGGAGCTGAACTTGCTTATCTCTTGTTCGTAATTCCCAATTTGGAGAAGATTGAGAGATTGTGAAGATTGGAGAAAATATCTAATACTCTATATTGTTAGTCACATGACCTGGCAGGTCTCTCTACTTACTTGTATGTTTGTTTCATTCCTCTGGTTAGAGTGTAATCTTCCTGAGACCATGCAAAGGCCAATCTCATTCATCATTGTATACCCCTCAATACCTAGCACATGGTATGCACTCAGTGCTTGTGAAATGGATTGATTTGGATACTGTCAGTGAAGGGTATTTCTCCCCTCCGCCAATTCAAGACATCACACACCTGCAATATTTTCACTCTATTTTTGCTCCCTGTTTTCTTATTTTAAATAGACTACTTGTAAGCTGGCCAAAACCTATGCTTGTCCGGGGTCCAAGCTGAGATTAATTCAGCTCAAAGGCTATGGGAACTCTCACATGTTACCCATTCTCATCAAAAAGAAGAAAAAGGGCAGGAGGGGAAGCTCACCCAGAATGCAGAGGGAATAGCAGTCAATACTCTTACATTACTCTGCTGTTTCCCAGGGTAGAGGACTGGTTCTTATTTTGTTTGGCTCAGGTCAGACTAGCCTTTTTCATAAATATATCTCTCCTTTGAGCGATCAGTGTTGACAACTTTTGTGGCATCTGGAAATCAAATATCTCTATATCTCTTATACCTAATCATATGTCAAGTATACCTTAGCTCATTTGAAAGAGAGATAGGGTGAAAGAATAGACAGACTGCTAGACCTAGGGTCTGGAAGATCTGGGTTCAAGTTTTGTCTCAGAAACTTCCTAGTTGTGTGACCCTGAGAAAATCGTTCAATTTATCTCAGCTCCCTTTATCTCCATTTGTAAAAGAGAAATAATTATAGCACCTACCTCATAGGGTTGTTGTGAGGACCAAATGAAATAACATATGTAAAGTGTTTTTGCAAACATTAAAGGGCTAGCTATTATTATTATGAGTAACTAGAGTGCTGGGCCTGGGCCTTTCTTCTAGGTTATTAGGCTCCTCCAAGACTGAATCTAGTCCGATCAAGTCTGAATACAGTTCATTCTGATGCCTTCCCTCTACAATCACCTCCAGTTTTCACAAGAGATGGGTTAAATGACATCCTTAGCACATAGCACAGTGCCTGGCAGATAGTAAACAGTTAATAAATGTTTATTGACTGACTGACCCATTAAGGGATCCAGAGTAAAGGGGCCTTTTACTGGATGAGTAGCTTTAGCCCTGCTGGACCCAGAAGTTATTATTGTTTGGCGTAAAGTTTAAAACACTTTGGCTTGTAAAGTCCATTGTAGGAAGTATACCAATTTGCCATTATAATTCAATGATGTTTTGAATTTTAAAAAGCAATATCTCTGGGGTTTTTTAATCATCTAAACTAACAACATGTTATAGTAGAAACAGTGCTGAATTTGAATTATGGAATCTGGATTTAAAATCCCAAATCTTCTATATAATATCTGTGTGACTTTAGGCACAGTCACTTCATCTCTCTGACCCTAAGTTTCCTCATCCTTAGAATTAAATGGTTGGATTCAATAGTCCCTTCCAATCTTAAATCCTGTGATCCTATAAATGCCTCACATCATCAATTGCTTATTGGCCATTTTAAACTGGGTGGCCCTGAGGCATCTCAGACTCAATATATAGGAAACTGAATCTTTTCACCTAGATCCACATTTCTTCTGAACTTTATTGTTACTGTTAAGGCCTCCACCAACCTCTCAGTCACCCAGGTTTGTAAATTCATTATCATACTCAGTTCATTCATATATCCAATCAATTGTTACATCTTGTTGTTTCTACCTTTATAACAGCTCTTGTATGTGTCTCTTTCTCTCTACTCGCGCAGGCATCACTTGGATCTTTGTTAACTATTGCTCAGATGATTTTAACAGCCTTCTACTTGGACTCCATACTTCAAGTCTCTTCCCACTCTGAGCTATCCTTCACACAGCTGAAATGACTTTCTTTTTTCAATTAATAGGCACTTATTTTCTCTCCCTCCCTCCTTTGGGCTTGGCAAACCCTCACACCAGAGGTGCTAGTCGTCCCTGAACACTCTATACACCCCTACAACCCTGCCTTTATCACCGTCTGGAAAAAGCTCTCCAGAGGAGCTGCTCATCCAGCTTTAGTGTCCACGTATCACCCAACTCTTACCTGTGGTTCCAAAAAGCTATAGCAGCCACACCCCAGTAAAACCAGTTAGACAGATGAGCTAAACCAGGTTGAAGGTAACCAACAGGCATCAAAACCCTCTGATGAGTTAGGGGGTTGTCTGTCTCAAGCATGTGAAGACTTCCCCCAGTGGAATGAGCAGATGAGAACAATTTATTCCAGTGGTCATGAAGGTGGCTGGAGCAGGCACTGTGGAGCACTTAGAGCTTGGTCAGACATTGAAGATGTCAGGTCATCCACTGCATCCTGGGCCACTGCCAGTTGTCCTGACTTTTTGCCTTGCTACTGGGACTTTGATGACTCTGGAAAGGGAGTGAGGCTGACAACTTTGTGCGACTCTGCCTCACTTAAATCCAGACATCACCCCACCCCCATGATATCATTGGTCCTCTTTGAAAATGAAGGATGAATTTTTCATCTGTGCATACAAGGATGTAAGCTCCTTGACGGCAGGGACTGTTTTTACCCTTCTTTGTATACCCAGTGGTCAGCACAGTTCCTGGCACATAGTGATTAATAAATGCTTATTGATTGATCGGTATGAAGCTCTTTGCAAACCAACATGAGGATTACTTAAAGGAGTAGCTCTCAACCTCCCTCTGTACTACTTCACTTAGTGTTCTCATTAGTTCCTGTGGATTTAATTACTATCTCTATGCTCTCAAGTCTACCTATTCTGCCTCAGCCTTTCTTTGAACTCCAATCTTGCATCTCCAACTGCCTTTCAGACATCTCTAATTGAAAGTCCAGTAGACGTCTTAAACTCATTATCTTTCTCCCTAAATGCTCCCCAACTCCTCCTACCTTTGATGTTACTGCAGAAGGCAACACTATCCTCCCAGACCCTCAGGCTCCCAAGCTAGAACTCACACTTGACTTCTCCCTATCTCTCACCTTCCATATCCAAGCTGTTACCCTAGCCTGTCGATTTCATCTTTGCAACATCTCTCAAATATGCCCCCTTCTCTCTGACACTGCCATCTCTCATGCTTGGATTATTACAATAGCCTGCTGGTGGGTGTGCCTGCCTCAAGCCTCTCCCTACTCCAATCCATCTTCCATCCAGCTATTAAAGAGATTTTCCTTAAGCACAAGTCCAACCATATTATCCCCTCCCCCCCACTCAATAAATTCCAGTGGCTCCCTAGTACCTCTAGGATCAAAATCCTGTTTGGCATTCAAAGCCCTTTATAAACTAGCCCCCTCCTACCATTCAAGTCCTCTTATACCTTACTCCTTAACTGGTTCTCTTTGATCCAGAGAGCCTGGCCTCCTGGCTGTGCCTTAAATAAGATACTCTTATCTCCCAATTTCACTGACTGTCCTTCATGTCTAAATGCTCTTTCTCCTCAACTCTGCCTTCTGGATTCCTTTACATTTCAACTAAAATCCCAATCTTTTACAGGAAGCCTTCCCTAACCCCTCTTAAGTCTAATGCCTTTCCTCTGTTAATTATTTCCTATTTATCTTGTATATAGCTTGATTCCATGTATCTGTTTGCATGTTGTCTCTGCCATTGAATTGTGAACTCCTTGAGGGCAGGGACTGTCTTTTGCCTGTTTTCTATTCCCAGTGCCTGGTACATAGTAGGTGCTTAATAAATGTTCATTATGATTAATTGTTGTTGTTATTTAGTCATGTCCAAATCCTCATGATCCCATTTGGAGTTTTCTTGGCAAAGATACTAGAGTGGTTTTCCATTCCCTTCTCTAGCTCATTTTACATATGAGGAAACTGAGGCAAACAGGGTTAAGTGACTTGTCTAGGGTCACACAGCTAGTAAGTGTCTGCAGTGATATTTAAACTCAAGTCCTCCTGACTCCAGGCCCAGCATTCTATCCACTGTGCCACCTAGCTGCCCCATTAATTGAAATGTAAAATTAAAGTGCTCATGCCCAAAGCCTCAATGAATGGCCTAAAGTCAATATAAATTAGGTCTGTCTGAACCAAGTTCCAGAGCATCACTTAAGCCACAGATAGCATAAAACATATTTTAAGGTAATTCCACCAGTTAAAAAAGACCTTAAGTCAAGATGAACAACTAATGAGTTGTACTGATGCCAACAAATTGACATTTGTATTCTCAGCTCAGATTTCCTAACAGATACATACTCATATATGAAGTCTAATTGTTGTAAGTTTTTTTACTTGGTGATATAGCCAGTGGTTCTCTTAAATGGAACTGTAACTCAAAATTTTTGCACTCCAGATAAATGACACCAAGTGTGCCCTTAAGTCAATTTTCTAAGAGAAGGAGGAAGAGACCTCAGACCCTCATCTTTATCTCCTGTCTTTCCTGACTTCCTTCAAGATTCAGGTCAAATCTCACCTTCTGCAAGAGCGCTTTCTGGATCCCCCCACTGCTAGTACCATCCTTCTAAAACTACCTCTCATTTATACTATGTATATCTTGAATGTACATAGTTGTCTGTTATCTCACCCATCAAAATATGAGCTCCTTTAGGAAAGGGATTTTTGTTTCATGAAGAGGAGATGGGTTTGATGATATCCTCAGTTTTTACTGATTAGAACCCCACCCAACAGTGTTACATGGAAGACCTGCTATGATTGATCCCAAGATGTGATTGATATCTATTAAAGTAAGTTGTGGTGGTTACATAAATTACTCTGGTATTATATGATCCTTTTTAAGGGGGGTTGTTTAGGAGGTATGGGATTCAAGTATAGAAGCCCTTAGCCTGCATTCCAAGGAGAATACAGACTGTGCTAGTTACACTCAGCAATTCCTGAGGCTGCATTTGGCCCCAGCCTCTGTTCCAGCTACCATCCCATCCCCAAGAAGCTTTCAATGCAAGACAAGGTATTCACAGTGCTTGGACTACAGTAGGCTCTTCATAAATGCTTGTTGACTTATTGACCACGAGGTCTCTGCTGGAGATGCAGGAAAGGACTAAGCAGCCAGGGAGAAATTCGTGTGGGGTAGGGCTGCCTGGTGAGGTGATTTGATAACACCAGTTGATAGCTTCTAACTTTAACCAAGCACCTACCACAGTGAATTCAAATCTGAGGGAAATGTGTTTCAGCATCTGTTATTTGGCAGCAATTTTGATCACTACAGTTGATGTACTTTCTCTTGCCTTTTAGTAATCTCTTCTTTTCCATTATTCTAGACAGTAGGTAATTAGTTCTGCTGATACTGCTTTCTTAGCTCTTTATCAGTTCACACATCTTTGCATGTTTCCTTGAATTCTTCATATTCATCATTCCTTGTGGCAAAGTCATATTCCATTCTATTAATATACCCCAATTTGTTTGACTATTTCATAATTCAAGAATTCCAACTTTGTTTCCAGCTCTTTACAAAAATGTGGCCAGACATAGCAGTATTTTGAGATGGTCAGAAGTTTAAAATAATCAGGAGTTCATATAGAGGTCATATGCTTTTCATTCTGAAAATATCCTCATGAAATTAAATGTGTGCTTTTTTGTATAAGCAAAAAACCATGTTAAGTAACAAGACAAAGAATACATATGGCGGTGGTTGGTGACAGCTCCCATTCTGACATACAGTCCACCTATGACAACACAAGAATTCTCAAATGGTATAAAATTAAGCCGGTTCTGTTTAGCCCGAAATAATCAGACCAGCTAAGCAGGGATTGTTGTACTTTGCAAACTGATGGAAAACATAGTGTATATATGAGTCTGCTGAGAGGAGAGAAAAGAAAGCATTTGTAGTCATATTTTTCCTTAACCAGATTTACCACATTTCATTACCTCGCTGCCTACTTGTGCTCTGTGGTCTCTGAGGAAATAACTGGATGCAACTGAGAACAAAAACAATATGAAGTAGGAAATTCAATACCCCAGGTTGCATATACCCAATCAGGTCACACAGAGACCACATTTAGTTCTAGTTAACCTGATTTCAAGTGCATTTGGATCCCTAGGCTATGAGAGACAGAGTGCTTGCTGTATATGATCAGCAAATAAATGTATTAGGACACATCTATTACCTGTCCCTGGTGTGTAGAAGCATTCACATGCCACAAGCAGTACCTATTTCCAGAACTCATTGCTATCACAAGTGTTTTGGGAAATAAATTTGACAAGCAAAGGATTTAATTCACCTAAGATATACATTAACTGACTTCTCCCCCAACCCCCACTTCCCCCAGGCTTATCAAAGATGATGCCCATCACTGAGCATCCTTTCCAGGTGATGGGGAATTGGAGTAAGCTCAGCCTGTACAATTCAAAGAGATAGCTCAAGGTCGACTCCAGTCACAGCTTTCAATATCACCTACTCCCCCCCCCCAATCTGGTGCCTGCTGTGTGTGGGCTCTCAAGTAGTATGAGCCTATGAACCAGCACTGACATGAATGTCTGGGTAGAGACACAGTGAGGTTTTGACTGGCTAGAATACTGTGCAAAATCCAGGGGTTTGGGGTACTGGTGGGTTTATACAAGAAAGAGAGAAATATGGATAGATCAGGAGGGTACAGGACGATGGCCTTGCCCTTTTCACTTAGCCTTTGTTCTAGTTCAACTTCATTTGTAGCCATTAAGGGAGGATCCTGGGAGTAAAGTGGGCTTCACACTATGTCACAAGGGAAGGTTCTGGGGTAGGGTGTGTGTGTGTGACTGGGATATAAATATGAAGGGCATGATAAAAAATATTCTTAAAAAAGAAAAAAAAAACACAAGTATTCTTATCTCGGTGAGACTTTCTGACCACTACACCTCAGTAGGTAGAAGGAAAGAGCCAAAAGATTACCCTGATGAACAGAAGCTCAGGAAATGGTAAGAGAGAGTAGTAATTACATAGTCCAGTGGAGACACTATATTCAGTAGAGAGAACAGAGAATAGTGGGATGACATCACCAGGAGACAACAGGTAGAAAAATCAGAGCAAGATGGATGCTACAAGTCTGTCAAGGTTGAGGAGAGAAGTTGCTTTGGAGGGCCACAATTCTGGCTTCATAATAAACTTTTAAGGGTATGATCCAATCAGAATGAAACTTTTCTTTGCTTATCCACTTGAGGTAAGGCAGCTTAAAACAACATATCTTGAAGAGGTAGGCCCCACCACCAGTCCATTATAGCTAAATTCAGCCCAAACTTTAAATCATATAGCTGCCAACATCAATTTCTCTAACCTTTTTAGTCTGTGAAGGGAAAATTCATCCTTGCTCCCTACTCTAGTCATCCATCATTTCAGGTATTTGCTTCAACCATTCCTATCCTCATCTACATTATGTGCACATAACAGCCATCTTTCCTTCTCTCCAGACCAAAATTATCATCTCCACCCTTAACCAAAAACTGCAAAGGGGAATTTGCAATAAATTAAACACATCCTCCTATCATTCCAAAGTTTCCCAACACTAGCTGGGAAACAATAGTATGTGTGTATTTACAGGGACCTACCAACCTTTTATTATTGTAATTAAAACATATTTAGGTTTCCTATCCATGAAAAATCTATGACAGAAAAGGAAACAGGACCTTTTCAAATTTTTAGATTGAAACTGAGATTGACTTTCTTCTATTTTATGCAAAATACAGCAGTGGAATTATTTGAATCTCAACTGCATATTTAATTCTATCTTTAGTTTCCTTTTCTATGGCATAACTTGATTATATTGAGCTTTGGTTTGTTTCAATCAGGCATGTTGCCAGATTATTACTCACGATCTTTTCAGGTTACTGGTAAATCACCTATTTGCCTTTGGCCATTGGAGTCTAAAATTTGAGGAACTCCTGTTATACAAGTAGAACTGGAATTCAGCCTAAACTCCTTTTTCTCAGTACCTTTTGTAGCAGTAAGGGTGACTAAATCAACAGGCCCACGAAATCTTGAAAGAGAACGTCAACATTTCACTTAGAATCACAGAAAGTTTGAGCTAGAAGAGATCATTTCATATATATAGAACAAGAGTGACAGATGGATTTTTTTCAGCAATGAATGTTTAAATAACTACTTACAAGAAACTCTGTCTTCATAGAACCTGAACTTCAGAGCTAGATAGCACCTCAGATGCCGAGTCAGACTTGAACTTGAAAAGAGATCTATATCATACTTCAAAAGTGGTCCTTCAGCCCATGTTAATGAACCTCAGTTGAGGAGGTCCTCTACCCTTCAACTGCACTCCCTCCTAAGGCAACCTATTCTACTCTGGATAGCTCTAATTACTAAGGAATTTTTCTTTACAGGCTCAATTTGCAAGATCAACCATTGCAACAGTTGCCCATTGCTCTGAGTTCTACCCTCTGGAGTAAAGCAAAACCAATCTAATCCCTCATTTATGTTACAGCCTTACGAATACTTGAAAGCAGCTAGCATGTCTTCCTTAAGTCTTGTCTTACATAGGCTAAGAATCCCCATTTTTTTTAGGGAATTTTATATGGCAAGAACTCAAGTCTCTTCATTATCCTCATTGCCCTTCTCTGGACACTCTTCAGCTTATCAGTGTCCTTCCTGAAATATGGCACCCTCAAATATAATAATCTAGACATGGTCTGATAAGCCAGAGAATAGTCGTATTATAACTCCCTAATTCCTGGTCACTCTGATTTCTTGGCAGCCGTTTGCTACTGAATTCATAAATCTTGTAAAACCTCTAGATCTTTTTCAGACAAACTGCTAGCTATCATATTTCCCCCATCATGTACTTGTGAAGTTGATTTTTTGAACCCAAATAGAAGAGTTTACATTTATCTCTATTAAAGGTTGTTTGGTTTTTTTGATGGATCTTTTAGTGTCCCTCAGTCATCTAATGTGCTAGCCTTCCTAGCTTTTCATCATATACAAGTTTAATAATCATACTTTTATCCAAGAAATGGGCAAAAATGAAAGAGTAAAACTAACTGTGGGTCCCTGGGACACTTTGCCAGTACCTCCTTACGAGTTGCCCTTGAAACATTAATAGCTATTCTTTGGACTCACTGTTTAACCAACCAGTTCTGAATCTTCTTAGCTCTCATACTACTTAGCCCATTTGTCTCCATGTTTTCTACAAGAATGTCAGGAGAAACTATCTAATATTTTTGCTAAAATTCGCTTCCTACTGAAGTAAATACCATATAGCATGTTTGTTTTTTGACACTGAGTTTTCCTATCTCTCTTAGGCTGTAAGTACAGTGGCCACTCACTGCCTAACCCCATTGTTAATAGGCAGGAAGCTTTGACCTGCTTCATTTCCAATCTGGTACTGTTCATCCCTTTTTAGGTAGCCTGTTGGCCCTCACCCTCAGGAGCTTGCCATATTGGTGCTGTATTTAGTGAAGATATAGATATAGATATAGATATAGATATAGATATATAGATATATATTGGGATTTAGCTCTATTATAGCTCAGAGCTCCCAACTCAATGGGTGGACCAGCCTCAGCCTCCCCAGTAGCAGGGACGACAGGTATGTACCTCATGTTTCTTCTTTGGGAATGAGAGACATAGCAATTAGTTCTCTAGCTTGAAAGGAAAAAAAATTCAGAAATCCTTCCTCCAACTTAGTCTGAGACTGCATATTGCAATCTAGAAGAGGAGTAAACATGATAAATCATGCTAAAGAAGTGACAGGTAATTCAAAATTTATTTTACAAGCCCATGATGTGCAAGGCAGTTTAGGTAAGCCTGTGAAAAAATTGTTAATTTAGTCTTTCTAAATAATTTATATGTAGTTTGTGGCTCCCATTACCCCTGGACTCTTAGGGTTCAAGTAGTGGGAACATTTAGTTGTAATTAACATATTTTGACTCACTCGCCCTCACCCAGTTCAAAAATTGGAAACTGCCAAAGTTAATTCAGGCCTTGCTATTCTGTCGCATCCCATCCTAAGAAACGTAGGCAATGTATATTTTAAAAGAGACATTGATTCAGGACAGAAATGGATGATAAATCAAAGGAAAATAACATCAGCCACATTCCTGAATTGCCCTTCCACATCCATCCATAGAGCAGCCTGAGAAACAGCTCCTCTGAGATTCATGCCTCCATTAAAGTCAGATGTAGGCAAGATCTCTGTATCTGTAGTGAGGGATGGAAAATGTCAGGGACAGCCTTGGTGTAGTTGCATGAATGCTGGTATTTGTTGTCCACTCCTCATGGTTTGTTCAACTTGTTCAGTCTCCAATGTAGCTTCTAAGGCTTGCTTTAGCCTAGGCAAGAATTGCTGGTCTCAGTCACAGTTTTCTCCATTCTGCCAAATCAGTTCGTCTTTCATCTTTTCGGTCATGAAAACTCAAAGACTGCCATTTCTTCTCTATATTCTTGGTGAGGAGAATGAAGCTTCTTCCCAGGCCTTTTCACTATGAGAGGACTAAAACAAACCTCAGCCACTAGCAAGGAAAAAAATCCCTTTCCCACCCAGTCTACCCCCAGCCCCCAAAACTCACATATGTAGTGATTTTTTCTTCCTCTCTGGCTAGGGAGAACAAGGGAGTTGTACATAGGCTGACCCTGTGCTCTGGGGAGTCTTAGAACTGTATAGGTGATTTATAGACCCCTAGTTCCTAGGCCAATAACAAACTTTTAAAAGAGGAACTGTGTCTGCTTATTCTTTCATGCCCTACAATGTAGGGAATCAGCTCAATACATCCTTCAATACTCACTCAGTTATTCTTTCTGATATTTTCAAACCCAGATTTTGTAACATATATATAGGGGAAAGAATCCTTTTTATACTGAAAAAAAATCTTGCTGACCTAATAGCAAAGACCTCCTATCCAATCTTTCATATCATTCTACATAACTACCTTTGTGAAGTGATCCAGACCAGTAGTATCAAACTCAAATAGAAATGAGGGCCACTAATTTCATATAAGGATCTCCACAGCTGCATACTGACTTAGAAAACCACGTATTAACATTATGTATGTTCTATTGTATTTTTATTTATTTTGTTAAATATTTCCCAATTACATTTTAATCTGGTTCTGCCCCACTTGAGAATGTTGCAACCTATGTGTTTGATACGTCTGATCTAGAAGCCTAAGATAAGAACAGCATGACAATTTGCTGAAAATAAGATTCACTTCATAAGGAAGATTAGCAGGTTACACAGGGTTGTGTAGCTGACCAGTGGCAGGATTTGGACTTTTAGGTCAATTTCCTCCCATGATCCAATTTATTTAAGCATTTATTAAGCACCTGTAGAATGAGGATTAGACTGGAGTGCAACTCATAAAACATACACTGAGCTGCCTTGGCTACTTTTGGCTGACCACATGTGGATATGAGTGCTTCGAGATGATGAAGCAATCCCATTATTGGTCCCTTGGTCCTGAGGTAGCAACAAGGGATGTATCCATTTAGAGGACTGGTACCAACATCAAGAAGATTGACCTACATATGGACTTTAAGTGGAGTGACTCCACCCTCACGTTATCTCTTTCTTCTCATCTATGCATTGTATCAGAACTCTTTAAACCTCTTCCTATTAGGGAGTTAGCAGAAGGGGCTTCCCTCTCCCTGCCCCAGAAGCACAGCATCTTCAAGGACATGGTAGAGGGCACATGCCCTATGCAGATGAGCCTGAGCCTAGGTCTTGGGCTGCCTTTTCTGTTTTGTTTCTTTCTTGAGCATAGGTGACTGAGCAGTGATCCTGAGATGGAACCAAAAAATGAACTCTTCATCTGAGAGCAAGATGAATTCTCCTCTCAAACTAGGAGAGAACGATTTAATTCAGAGGAGCTCATGCTCAGTTATATCTAGAAGCTCAAGCATGTTCAGAGGTATGGTGGGGCTGGCTTCTCATGCCATTCTAACATCTTTATCTCTCTCCTCTCTAGTGTCCACTGTCTACCTGTCTCTCTGAAGTAGCCCTGGCATCAACTCGAGAAGTCCTTTACTCAAGTATGTAATATCATTCTCATCTATTTTCTCTACTAATCAAGAGTCACATGTCTCTCTGTAGCATCTCAAACACTCCAAGCCTGGGTAGAAGCTGGGTTATGCTCGCACAACACAAACACACAAGAAAATGAAGGTCCCTACCAACCAAAGCTCCCTGTAACCGTGCTGACTTGCTGCATCAATTCAATGTGATGCAAGTCAACAAACATGTATTGAGCACCTATACCCTTTACTGATTCAGATCTCAATAACTCAGTAGTGGTCTTTGTGTTAGGTTAGAAAAAAAGACCAACAACAACAAAAAAGATGCTCTGGCCCTCTCCCACAGGAGATAACAGTATTTTCTTGCACTCAGAAGTGCATTTTGTTTCCTCTAAAAATAGTAAGGATGTTTCAATAGTTTTCTTATTTAGCATGCTAAATTAATCAAGATGAGCTATAATATTCTTTAATAGCTTAAACTTTAAGTGAATATTCATTACCCAAAATGTACAAAGCATACAAGGTACTAAAGGTGCAGAGACAAAAACAAAACAATCCCTTGTTCTCAGGAGTTTAAGTTCAGCTGAACAGAGAGGGAGGGGTAAGCACATGTACAAAATTAAGCATAATACAAGAAAAACTGCAGGAGGTAGAAAGCACTAGCAGCTTGGGGAAAAAGGGAAGGCTTTAGAGAGGAAGCAGCCCCCAGTAGAAGCTTGAAGGAAGACAAATATTCTGAGAGGCACAGATGAAGAAGGAGGACATCACAGGCATGGGGAACAAGGTAATGCCAGTTACCAGAGGGAAGAGATGGAATATCACATTTAGGGAAGTGCTGGTGGTCCAGCCATATTAGACCTACTTTGCTCCTCATTCTGCCCTTGGTGGACTTGTCTGATAACAGTTATAACAGACCATTCTTAGGGCAACAGCATCAGGGACAGCCTTGCCTCTCTGCCTTTATGTGCTGATTATATTCTGCTCTAGCATGTGAAGGAGACTGGTTCACTCACTCTTCAACTACTACCTACACACTACCTCATTCTGCTGCCACAACTCAGCTGCACCACCATCTCCCTAAGCTAGGGAAATGTTGTCTAGCTCTCATGTGTGCTCAATGCATATTTATCAACTTGGTGGTCTCTATTAAAAAAAAATTTACAGTTAAAAAACATTATAAAATTTAAGCTATCAAGGACTATTATAGTTCATCTTGATTAATTTAGTATGCTAAATAAGACAACTATTGGAACATCCTTTCCATTTTTAGTGGAAACAAAAGGCACTTTTATTTTTTTAATAAGTCAATGGGGTTAAGTGACTTGCCCAGGGTCATGCAGCTAGTGAGTATTTTGTGTCTGAAGCTGGATTTGAACTCAGGTACTCCTGACTCCAAGGCCAGAGCTCTATCCACTGCGCCAACTAGCTGCCCCTAACAAAAGGTGCTTTTGAGTGCGAGGAGATATCGTTATCTCCTGTGGGAGAGGGCCAGAGCATCTTTTTTGTTGTTGTTGGGGTTTTTTTTTTTTCCTAACCTATTGTTAAAGTTTCTGTGGCTCAAGATGTGAGCAAAGCATCCTTGGCATTTGGGTTTCTAACTCATTCTCCGTCAGTCATTGGTATCTATAAAAAACTCAGAAATCCCCAAACGTGCCTGCTGGTTTCTGTCCAGCTGCTCTGACCCCTCTCCTTCTGCCCTCTTGCTAATTATAGTCATGTTGGAAAATGGCTGTCCAGCACAATTCTTCAGAATGCAAATTTAGCCAGTTTCAAACATAATGTTGCCTACTCTTGCTGCAGAAGGGCTTGGAAGATGTTTTAGTCTGATTTATGTACTATGGGCACCAAGGAAAAGTAAACGAGATTCGGTCCTTGCCCTACCAGCTGTCAATCTGAAAAAATCAGAGAGAAAGCAAAGAACAACACAACAGCCTGTAACAACAATTTCATCCAGATTCTGAAATTTCCTTTAAATGTCCCAGTCTGGCATTCAAGCCCATCACAATCTGGCTCCCATCTACTTTTCCAGTGTCATTTCATATTACTTTCCTTCATATGTTCTCTTTTCCAGACCAACTGGCCTGCTACCTACTCCTTGTACACGAATGACATGCTATTTCCTGCCTCTTCATTCCTTTGCACAAACACCTCTCCCCTTCTCCCCCTCCCCCCCAAATATTTCCTTTTCACTTTTGCCTCTTGGAACCCCTGGCATCTTTCAACACAGAGCTCAGGTGCCACACATCCTTTAAGCCTTTCCAGACCCCAACCCCCTTGTTAATACTCTCTTCCTCTTGAAATTATTTTGAATTACTTTTATATACTTTGTATTTATTTGCCTGGTCTCATATTGCACCTCCCAAATACAGTTCAAGCTCCCTGAGGGACTGGATAGTATTGTTTTTGTTTTTGTATTCTTAATTTCTTACACTTTAAGATTTGCAATATACTTTACACGTTGGGCAGCTAGATAGCACAGTGGATAGAATGCTGGGCCTGGAATCTAGAAGACTCATCTTCCTGAGTTCAAATCTAATGATAGCTACAAAAGAGATGAGCATATTATAATTATGGGATTAGTATGAAAACTAATACCATTCTCTGGCAAAATCATAATTAAGAATTATATCGCCTGGGGCAAGGGTAAAAGGAATGGCGCATGAGGAAACTTATCTGGGGTAGGGAACAGGGTAAAGGTGAACTGGCTAGTTTAGAATCAAGATTTGGAAAGGAGGAAGAAGGTGAGTCCAGAGCAAGAGTGATCACCTGGGAAAGCTAGGTGGAGTGAGAGAGATTGCAATGGGATTGGAGAATAGGTTTAGAAGGGTTAAACACAGGGAGAGGTGAAAGAAGAGAAGAGCCTCCCATAGCTATGTGACCTTGGGCAAGTCACTTATTCCTGTTTGCCTCAGTTTCCTCATCTGTAAAATAATCTGGAGAAGGAAATTGCCATTTCCTCTGGAGTCACCAAGAGTTGACCATGACTGAAAACTACTGATTTCATCCATTATCCCATTTGAGCCTCACTACAGTCCCCCAACCACTCCACCCCTGGCCTGGAGGTCAGGAACACCTGAATTCAAATCCAGACTCAGACACTTACTAGCTGTGAGACCCTAGGCAAATCACTTAACCTCTGTTTGCCTTAATTGACTGGAGAAGGAAATGGCAAACCACTTTAGTATCTTTGCCAAGAAAATCTGGCAGACATCATTGGCGTGCTATGGTCCATGGGTCACGAAGAGCTGGACACTACTGAACAACAGCTATACCCCTGTCTACAGGTCACAACCAGAGCCCATATCCAAAGCCTTTCCCGCTTGGTAGGGCCTGCCAGATCTTTCACTATTCCAACATTGCTTTGAAGAACTCAGGGTCTTTTTGTAGAGTCCTACAGCAATAACAATAATGACTATTCACATTTTAGTAGAGCTTTAAGTTTTATGAAGCACTTTCTTCACAATAGCCCCAGAAGATGATAAAACAAGTATAATCAGGGTCTAGGATTGAAGATGTTTGGGTTAACAGAAATCTAGCTACTCCCTCTTAGATGGCCCCCCCCATTTATGCAGGCAAAGTCACCCTTTCCATCTCTTCTTTGGAACCAGCACTTTCTCTTTCCACTTTCTTAGCCATGGAGCAGACTGGACTGTTGGAACAATGTTGGGGGGGCGGGGTAAGGGGAAAATTTGCCTCTCCTGCTTACCAAATTTTTTTTTCCCTAAGGCTGCTTTTAATTTATTTGTGCCCAGGGGAAATAATGATGCTGGTCTGGGTTCCCATGAGTTGTTGCCCTACTTGGAGACTTTATAAAATTTTTTTTAAAACCAATAACAATAAGATTTTCTCTCATTTGGATCAAGTACTCAGCTAGGACAGAGTCCTAGTGACTTGGAAAGTCTGAATCTCTGTCCTTTTATATCTATTTACCACCAGCCATTCACTGACCCCCTTTCCTTTTGTCTCTTCCTCCATAAATAATAAAGTATATAACCAGGAACAGTTAGGATTGATGAGGTATCCAGCCAGCATTGGCATGAATGAAAATATAAAGTGCAAGTATAACTTTAAAGAATAGAAAAAACTTTGGAACAGGAATTCACTCTCTGGGAGGAATAGAGAGATAGAAATAGAGAGACAGAGACAGAGATAGAGACAGAAAGACAGAGACGGAGATAGAGAAGAGAAGGGGGGAAGCATTACCATCCACTGCCTCAGAATTAAAACTCCACAGTGTTTATTGCATTAGACTAAGATTGTGTCTTCATTGCTGGAAACCCACCCACCCACCCAAATGTGATAGGAGCTACCATTCAGTGGTCTCTCTGTCTCCTTCCAAACTGAAAGAGAAAATTGGAACTGCTTGTGCCACCCCTTCAGCTGAGGTAGCTGAACTGAGCATCCTCTTTCCAGATTCCCTTGTCCTCATGCCCATCTACACTTAATAGCAGATCGAGAATTTCCCTTTTGACCAACAGAACTGCAATTCCCAACATGCAACTACTGAGTCAGAGAGATACCACTGGCTACACAAACAATCTATTTTGAAAATAGGGAAACTTAAACTTGGAGAGATGAAGTGACCATATAACTAATTAAAAAATGTCAGAGCCAGTATTTGGACCAAAGTCTCCTGCCTTCAATTCCAGTGTTCCTTCCCCCATACCATGGAGGGAAAATGAGATTAGTGGTTTGGGACTATCATGAAAGGGACAGACCTTGAAGTCTCCAATTAAAATGTATATTTTCATCTCTGCCATTTGGGAGCAGATAATGAATTTGACAGAATCCAAAAGGAAGAACAGAAGAAGTATTCAGACCAAAATAGAATTGTTTTGCCATTCAGAATAGGAAGTGGGGATGGAAAAGGACTAGCAAAGTGGTGAAGAAATTTTGTGGGTAGGGAAAACTTCTTTACAGCAACTTTAATAAAAAGCAGCCTGAGGATTCTTTTCAATGCCTTTTGAAGGTGGTTGACTTTCTGGGCCCACAATTCCTACCCACACTCCTTCACTGAAAAGATTTAACCACATCTGTACAGCATTTGAGATGATGATAATTGTATATCTGTTGCATTTCTGAGCGGTTTCATTCTCATAACCACTCTTGAATTTTGTTTTTTCATCCATCAGGTTCCAGTTCTGAATCCATCAGCTCTGATTTAACCAGGACCTCATGGGACCCCAAATCAGTGTGTATTTCTTTGGTTTCTTTAATGAGTATTGGAAAAATTCTCTATCCCATGAGGCAGGCAGACAATTGCTGGACCCTTGAAAAGAGCAACTATAAAACTTGTTGGAACTTTGACCCCAGGTTTATGTAAGAAGATCCAGGAGCCACAAGTTACCACATGCCAGAATAGCTGCAGCAACAATTAAGGAGGCGATCTTGTGTTTATTTATTTTGTTTTTTTGCTATAATAAGGTAGTTTATAAATGTTGCTGTCTGCATATTTCCCAAATTCAAAGTTCCTAACTCTGCATTTGTACCCACAGAGTTGCTTCTGACTTTATATTGAACATTTTTTAACTGTTCTAGTTCTTAATTTTTTAGAATAATACTGTCCTGGAGTAATGGAAAGAAAGTTGAATTTGAAGTCAGAACATGTGAGTTCAAAGTTTGGCTGCTCCTTGTGTGACCTTGGGTACTTCCTTGGGCTTGTAAAATGAGGAGTTTTGACAAGATGGCCTTTCAGGTTCCTCCTAGCTTTATATCTATGCATCTATAAAATTAGATTTGAATACTTACTAGCTGTGTGACCACTGATAAATTACTTAATCATCCAATTGTACTTTATAAGATGAAATGGTCACTCCTGAAAGCAGGTAAGGGAAAGATTCATGGAAGAGATAAGACTTTATCTAGGTCTTGAAGGAAGTGCAGGATTTAAGGTAAAGAAGTAGAATGCATACTTGGGATACAATTAGTTGTCCAATATGGCTGGAGTACAGAATGGAAGTTACGAGAGAAGACTAGAAACTTTGGGTCTGATTATGGAAGGTCTTGAATGTCAGGCTAAGCATATATATTATTTTATTTGGAAAATATCTTAAACCTCCAATGTTTAATCTCCCAATATATCTGTTGTCCAAATCCATTTCCTCCCTTTAGCAGAAGTAAAAGTGCAAAAAATTAACATGATGCAGGAAAAAGATTGTCTACTGGGAAATGGAATGCAGACAGGCTTCCTTAACAGGGGTGCTAGTAGTAGGGGCCTGGCCTGACCTACCCGATATCAGGCCTTTTTGCAAACTTGAACAAAGCTCTAGAAATCAATCCTGTGAGTTATTCATGGCCTGAATGAGTTACCACAGTTGTAGAAAGCTAGAAAAATATCAACACATTTGGTGGCAGCTACTGCTGGAAACTATCTCAGTGAATGAAGTCAGTTGGATACCTCATGACAGAGTTTGGATGCCTCATGTCAGAGTCTGAAAGCCAATGGATAGAATGTGAGGCAGATGTTTCAGGGCTTCAGGTCCCTTGTAGACAAGGGCCATTGATTTTCTAAGACAGAGGTCTAAGGTCCCTTGGCTTGATTGTCCTCCTTCAAGGCTTCAGACCATACAACAGGCCATTATCCAGTAGTATTACTGCGTTTTCAGTTCTCAGATACAACATATCTGAGACAACATATATGCCGTACCTATTTACCTAGTCATCTACTCTCAGGGCAGACTGACCATATAGTTTTACAGATTTAAAAACCAAATGAGTCTTCATACAGTCAACTCTGAAGTCACTGTAAGTAGCAACTGCTGAATCCCTTATGGTCTTGCTTCTGACCCCAACATTCTACTGTAACAGCTTTCTCTGATGTCACTAATGATTTTGCTAAATACAATAGCTTGTTTATGTCCACATCTTCCTTGACAGTGATTAAAACGTTGGATTCTTGATACTGAATCCTTTCCTGGTTTCTGTGAAAATGCACACTCATGGTTCTCCTTCTAGCTCTGAGACACTTTTATTTTTTAGGCAATTGGGGTTAAGTGACTTACCCAGAGTCACACAGCTAGTGTCAAGTGTTTGGTCTGAGACCGAATTTGAACTCGGGTCCTCTTGACTTCAGGGCCAGTGCTCTATCTACTGCACCACCTAGCTGCCCCTTCTCTGAGACATTCTCACTCTGTCTTTGCTCTTCAAGTTCCTCTTACTGCCTATATGTGGGTGCCAAAATCAAGGTTCAGTACTACTCTACACTCCTTCAGTTATCTCATCCTCTCCTATGGCTTCAATTATCACCTCTTAACAGATTTAACAAAATTTTAACTATATTTTTGCAACTGACTGCTCATTAGTATCTCAAACTAAACATGTCCAAAACTGAATTCCTCTTCTCCCCCCACCCCACCAAAACTGTCCTGTTTCCTAACATTTCTATTTCTATTAATGATACCACCATCTTCCCAGTCACACAGGCTTAAAATTTGGAATTATTCTTGACTCTTTTCTCTCCCTCAACAATCTCTCCTAATCCATTGCTCCCACAATCTCTGCATCCCCCTTTTCCATTCCCATCTCACACCTTCATCTCTCTCTTTTTTTTTTTTTTTTTTGGTAAGGCAATTGAGATTAAGTGACCTGCCCAAGGTCACACATCAAGTGTTTGGTCTGAGGCCAGATTTGAACTCAGGTCCTCCTGACTTCAGGGCCGGTGCTCTATCCTCTGTGCCACCTAGCTGCCCCACACACCTTCATCTCTTCTCACCTAAATATCTACCCACCTGAGGAGTTAGGACTCTATCCCTTTTTAAATTTGTGCCCAACACCGCTGCCTGAAAAATCTTCGTAATGCACTGATATGATCATATCTATTTTCTTTTTTTGTTTAGTTGGTTTTTGGTGAGGCAATTGGGGTTAAGTGACTTGCCAAAGTCACAAGCTAGTAAGTGTCAAGTGTCTGAGGCTGGATTCGAACTCGAGTCCTCCTGACTCCAAGGCCAGAGCTCTATCCGCTGCACCACCTAGCTGCCCTCCCCATCATATCTATTTTCTATTCAAAATCCTTTAGTGGCTTTCCATTATCTACTGAATAAAAAATAAACTGAACCTATAATTCAAGACCCTCCACACCTTTACAATCTTATGTCATCCCCTTCCCAATTACGGAGTCTATATTCCAGCCAAACTACACTACTCTCCTACCTCTAGCTCTCATGCTGTTTTCTCCCATCTCTATGCCTATGCTTATACCATGCTCTATGCCTAAAACGGAGTCTATCCTCTTTCCTATCCCTGTTGAAGTCTTTCTCCCCTTTCAAGGTCCTACTACGTTTTTCATGCAGCCTTCCACGATTCCCACTCTACACTACAGTTGAAAGCGATCTCTCCTGCTTCAAATGCCTCATGATGTTTTCTGGGCCTCTTCTGTGGACTCGTGTTAGTCACCCTTGTAAAATAGCTTATTCTGTGCCTGTCTTGCCCTCTATTAGGTTGTAAACTGTTTGTGAGTAAAGTCCAAGTCCTAACTATCTTTTTTATCTCTAGTTCCCTGTGCATAGTAAGCACTACTAAATAAATTTTGGCTTTCATATCCTCTATGCTAAAGTCCCTAGACTGAATTCATACCCATGGGACACCTAGGTCCGGATGGGGCAAGTTTATTTCATAGAATCACATCCTGACACAACTGAACAGTGATGGCAGCAGTACAAAGCAAATGGAGACTTTTCCCGATAGTTTTCCCTTTAGGAAGTCCTGTTAAAGGGCACGTGGTGGGGAGAAAGGAGGATGCAGCAAAGCAACTATTGGCTAGTCAGTTATAGGTCAAGAAGATATTAACTTCTATATCCACTCTGCTCCCATCTCTGTCATAAGATGGTACAGTAATGTAAGGAAATTGAGGAACCAGAGTGGGGAAAACATAGCAGATAGCATTTGGGTGAAGGTCAAAGGAGGGAGACCCAAAAAGTGGTTTAGGGATTGAAATGTACTACGGATCACTGGGACAGAAAGAGGAAGTAGATGAGGAGGTCGAGAGATAGAACGCAAACTTGGCACAGAAGCACGATAGAATAGTGATAGGAGACATCATTCAGACAACAGCTGAAAATCTTTCTCTCCCTCTCTCAAGCAGAAAAGCTAATAACTTTTTGACTTACCTTAGTGATAATTTCATCCTTAAGAAGCTGGAATAACAAACAAAAGGAAATACTCTTCTGGTTCTAATTCTCCCTAACAGGGAAGAAATGGCTGCTGGGATAGGAAGTGGGGCATAGGAAACAGGAGGGAAGTGACCGCTCCATCCTAGAATTGGAGATGGAGATGGAGAGGAAATCTGAGCATAGTCTGAAATGTACACCAGATTTGGGGAAAGTAGATTTCAAAGAGTTTAGAGGAAAAATAGGTGGGATCAAATAGAGTAAAGTACATCAGGGAAAGTCAGCCCTGGAGGGAAGGATGGGAGATGATTAAGAATGAAATTCCAAAGGCAAAAAGGGAAATCATTCCAATGAAGAGGAAAAATGGGATTTGTCTCCCAGTTCAAACTCCATTTCTAATCTTACAACCTAGCCACGTCGTTAATTCAGGCCTTGATTAACCCCACCTCCCTCAGCCTCTTCTCCTCTCTAATTGGAGGCTAGACAGTGAGGTACCAAACTCCTCCCAGTGCCTTCCTTTTTACAGGGCAAAAAACTGGACTCTCAGCTCACTTCACTTTCTATCTGCCGCTCTACCTGGTTTCAGCTCACAAAACAAGAAGCCCTATGCCCATACCCCCTGGCCTTCCCCACCCCAATTTATCCCCCACTCTGTTTTCCTGCCTCCTTTGTCTAGTCTCCCCCCATTAGATTGTAAGCCCCTTGAGGGCAAGGACTGTCTTTCTTTTTATTAGTTGTATCCCCAGTTCCATGGTCCATGGTAGGTACTTAATAAATGGATTAGATTGGAAAGGCTGCTGTAGATAATACAGGGAACTAGCCAACCATCTTAGATTTTTTTTTAAAAGAAATGTATAGAAGATGGAATCAAGTCCCGATGAAAGCAGATGAATCTAAGAGCATGACATAATACTATAAAAATAGTGACAGGAAAGCTCAAGGTCAGAATGACCTGAGGTTGGTAAGGGAAGTTAAGGACCATGAAAGGGTTATTGTCACTATAGCAAGGGGTAAAGGAGGATAAAAGAAAGTATAGGACCTTTGTTTAAAGTAGATATCGAATGATGGTAACTAACAACAGGGAGAAGTCAGAACTATTCAACTTTTATTCTCTTTCTGTTTTCTCTACAAAGAACATTCTTTACACTGGAAAAGAAAAAACAGAAATGACTAACAGGACATTGATACCACAGATAAGTAAGGATATTCGTAAGAGAGCACCTAGCTATCCTAAATGAATTCAAGTCACTTGGCCCCTTTGGTTCCCCAAGAACCGACAGATCGAGATTGCTGAGTCACTGTTGGTGATATTTGAATGATCATGGCTAACAGGGAAGTACCACATGATTGAAGAAATGAAAATGTTATCCCAGTTTTCAAAAATGGAGAAAGAATAGAGACTGAAAAATATAGGTCAGGGAATTTTACTTCAATTCCTGGGAGAATTCTAGGAGAGAGCTTTGTAAAGATGGTTAGTGAACATCTAGAAAGGGAAATGTCGATGAAAGGAGTCAGCAAGGCCTCATCAAGAAGATCTCAAGCCAGACTAATGGAATTTCCTTTTGTAAGGTAGGCGGGTCAGCATGAATGGCCCACTCAGTAGAAGAGTCTGGGGAGCCTGTTTCTGGACAGGTATGAGGTGAAATAGAATGGCCCTTCCCCCTGATTTGGATCATTGTAAAGACATTCTTTAAATGGTTCTGGTGAGCTAACCATGGAATGAAGAAGTCCTGTTGAGTGACTGGAGAGCTATAACTGCAGTGCATTCAAAAGGCACTAACCAGACAAAGCAAGTCTTTTGCTCTGGATTTTGCTTTCCTGCTTGAATGCTATTTAGATGAGAGAGACAGTGATATAAGGAGAGTAGTTGGCCTTCCCAATCAAGGGCCAACATCTCACTCATGAATATGGGCCTCTGATCTCTGCTCCTTTGTATTTGTTCTTTCCTGTTTGAGATGAAGGAGAACCACAGTCAACTTTGTAGTCTTTGAAAGGTCAGAATGCCAAAGCGCCAGAGTTCCCTTCCAACTCTGAAACCCTGTGATAGTCCCACAGTACTTTGCCTTTATCAGAGCTCATATGGAGTATTGCATTCAGTTCTGAGCATCATGATTTAAGAAGGACAGTAGTGGTGGCTGTCTCACCCGTCCCACTCAGGTCCTTCAGAAGAATCTGGATGACCACTTATCTAATATCTATGAATGGCATTCCCTTTGTATAGGGTTGGATTAGATGGATGCTGAGATCTCTTTCAACTCTCCAATTCTGTGAAGCCAAAAGATGCTGCACATTCATAGCAGGAGATTCGGCTTATAAAATAGATCCTAGAAATGTTATCTACCATTCAATAGCATATATTTCAAGTCAGTAACTAATCCTGAACACCTCTTTAAGGTGGGAGGGGTGAAAAGCATCAAAAATTCAAACTCTTTCCATTGAGGTAAAGTATGAATTAATCTCTCTCTCTGGAACTTGCCTCTGTCTTTTTAGTGAGGGTTATTCAAGCTTCTCTTTTAAAAACTACAAGCAAATGTGGCCAGCATATGCCAGCCTGCTACTCTAACACTATGCTGGGGGCTGGATCTCTTACAAAACAGAGCAAATGACCATTTTGGAGCTCCTGTCTATTTCTCTAGCTTTCTTGCACCTGTCTGCATCTCCCATACTTTAGTCACTCCAGCCCCCACTGCTGACTAACTGCTTGCATAATGATCCCACCCGAAATCCCAACCCCTATGTACCTTCTGAGCTGCTTGGATGAGAACTGACCCATCAGACACAACTGTGATTGTGCACTTTCAACCATTGCTCCTGTTTCTGATGCACAGATTCCTTCCCACCGTGTGGCTTCCAGCTGCTCCTAATAACTCAACTCAGCTTCAGCCACAGTGTGCTCAGTCTAATTTTGTTAGTAGGAAATAAAGTCAATTGAGAATAAACTGTTCTTCCCCAGATTCAATGTGTTATCATTTACAAGTATTTACTAGTGCCTTCTAAGTGAAAGCCACTATGGTAGATATAAGAAGGTAGTGGGGTCAACAAATTGATTCCACAAACAGGGGAGGAGTATGGCTGCACAATAGTACATAGGTAAAATATTTGGGAGTTTTGGTGTACTGCAAGCTCTATACAAATGGACAGTGTGATGTGGCAGCCAAAAAAACCCCCAAAACACATATATCTTGGGCTGCATTCAGAGAAGGATAGCTTCCAGAAATACGAAGATGATAGTTCAAGTCTACCACAGTCTGACAACATTTGGAAGATTGTGTTGAAGTCAGTGTCATAATTTGGGAAGGACATGGATAAGCTGGAGAGCATCCAAGGGAAGGCACATAAAGTAGTGGTCTTCAAGTCCATGCCATATGAGGAGTGGTAGAGAGAAGTAAGCTCAGGAGAAGACAAGATCTCTGTTTTCAAGTATTGTACTTAAAAGTATGTCATGTAGAGAAGTTAATCTTATTCTGTTTAGCCTCAGAGAGAAAACTAGGAGCAGTAGGTTTGATTACAAAGAAGCAAATTGCAGCTCGAAGAAAAGAAAACCTTCATAACAAAAGAGTTATCCCAGAGTGTAGGGGATGCCTCAGAAGTTAGTGCAGTCCCTTTCGTTGGAAGTCTTCAAGCAAAGGTTAGATGACCATTTTTTTTCTTTTTCCATATTAAATATTTATTGATTTTAAAGTGTTTGAAAAGTAGGTTCCCACTTCCCATTAAAAAAAAAAAGTCAAAGGGTGGAAAACAGCCCTTAGCAAAGTTACTGCTGCTTGCATACACAGGGTTGTTGAGTGTGTTATAATGGAAAATGTTTTCTGGGTACAGGTTGGACTAGATGGCTTTTGAGGTCCCTTCCAACTCCGAAATCCTGTGATTATTTATAAAACACGGCCCCTGATGTCCAGAATGTTACATTCTATTTGGGGAGAGAACACATGTATATGTATTAAAAAGTATGATAAAGGGCAGAGCACAAGTGCCAGACAAATAAGTAAGGACTGTCTCTAGGAGTTCAGGGGATGCAATGATCTGGCTAGGAGAATAGTGCAGGAAGGGGAGGATTTAAATTGGGTCTTGACAGTTGGATAGGACTTTTGTAGAGGGGGAAGGAGAACCTTTCCAACTAGTGCACAAGCAGCTGCAAAGGAATGGAAGTGGAAAAGCATAAGACATTTGGAGGACAGTAAATAGACCCATTAGCCTAAGAGAAGAAGGCTTGTGTATGGAAGCACTGTGGACTAAGAGTAGAAAGCCACCTCAGTCAGGGCTTTGCAGACAGCAAGCCCTTCCCAAATGTTGGCAGAATCAAAGTGAATTGAAAGACAGGTTATGGAAGGGTTTGAATGCCCAATTATAGAGGTTGGCCTTTATCCTCTGGCACTGGGGAGCCACTGAAGGTTCTTAAATGGTATTAATGCCATTAATGACATTAATGATATTATGCAAGTGGTATTTTAGGAAGGTTATTCTGGAAGTGGAGACTCTTACCAGGTCCTTTGTTTAAACTCGTTAGCCTGGACTAATTGTTATTCTTGCCACTCACTGCCAAACCAGGCTTTGAACCTCTACATACTGGAGAATTTTAAACTAACCAACCTTTTTAGTAGGTTTGGCTTTAGACCAAAGGTATGACTCCCTTGAGGTAGATTCCCTGTACATAATAACCAAATAACCAACTTGGTGTCTTAGAAGGGTGATAATTCACATTAGAAAAGGATGAATGCTTTACAAAAAGATCTACTGAAGGGTTCCTTAAATAGGGAGTTCCCTTACTATAGTGGTGTCCATTCTTTTAAAACATGAAGACCTCCTTTCAACACCAAAAAAGCTGACCAATCTATCTGTGATAATCCATTCACTGATGGATGGATATATGTGTAAACAAAAATCTAGTCCAAATGCAGGAACACTTTTAAGTGTTAAGATGCCACATCTAATTGGACTACTAGAAATAACTGTGGGTTGTAGGGTGTCTGTGACCCACTGATTAGGAACCACCATGCCTTAGCAC